>NC_088797.1:13797501-14100532 GCF_011386835.1 Chrysemys picta bellii
CTGTCTACAATGTTGGACCTTACCAGGGCAAGTAAGCAAGCAGGAGCAGTGAAAATCATAGACTCATAGAATCATAGAATATCAGGGTTGGAAGGGACCTCCGGGGGTCATCTAGTCCACCCCCCTGCTCAAAGCAGGACCAACCCCCACCTAAATCATCCCAGCCAAGGCTTTGTCAAGCCTGACCTTAAAAACCTCTAAGGAAGGAGATTCCACCAGCTCCCTAGGTAACCCATTCCAATGCTTCATCACCCTCCTAGTGAAAAAGTTTTTCCTAATATCCAACCTAAACCTCCCACACTGCAACTTGAGACCATTACTCCTTGTTCCGTCATCTGGTACGCTGAGAATAGTCTAGATCCATCCTATTTGGAACCCCCTTTCAGGTAGTTGAAAGCAGTTATCAAATCCCCCTTCATTCTTCTCTTCTGTAGACTAAATAATCCCAGTTCCCTCAGCCTCTCCTCATAAATCATGTGCTCCAGCCCCCTAATCATTTTTGTTGCCCTCCGCAGGACTCTTTCCAATTTTTCCACATCCTTCCAGTAGTGTGGGGCCCAAAACTGGACACACTACACCAGATGAGGCTTCACCAATGCCGAATAGAGGGGAATGATCACGTCCCTCGATCTGCTGGCAATGCTCCTACTTATACAGCCCAAAATGCCATTAGCCTTCTTGGCAACAAGGGCACACTGTCGACTCATGTCCAGCTTCTCGTCCACTGAGGGATCTGTGGTGGTGTGTGCGTCCCTTAAAAGTCTTTAATTAGTGGGATTTTCTCAATGGTAGCTGCACTCTGATTTGAAGTGTGTAAAAGGAAAAGTTATACAACTGGGAATATTCAGCACTTCTCTGAGGCACACTGCTGCTTTTATTATGTTTTTATTTGAAATAAATGACAATAGGGAATGATACACCAAGCTGAACTGTTAGCAGATAATGATCATTATGATGATGATGATTTGGTATTTTAGTTACACTGGTGGCCAGGGGCTCGGTTCAGGATTTGGACCCTTTTATGCTAGGTGCTGTACAGCAATAGAAACAGACATTATCACTGCAAAGATCAGATTGTTTATAATCAAAGACGATACATACAAAGTGATGCAGGCAGGAGGCCGTAGAATATATACACATTTTCCCCTCTTTTAAAAGTTTGTAGTTACATGGCTTAAAAGAGTTTTCTTAACTGCCTCTCCACCCAGGGCCGGCTCCAGGCACCAGCTTGCCAAGCAGGTGCTTGGGGCAGCCTCTCTGGAGAGGGGCGACCCGTCCAGCTATTCGGCGGCAGTTCGGCCAACGGTCCCTCACTCCCGCTTGGAGCGAAGGACCTCCCGCCGAATTGCCGCCGCAGATCATGACCGCGGCTTTTTTTTTTTTTTTTTTTTTTGATGCTTGGGGCGGCAAAAACCCTGGAGCCGGCCCTGTCTCCATCAAACCATTGTACAATATGAGTATGTAATATGAGGCCTGTGTGTTCCACACAAGCCAGCAAGAACAAATTATGCTCAAATTCTGTGGATCGCAATGCACCAGACTGGACATCATCTTGGTTACCAGACCATCCCTTCAGTGAGCTATGCTGCTGTTAGTTGGAAGCATGTTTATTCTCTTAATCTATTTTGAATAGTCTAGTTGTTTTTATAGCCATTGAGGGTAGGGTGACCAGATGTCCCGATGTTATAAGGACAGTCCTGATATTCATGGCTTTTTCTTATATAGGCACCTATTACCCCCCAACCCCATCCCAATTTTTCACATATGCTATCTGGTCGCGCTAATTGAGGAGCAAGTTTAAGCATGATTATGTTTCTATAACTGGTGCCACCATGCGGTATTCCCCGCAATATGTTGACATCATCATTATCTGATCAATTGTTTCTTTGTAAACCACCATACATTTAAAATAAATACATTCATCCTGGCATATGGAGAGTATTGCATGCAGACTGAGCTGAATGTGCCACAAGCCTGTTTCTTTTTTATATGTTCAGTCGCTTTCTTGGTCTTCTAATAGTTCAATTAGTGAATGAAGAAGAGTTGTAGGAAGTGGTGGTCTATTACTCTTGAGTAATATGACTGGGTTTATGGCATTGTCTGCCGGTAGCGTTACTTAGCCCAATCCTGAGAGATACTGTGTGACTCAGTGAACTCAGTCAGACTTGATGGCAATCAGAACCTCAAAGGATTTGGATCCACGGTGCTGATCTTTTGGGAATGTTCTTTTCCTGGGCTGTATCCCCATGGTACAGAATAGTAGAAATGATACTAAGTATCTCTAGGCTGGATTGGTTTAAGGTGGTGCAATCGAACAAGAGCCAGTTTACTCTCTGGTAGTTGCATACCTTTTCATTTTCTTCCGATTATGATGACTGAGCTTTGTGACAGCCTACGGCAGATGTGCAACTGAGAGATGAGACTTCATATGCAACGCATGCCAAAGACCGAAAAGGTCTGACAAATATAAATGACTAGGGTGAGTTGGAAACTTGTTTCTTGAGGTGTTAAAACTTCTTGAGAGGCAATTAAATGAAGTCTCTATCTAGCCAGTAAAAATAAATGCCCAGAGGAGAAAACTAGACAGCAAATTTGATGAGGTGGGTTTTTTTTTAAGATATTCAAATTTATGTTAAAAAGAGCATCTCTCTTCTATTTATGATGAACATACTTTGTAAATGTGTTACATATAAAGTTGTGTATCATTTGCTTTATCAACCACCAAATATTAAAATGTATTTTATAATGGAGTTTTGAAGAGGATAATTGCAACAAATGAACTTGAGATATTTTGGTATCTGACAAACATGCCGTGAGAATAACAAGAATGAGTAGAATACAGTGAGAGATGTCATTGGTACTCTTCCATTATCTTCTCTCCTAGCTAGCTCACTTTATTTTATGTATGTATGTATGCATGTTTGTAAAGTGAATGGGCAGTCTCTGAAAAGGCCAATTTTGCATAACTTTTACGTCGAGATTCACAGCAACATCTACAACAGTGAGAGGGTTAAAATCAAGTCCTAGGTTTTAAACAAGTTTTTAAAAGTTGGCACTGTATATTAAGAATATAGAGTTCTGTAAAGACTTGGATTTTGTGGGACATACATTGTAGGCAGCTTCTATTTTGGTACATCAGGTTTTGTGTGGGTCAGTGATTCCACCTGTGAAAATGAGTATGTACCATTTAGTGACATACAGCCTACATTTGTGGCCTACACCTTAAAACTACTGGAAAAGTGTGGCTGCCTACTTACAATGTGTTTTATTAAGAAAGGATCATGTTTATGCTCTGTGAGCTGCACAGAATGCCTGTCGATTTCTGAATGAAACTCAGGCCCTGAAAAGCCTTGCATTGTTTGAATCGTGGACAATTTTGAAGCCACCTAACCCACCTCTTCCATTGTTACCAACTCTTACTAATTATTTCTGAGTGACATTATTTTGGCCTCTGTTGCCAACATGCTCACAAAGTTGTCTAGCCTTCAGACAATCTTGATGAAGAAAAATATGAGACAGACAGACTCTCCCTCACACAATACCCTGTAATCTAGGGGAAGGTACACTAAGCCGACTTCTGGACACATCTTTTCCACTAATAATTGTTAATATTTCTGTGATCTTCATAACTTTATTATGAATCAGAGCCTCATGCTACTTTGAAAGTAACCATCTTCCACCCATTTCACAGATCAGAGTGCTCCCACAAGGATACTTTAGGCATAGTTAGGAGTAGGACCCATGTGTCTGATATAAGAGAGCTAAGTCTCATTTGCTTTGGCATGCAGCCTTTCAGAAGGAATGTGCCGAATTAGGTGCTTCTGTAACCGAGAACAACACAGTATTGACCTTCTATTGGCTATACCATATATAGATGTTTGACTGCTATCTCTGATGCTAGCAGATATGATTAAGTGGCAGCGGCTCATTCTTTTTATATCCAGAGGTCCCAGGTTCATTTTCTGCTCACAACCCAAACAGAGGTAGTGTTATATTTGTTTATGATATTCTGTCTATAACCACTAGATCACACTCTGCTTCCAGAACCAGGAACAGGAACACTGATGCCCAGAATTTTTCTGCTGTCTTGCAAATTGCAGTGTATCCCACTGGCAAAGTATAAGTTGTGTTTCCTTGTACTGGTGCTCCACATATAAGAAATCAACATGTTTTTATGCCACTACTTATGCCTCTAACAGATGTGGAGCTGAAGGTTATGAGTTTAAATCTTATGGAGGACCTACGTGGACTTTAAAAAATTACACACATATGTTTAAATGTTAATACAAGGACCTGAGAGCAATAGCTGAGATTATTAAATCTGCCAAACATTGACTTAAAAAATGATTTTAAACGTTGTGTTAATATTTGTTTTGTTCTTGCAGTTTTATTGTTTGTCTTTTGATTAATGGAAACTGTGCCTTTAAGATCCTGTGTTTGAGACTGAGAACAGTGTGTAGGAGATTATCTCTGTGTGTCCAGAGACTGGAAGACCCAGTCTATGCAGGATACATTAATGTCAGAACTTGATTTAGTAAATGTAACTTTCCAGAAAGCAAGCCACATTCTCAAAGGTGTGACATTAATACTTCTGTGGGGCTGGATGCCTCAGTATACTAATAACAAACTAAAGAACCTCTCACATGAAGTTCACTAGTTTGTATTTTGCTTAATTAATGGGTCTTTGGTGGTCCAAAATTAGATCGGTTTTGTGGTTCCTAGTTCCAGCTCTCTCATCACAAATTCACCACTGTGTTCTGCAAGGTCTTCAGGGCAAAGACCCTCTCTCACTATGCATTTGTACAATACCTGGCATAATGGTGTCACAATCTTGATTGGGTCTTCTAGCAAGAGCTCCTGCAGGCCCAAACTGCCTTATGATAAATTTGCAATTTGGCAATGCTGTAATTGTCACATACTTTCAAGGTTGACAGGGTGAGTTCAAAAATCAGAAGATAAACTTTTTAAAATGATTTTTAAAAATCTCATGATTTTTGGACAAACTCACGATTTTTTGGATTCAGACTCGCAATGATTTTTTTTTTTAAACATTTGGGGCTGTCAATACTACTGCATGTGTGGGGATGTGGCAATTGTGAGCAACTAAAGTGCTTAAGGTGACAACCACTTAAATGAAAGCATAGGTTTGGGGTGACAGGGTATGCCCAGACAGGAGCTCTTGACTCTGGAATTCACTTACTTCCCTTTGTTTGACACAGCCTGGGATTTGTGACCTTCAGGTAGGGTGACCAGATGTCCTGTTTTTAAAGGGACAGTCCCGTTTTTTGGGACTTTTTCTTATATAGGCACCTATTGCCTCCCACCCCCTGTCCCATTTTTTCACAATTGCTATCTGGTCACCCTATCTTCAGGAAACTCTTATTTCCCCCAGGGTTTTCCAGGGATGTGCATGGAGTTTAAGGAGGCAAGGGAAAGAAAAATAATGATATGTGGGGACTTTGCTGAATTTTTGAATGTTTATAGTGATTCTACAGCACTTACATGCCTAGTCCACACTTCTTTAGTTGGGAATAAATGCTGTTATGTGTACAAATGAGGAGAGAGTGCCTGCACCCTACAAGGCAAGTTGAAGGTTTATGTAAAACAATGTCTTTCAGATTCAGTTCTGACTAGTATTCTGAAATATTAAACTAGGAAGGATCAGATAAAATGTGTATAGGAAGTAAAGTACTCTCTCTTAAGGTCTGATCTTACATGAGCAGTCTTTATACACACAAGCAGCAGTGGGACAAATTGGGTAAGTAAGAACTGCTAATTGGAGTAAGAATTTGTAGCTGAGACCCTCAATAATTATCACAGCGACTGAATGCTTCTGAAATAACTTAGTTCATTTGTGCCATTCTCTCTCATTTCTTTTCTCAGCAAATTGGCAAAAATAAATAAAAAATTAAAACAGCACAGGACATTTGATTACAGAACTTAGAAACAACTCAAACTAATGAGGTCTTTATTCTCAAAAGTGATTAGTTGGGTTTTTCACGTAATTCAGCCATTTGTTATTCTCAACAGGTAACCAGAACTACTGAAATTTCTTGCCCCTACAACACGTGCACAATGCTAATTTATGGAGCTAGGTTTATGTCATGATACAAACTGAAACAGCGACATTGCAATTGTGCTTATTGTTCCGACATTTTTATAATGATGATTGTATCATGCTCTGTGTAATATTATGTCTTTGGAATGATCGCACATTTCTAAAGACAAACTTCTTTTTTTAATCTCAGAAATCCTACTCTGGGTTATTTTCACCCTTTTCCATGAAAACAGGATGAATTTGTATCTGTTCGTGGTCTAATCTGAATAGTCAGCAATATTTCTAATTTAATTGGCACCCAGCTACAACACTGACAATATTGATTGTATCATGTGAATCTAAACAATATTTCACTTTTTTTTTTTCTCTAACCTTTTTGGCAGCAAGTAACTATTGAATAATCTATTGAAGATGATAGAATCAGGAGGGTAAATATTAAATTTATCCCACAAATTCCAAGCTGTCTGTCACATTAATGTTTGTTTTAACTTTGGGTCAAACAGAGGAAGAAGAAGGCACAGAGTCTGCTCTTGGGAAGGTCCTTGCCACTAAAGGCATATAGCCAATATCTATAAAGACAGGAAGACTGTACAAGGCTGAGCAAAGTATCAAAGGAGGCGCTGTGATCTAGCAGCTAGAGAAAGGGATTAGGAGCCAGCTTTCCTGGATTCTGCTACTGATTTGGTGTTTGAGCTTGGGCAAGTCTATTAACCTCGCCGTGCCTCCGTTTCCTTATCTTTAAAATGCTAATATTAAATCACCTTTACAAAGAACCTTTTGTTCCTTGGATGCAAGTACAAATTGTATAACTACTTTCTCGTTTGTTAGTACAGCATTATAAAAAGAGACACAAACAGTTTTTAAAAGCCGTTGGTAAGTATCACGGTGAAATGCACTATTTACATGTCTTGCAAGAAAATGCTCCAAAGAACAGAATCCAAATGCTTCATCCTTTTCGCATGCAGGGCTCTGAAGGCAGAATAACCAATGCAATTCTATAAGGTAGAAGGGTTGACATACCAAGCATCTGCACAAGGTGTCTTCACACCCCTGTGGTCCATGGAGTTGAGGTCTACAGCAGGGCCGGCTCCAGAATTTCTGCCGCCCCAACCAAAAAAAAAAGCTGCGATCGGCGGCGGCAGTTCAGCGGCAGGTCCTTCACTCCTAGAGGGAGTGAGGGACCTACCGCCCCCGAATTGCTGCAGGTGCCACCCCTCTCCCTTGGCCGCCCCAAGCACCTGCTTGTTAAGCTGGTGCCTGGAGCCGGCCCTGGTCTACGGGACCCTTTCCATATTTTTAGGGTGATTATGTTTGAAGGAAGAATGGGCCCAGTCTCGATTGCTCTGTGACTGCACAGATGCTAGTCATTTACCTGTGTGTGGTGAACAGTCCAATGAGGTACTGCAACACTGAGGCTGCAGTAGGAGCTATTGAGAGGCTCACTTTCTTCTCTTCAGTTGTATGGGAGGAATCTTCACTTCCAATGCACCAAGCCTTTGTATTCCTCTTTGCTGGGGACTAGTATTTGACTCATGTTGCATCTTGAATTTCTGAGTTCGAAAATGACTGTATTTCTGACCAACAAGACTCCTGGCTTTAAGGGGTTACTGGTATGTGGCTTGAAAGCTAGTATGTAAAAAAAAAAGAGATGAATCTACACTTAAATCTTTGTGCTCCTAACTGCACTCAGTTGAGAGCTGTGAAAATCATAGGGTACTTGCCACTTTATATCTGACAACTCATATATTAGGTTTTGGAGTGTTTTGTGCTTACCTTTAGCTCTTCTTTTGTTTAGGTGATTAAAAGATGCCTGTTGCTGTCTGTATGTGCAACATGCTTCATTAACAGTGATTTATTTTGGAGTTTAGAGGAATTGGCACTCTGTAGCACACCAATGGGTAGAAGAAAAACAAACGTGAGATGATTGCTAAGAAACCTTTCTTGCTACTACTACTTTAGCTGAGAGCCTGAGGCATTTTGCAAATTTTATTTCTGAATGTCTCCAAAAGTGGAGGGTTTGTATGCTGGACTCTGGGCACTAACATTTTCATCAAAGAGTACAGTGCTTTCCTTTACACTAGAGGGAAAAAGAGAGTTCCATCTATTGGTGTTTTCTTTCTGTACAATGTGAACTCACTAGCCCAAGTGCCCTGAAAGCTAAAGGCCTGTTTTGTTTAGTTTTGAAGCATTAAGCACCCACAACTACTGTTGAAATTAATGAGAGCAATGTGTGCTCAGCATCTCTGGAAAACCAACTCCTAAATGCCTCAACAACTATGCACATCTTCTTTCTTCTAATACCTTATCATGCTCCAAGCTTATACAGTCAACTTTCTCTGTCAAAACCCAGTTATGAAAAAGGTGCCTTTCAGAACAAATTGCTACTGATGGTGGCATTACCAAAAGTAAGGTTACAAAAGGATCTGCACCGTTGTTTCGAGGTGGGGTATATCAGAGGGGATATAATTAGAGTTTAAATCATGAGTCTCTCATTTTCATAGCTTAAAAAAATTATGTGATGCTTCGACACCATTGATATTTCCTTTTAAGAATAAGAATTCCTTTTATGAGTGTTCAGGTTTGTTGCATTCCTTTCCAAAAGTGATACCAAAGGCTTTTATTCAACCAGAAAACAGAAATTAGAGATGGGCAGGATCTTTTCAATTATTAAATTCATTGCCCAGGCTTGGTTGTTTCCCTTTCTAAGGCGGTAGTCATAAAACATGTACCAACACTTCCAGTACAAACATAGCTGTTGGCAATGGGCCTACTGGCATAAATGATAACTATTCATGTGAGAAAAGGTTTTCTGGATCAGGTACGTGAAATGGGAGAAGAATCTGGGATTCTAAGTATAGGAAAATGAAGCAGTATCTAAGATACCACCTTATTTTAAATATCGATGAATATTATTTCTAATGGTGTGCTCGCTCCCTCTCCCACCCCCCCACATTTACTTTTTACTTCCTCTCATGATGGGGCTTGCATTATTTCTATTCTAAATCTATTGGAAGATTTTCCCATAGCCCATTAGATGTCACATTTAGGGACTTGGGTAGGTATTTTATCATGCAATGCCAATGTTGGGCTGGCATGCCAAAAATCCAAGTGCCTGTTTTCAATGGGACTTCTGGGAAAGCTGTTATATAGTACCAGGAAAATAATGCTTCTGAAACTGTAATATCATTCCAGGAAATAATTGCTTTCAGCAATGGCATTTCTGGGAATGACATCAAAACACGGTACTGGTCCATGAATTTGGTGAATTTCTATATCTGCTAGCACATCCTCAAGGAATATATTATAAAGCAATTACTAAACCTGTTATCCCCCCCCCCTTTATGTGCATAAAATTTCCTTTGAGATTCATGGACGTCCTGAAGGAGACAAGTGCTATACGTAGGCTGGTCCTTAATGTCACAAATGATGAGAATTTCAACTTTGATTATGTCATGCTGGCTGGAGTGGTTCATGGCAGTGAGTGCCAACCTCAGGGCAGACACACCACACTGTATATTCTATAATTAGATTTCACCAATCCAGTAACAAATGTGAATTCTGAAGCACTATAACAGTCTTACCACACAGTCATAGACAGTCCCCTTGTGCATTCCAGTCTGTCATGCCACCCAGGTATGATGAGCTAGTGACAGTTGATTGCCATACACTAACGATCAATAAAGATTCAGGTTGCTTCCAGTCCCAAGAGCCCAGTCACTTACCCAGGTCAATTTGTACCTCAGATCTCACACCAAAGACAATGGTTGTAGCAAATGAAAGAGTTATTTACAGGTTAAAATAGACAACATACATAAAGAAATCAATTGCAGATATGGTTCAAAAAGGTAACAGACATGAAGTAATCTGTCAACACTCCATGTCTTTTCGGGTTAACCCAGGTTGACCTTTGGGATCTCTGCTTCTGTTTCCTAGCTGCAGCAAACAGCAAAGAGATGAAGAATTTTCATGCCAGGTATTTTAATTTCCAGAATTCAAGATAATGGAACAAGCTTCCTTGCACATAGCACCTTCATTGGTGTGAGAAGGCCATTAACCCAGTCTTCATATTGTGATGTGTTACAACCACCCACTTAGTATTGATAATCTTCCTCTGCCTGCTTGGGCTCTCAAATTCAGGGCAGACATTTTTACAGTTATGAAGCAAAACTTGCATATTACCTTATAGCATGAGATACAGACATTACAAATAAGATTAATTCATGTAGCAACGTACAAGTATTTTATAGTTTAAACACTACACTAAACACTAAATACATCGTTGCAAGTCTAACATCTATCTTGAAAACGCAGATGAGCTGGTCTGGTTTCCAGCTAAGAATTTGTCCATGCTCAGCTGAAGCCTACAGCCTTGGCAAGAGCTGGCACCTGGTCTACCATCATCACATATTACTTCAAAATGCTTCTTTAAAGCAGACGCATCTCCCTTTGATGTCTTCTGATTCCATTGAAAATGTTGAAATAAGCAGAATTTTAGGGAGATTTCACATTTTCCATTGTATTTGATAAATAACTATGCTGAATACTAATACATATCTGTGTCATCATTTTTTTTTTCAGCTAAAACCAGGACAGGTAGTTGTGGTGTTAAAATGATTTTATAGAAGGGAAAGAAGCTGCCATCTTGAATGCCTTTCCTAAATGTTTACAAAAATATTATGGTAATAACATCGTGTCAGTCAATGATCTACTTTTCTCTTTCTTTTTCCTGTATATTGAAAGTTTCAATGCAAGTTTTGAAAATGTGAATAGAGATATATCTGCATGTTGTGGTATCATGTATACTTGGAAGCCACCTTAATACTTTATCCCACTAAGACCAGACACAGCACAAAAATGAAAGGTACCAATTACTCCCCTGTGTTGGAGCACCCCAATTTCTGGAAGTAGGATGGCAGTACATGGCACATCCTGGGGTGTCTACCAAAAGATCAGCACCTCAAGAGGAGGAGTTAGAAATTGCAATATGAGCCACATGAATGACAGAGTGCCATTTGGCTGCTTTCTGATGCCTGTAGAAGAAAGCAAACCAGAACTCCAGGCATCTAGTTCCAGCTCTGTCAGGGACTTGCTTGGCCATCAATTTGATCGAGTTGCCTACAAACTGATCCCCAAAGTCCATTGAATCAATGGAAGTCCTTCAGCAGGCTTTTTGGATGAAACCTCTAGCCTCTGTATTCTCAGTTCTTCATCTGTAAAATGGATGCTATAATACTTCCTTACCTCACAGGGATGTATGCAAACCACCTGGAGAGTTTTTTAGCTTGAAATTGGTACTGTTGTTATTTAACCTTCCTACTAAAATGTGACTTGGTGAATGTGATCCAGGAACCACTTAGTGCCAACTGGCAAGGGGCACAGAAGGGGGTGTATAGGGTATAGGGATCTCCTGGGTCTGGTATGTCCATTCTAGTTTACCAAAGAATGTCATGTGAGGTCTCAAATAAAAGCCAGTGTCACACTGGTTGTCATTTTGAAATGCATGTATGGATGTTGTGTAAGGAGTTATGCATATACAGTGAAAATTATGTTCTAAAGACTTTGTCATGGGAATGGTCACCAGCAAAGGTGAACAAGTTTTCTGTTAGATATGATTTTTTTTATCTAGGGGGCTTTTACATGTAAATTAAGTATTTACAGTGGACGAGAAGCTGGATATGAGTCAACAGTGTGCCCTTGTTGCCAAGAAGGCTAACGGCATTTTGGGCTGTATAAGTAGGGGCATTGCCAGCAGATCGAGGGATGTGATCATTCCCCTCTATTTGACATTGGTGAGGCCTCATCTGGAGTACTGTCCAGTTTTGGGCCCCACACTACAAGAAGGATGTGGAAAAATTGGAGAGAGTCCAGCAGAGGGCAACAAAAATGACTCGGGGGCTGGAGCACATGATTTATGAGGCGGGCTTAGGGAACTGGGATTGTTTAGTCTGCAGAAGAGAAGAATGAGGGGGGATTTGATAGCTGCTTTCAACTACCTGAAAGGGGGTTCCAAAGAGGATGGATCTAGACCGTTCTCAGGGTACCAGATGACAGAACAAGGAGTAATGGTCTCAAGTTGCAGTGTGGGAGGTTTAGGTTGGATATTAGGAAAAACCTTTTCACTAGGAGGGTGATGAAGCATTGGAATGGGTTACCTAGGGAGCTGGTGGAATCTCCTTCCTTAGAGGTTTTTAAGGTCAGGCTTAACAAAGCCTTGGCTGGGATGATTTAGGTGGGGATTGGTCCTGCTTTGAGCAGGGGGTTGGACTACCTGACCCCCGGAGGTCCCTTCCAACCCTGATATTCTATGTTTCTATGATTCTATTGTGTAGTTTATCAAGGGACTCTCCTCACCAGTCTGAACTGAAGGTTAATGAAGGATTGTGGGAATTTCAAAGAAGAAAATTAACAGGAAAGCAAGCAGCGGGGAAGGGAAGACATATCTTGAGCTGCTCATCAAGGGTTGTTCTACTGTATTTGGGGGACATCCTTTTTATCCTTCACCCAGGAAGTAAGCAGACAGTGAGTTTACTGCATGGGAATGGGATTACAACCAGGCTTGGTTGAAATAGCTGCAGAGAACTTTGGGTGAGATAAGCTTCTCTTGATGAGAGGATAACTTCTTGGTTACGTTTAGAAAGCATGTTGTGATTCTCTAGAAAGCATGTTGTGATTTTGTTTTGCCTGTAACCATTTGTTTCCAATATTCTTACTCACTTTCACTTGAATCTCTGTTCTTTGACAATAAATGCACTCTTGTTTTCACTGCAAATATATCTACCTGGTGTGGTGTTAAGCAAAGTGATGATCCCGAGTTAAGTCTTACAAGTGGGTGTGGACTGTTCCGTTGGGAACAGCGGACCTGGAAATTCCCAGTGTGTTCAGCGGACAAGGGGTGGACGCTACAGGGAACAGCCCCAGGATTTGGGAGTTGGTGTGTGCCTATTGCTATCTGTGCAGAGAGAGTGAGGTGCATGTGTTGCCAGGGGCTGGTGGTTTCAGGGAGCTGAATCACAGCAGCCACAGACAAGACTTGCTAAAGCCAGGTGTTGGTGAGGTGTCTCACAAATCTCAGTGCCCCTGGGGATCATCATAGTTAGTCTTTCTATATGCCAGTAGCTGTGTTTTTTGTGGCGTGTGCCTGTGTGTGCATTGGAGATATTTTCTGGCAGTAGATTAAGTTAATTATAAGTGTTATCCTACCTCTTGTGTTCTTAATTAGGTATCAAAGGAAATACTACCTGTAAATTACTATTCTGCTCAAGTTCCACTCAGCTTATTCCATGAAGTGAGAAGAATAATCCTAAACCATTGAACTGCCCCAGTATAGTACAAGTTTTATAAATAATACCTTATACATAAGGATCTCTGCTTATTGGTGAGAATATGTTGTTGGAAAGCCAGAATGTGAAGAAGACATTCACAACATGATGGTGAACATAGGACAAAATTCTACTCTCAGTTGCATTGATGTAAATTGAAAATAACTGCCTTGAGTTCTGTGCAGTGACCCTGTACTTATGTTACCATAACTGAGAGCACAATTTGGCACACAGAGCATAACTAGTTTTTTACCTAGTATGAAATCTGTATTACGAAATTGGATACTTTCCCTCATTAATTGCTGCAAGAGAGAAACAGCTTAACATTGTAGATCAATTCAGAGGTCAGTCACGACATTTTTTTAAATAAAATTAATTATTAATACCCTAATCATTCACTTAAGATGTTATTAGTTTCATTGATCAGTCCTTCCTGCTTATCTACAGCCAATCTAATCATCATGCATGTCAGAATATCTGAATATATTCAGTTAGTCTTCACCCTCTTCAAATTACATCTTCAGATCAGAAGATAAGGATTCTTAGTCTTCTCAGCACACTGAACCTGATTTTATTAGAAGAATCTTATCAATTTTAGCTCACAAAAGCAACCAGAGACTTCTAATGATACTACTTCACTTTCTATTAGTCATGCAGTTTGTCTTGTAAACATGAAGGCTCCTTAACTTCTAGACATCAGAGATATGAATAAATGATAAGAATGTATGATTGGTGAAATTATGTATTTATTTATAGTATTTAAATGCCTGCTGTGGTTATTTCCGGATAGAAGTCCTATGTAGAAAAGGGATATTTTCTCCCCCTAATTTGTCATGGAGATTAGAGTGCCCGGAAAAGATCAGGTTTCATTTGGAAATGCTTAGATGATAATTTCATTGAAGGTTTCCAATGTGTTTCGGGTTCCTTATCTGCGCATGGGTAACAGTGTGGATGCTTCAGGAAAACTTCCCAGAGAAGGGGTGGGAAGAAAAAGGTCATGCTCTACAGAAAATGTATTGCCTCGAGACATTGATGTGACTCTCAGATGTTTTACAGCACTGTGATCCTTGGCTGGCCTGATGGTCTAGTGACAACACGACATGCTGCCATGCAGGAAATCTGAGTTACAGTGTAGAAATTAGTCCCAAGCTGACTATGTCACTGCAGGGTTATGGGAGGAGAGGGAGTACCCTGGTTGAGTAGGCAGAGAGAAGACCTCACCACCTCTAGAGACAGTCTCCTTTGGACAGAGTGAGATTTACAATTTCTGGAGGTAGCTACATTTTGCTCAGTTCAGTTGCTGAAGTACTTTGAAGTTGTCAGACAGTAAAGAGGGATAATAATAATTCTTTCATCTTCAAAGTGTTTTACACAATTAACTAACTAATAACAGCTCCCCCATGAGGCAAACAGGTGAGTTTACAGAGGGGAAAAATGAGGCAGAGAAGTTCAAATGACTTGCCCAAGGTAACCGAGAAAGTGGAGGACGCAGAATCAAGATTATATCACAGGAGTCTGCCTACCAATCCTATGCTCAGATCACATAGACTGCACATCTCACAGATATACTGCTCCTCTGCAAATACCGACACACACTCTGTAAATCCTCTTCTTTGTTCTTCAGATCCTTAATTTCTAATTCCTGCCCCCACCCCCACCCCACCCAGACTGACTTTATAAAGCAACAATTTCTGTTTCCCTCCAGGTGTTAATTTCATTTAGCTCACATGGAAAGATACACTCTCATAGTATAAAAAGCTGTAATCCTAAATCTCATTGTAATGTGTCTCTCTTTTTTCCCCCCCACAGATTAAAGGTTGTGTAAAACTTAAAAGAAGCAGCATTCTATTCACTAGTTATTGGACTCGCGCCTCCTTTGACCTCGGAAACTGAAAATGAGGTTGCTATGGGAACTGCTCGTGCTGCAATCATTCATGTTGTGCCTTGCAGGTAAAGTGTCACTTTAAAACTTTTTGATTTAAAAATGCCACTGTATTTCACACTAATTCAAATTACACCAAGTTTTATATGCCAATGATAAAACAGCAAAGTAAGACTCCACTCTGTGAACTGCATTAACAAAGACTGCTGAACAGACCAAACCAATGCTCTCAACCTGCTTCTTTAATATTGATTAGTATCTCCAAAGCTAGACTCTGCTATTTCAGATACCAGTTCTACCCATTTTTAATTGAGTTGTTGTTGACAAAAGCTATTGTTTTGCCCATGTTCCATGCTAAGCAGTTCAATGCTCAATTAAACACTGGTATAGTATAGCATTAAATCCTATGAGAACAATATTGAGAGGAATGATACAAATAATTTGAATAATATGATGCAACACTGTACTCATCTTTTTAACTGCTACAGCACTGTTGTGAGTGAACTGCAGAGTTGTCAGTATTTCAGTCCTCCCTTAATACAATCTAACACTCCTTCAAATGCTTGATCCCTGCCCACCATAGTCCAGATCTTCTCCCACCTATATTGTCGTCATCTTGTTTTTCCAACACCAAGGTTGGGTAGGCCTGAGGTTATGAACAGACTCCATCCACATCTGTTTGGGGCACAATTTGAGCTGTTGGGTGTTGCCTGGATGGTTTTATGTTATACCACTGTCTCCTTGGTCATCCTCGGCCTCTCTCTCTCTCCATGGACATGTCCAGAAAGAACAATTTCAGGCAATCGGTAATGGGTTGTTCTACCAACATGGCCAACCCGTTGTAGTTGGCACCTTTTGATGATTATAGTCATGCACTGCACTTTCAGTCTTCTACAGATTTCTTCATTTCTTAGTCTGTCTAGCCTTGTGACACTTAAGATATGGCACAGGCACTTCATCTCAATTGTTTGCAATTTTGCTCCAGGTATTTTTTCAGTACCCAGGTTTCACAACCAAAAAGTAATGTGGGTACAATGAGTGTTGTATGTAGTCGTGTTGTAGCTCGTATGGACACTGCTTTTAAGATCCATACACTTTCTGTGAAAATTGTGTTGGTAATAGCTATCTGCTTGTTGATGTCATTTTGATAGCAGTTGTCATACAATGGAACCCAACTGGCAGAAACTCTACTTGTTCAATGTCTACACCATTAATGTCTAGTTTAGCCTGTTTCTGGATTTCTTGATGTTATCATTGGTTTTGACTTTTGTTCCTTCATTTTTAAGCCCCATTCTATGGCTGTTATGTACAAGTTAGTTGCTGCTTCTTGGTTGTATTCCTCTATAAACACAATAATTATAATATCTTCTGCAAAGTCAAGGTGATTGATAATCTTCCCCACTGCAGGCTCCACCAGTGTTGCTGAGGGAGTTGAACAAGACATTTTCAAAGTGTATAGTAAAAGTATTGGACTTTATATGCATCCCTGTTTGACTCCAGTTTTCACTTCAAACCACTCTGTCAGCTTGCCGCTGACTCATACTGTATGTCAAGCTATGTTATACAGACTCTGCAGTATTTAAATCAACTTGCTGCTAAAACCATACCTCTTGATTACTTGCCACAGAGACTCTCTGTTAGGAGTTGAATACTTAGTCAATGAATATGAAACAGGTATTGAGCTCTGTGTGACTCCAACATTTGATGACAAACAAGTATCTGATATGCCATAGAACATCCAGATCAAAAGCCATCTTGTGACTCAAAGGATTTCCTCTGCTCTTTTTTTTCATTTGGTCAAGGATCACTCTACAGCAGTGGTGGGCAACCTGCGGCCGCGGGCCGCACATGGCCCGTCATGGTAATGTGCTGGTGGGCTGCAAGACAGTTTGTTTACGTTGACCGTCCACAGGCACAGCCGTCCGCAGCTCCCAGTGGCCACGGTTTGCTGTTTCCGGCCAATGAGAGCTGCAGGAAGCGGCAGCCAACATGTCCCTACGGCCTGCGCCACTTCCCGCAGCTCCCACTGGGAACAGCGAAGCGTGGCCACTGGGAGCTGCGGGCAGCCGTGCCTGTGGATGGTCGACGTAAACAAACTGTCATGCTGCCCGCCAGCACATTACCCTGACGGGCCGCAGGTTACTCACCAATGGTTTAGATTGTATTATGAAAGCAGGATCATGTTTCCCTTGTAGTTTAATGCTCATTATGCATGATGAGATGCATCTAAAGCTTTTCAAAGAGCTGTAAATATTTTCTGATAGAATGAAGGCATCTCCTTCATTCTGGGCATTGTCTGTGCTTCCACAATAGATGACTTTATGGTGCTTTGTGGAAAGTTCACCACTTCCAGTCCAGTGTGTCTCCACAAATGCCAAAAATGTCTATGGAAAAGATGCCACTCTAGTTCTGAATTCTGCAATTCAAATTCTGACTTTGTCTCATTCATCCTCCTATTAGAACTATAATCCTCCCTGCAAAGATGGATATGTTGATTTCCCTTCCCTGTCTCCCAATCTTCTCTGCCCTGTTTCAATTTTTTCCCTGCCTGCATCTGTGCAGTCTGTTCTCAGCTGACCTGACCCAGGGCTGTTTTCTAGTTTGATTGTCTGCTTAACAATATATAACTGGGAAATGAGTGCTGTGGGGAGTGTAGGCCTCAACTAAGTGAGAGTTTCTGGGATATGACTCCTAGCAAGAGTGCTATACACCCCAAATCCCTACAGTGGGAAAATCTCATGATCTGTAATTCACCCCTCCAAACCTTTTAAACAGCCTGTCTCCACTTGGGACATATTCAGTTTCTTAAACATTAATCTTCAAAATCACTTTGTACATCGTATTTTTGCAAAACACAAGCCCTACTAAATAATTTCATATTTTTATTCTAGAATGGAGGCCTGCTTCCCCCCCACCCTCTCCAGAGACATGTAACTTGCCTGAGAAGCAAAAGCACTAAGGCAATACAGCTAAGCACACACCCTAATTCAGACAAAAAAGCGGCTTCTTTGCAAACAACGGACCTTATTCTGATCTTGTTAACAAAGGTGTAAAACAGGAATAGCTACATTTGCATGATACTATTAAAATCAGTGTGAGTGAAATCAGAATGAGGCCCAAAATTGTGATGCCAAACACATTCAGAGGTAGAACAAAGGGTTGCTCATGAATGATAAAGAAATACAGTAAGGGCATTTTGAATCTTCCTCCTCCCTTGATAAGACTTCATTGATGGCTTTCTCATTAAACAGTATTAATATTCTTAAACACTTGCTTTGTTCTGAATGGGGGTAGTTAGGTTTTAATTAATGTTTTTGTCATCTTGTTGTTCATCTTGATTGCTTTTATCCACTGCTTGATATTCAGAATTCTTAAGTGTTTTCTTCAATAACTTGTGTTTTCCTTCCTTTTATATTTTTTTGTTTCTGTGTTACTTTTGAGTATTCTCTAAAAGCCAGTTGAAAATATGTTTATTCTCTTAGACTCAGGACCACTGAACATTAGGCCACTTTGTCTAGGTGCCTAAATATTGATTTAGGTACCTAACTTTAGGTACCCACATTTGAAAATGCTGGCGCAAGTCTCTTAAATGTACTATGACAATTCAAGAGCAGGATGAACACTAGTTACAAAGTGTTATACTATTCCATACATGGTGCTAGAAATTCTAACTCTAACAGTGTGTCTTAGGTATAGGTCTAGTATAATTCTATGTTGTTTATACATAATAATAAATTCACCCAATCTCACAAACCACAAGAATGCATGTTTATTTGCTATCATTTCCATCCTAAAAACTCATACATAAAAAATCTGTTTCTCCATGATATTTAAAGCAATTCAGTAAAATAATATTTCAGAGGATTGTGTTTGGGTTTTTAGGCCTGATGTTTTTTTACATTCCTATTTTTCCCATTTAAGATTTAATTTAAATGAAAACTGGCCTTAATACAGATTGTTCTGCAGCAGCAGTTTTTCCCTCTCCTGTGCTTTGCAATGAATTTCCCAATGACATGGTGTCACATTCTGTGTTCCAGTTAAGTTGCACTCACCCCGGAACAGAGGGGGTGATATCAAGTTTTGGGCACGTATTATTTCAGGTGACTGATGACTATCTGAGGCTTGGTTTTATGGCAAGACAGAGAAGTGCTGCTGCTTTGAGAGAATTTTTGTAACTCCTGCATCATTGTGTCTTTAATTGTTTGCCAAAGATGGCCACAGCTTTGGATAAGGACATCCTTAGAGTGAAATCGAAAATAAATAATATTGTACTGTCCTGGGACTGGTCTAACTTAATCTCAGCTGTAATGGCCCATGGGCCATTCTGCAACAGAGAATAGCCACAGTCTGGTTTGCTCAGGCCATGGGGGAAATATGACAAAAATGTAGAATATGACACGGTTAATTAAAATTTGTTATATTAGTATGATGGTGGTTAATTACTAGTTCTATAGCTGCCTTACTGTATGATGTACATTACAATACCTAAAATATATAATATGCTAAAAAACCCACCACCTATCTCAAAGAGCTTGCGGTCTTTATTTTATTTTATGTATTTTTAGAGCACCAACAATGTATAGGCACCAAAATAAAGTAAAGTTAAAATATAAGAGTACTGTACTTTCCTGTTCCTATGATTACATGATTTAGGCTCCCTTCAAAGTATCTCTCAGTAAAACTGAGATTTTCCCAAAAATATGTCCTAATTAGAAACTAACAAGATGAAAGGAAGGTTAAGGCTCCCCTGTTCCTAATTCCTTGAATTGATTGTATGGGATTTAGTCTCTTGGTTTTATGGATAATCCTTGTTCAGCACTACAGAGGTGTGAGGAAAACTTACCATCCAAATATGGCCTGGACCAAACATCATTACTCTCCTTTTCTGGAACTCCTAAATGAACTCCTTGTGATCTCAGAACATTGTTTTTACCTGTGAAAACTTGTAAGACTCTGCATAGAAAGACATATAGGAAGAAAGAGGGGTGTCAGGGAATCCCACTATGGAACTAGCATCATGAATCAAATCAGACTTTTTGAGTTTCTTTAAATTTTCAAAGAGTGTGTATTGTTTTGTTAGGTTCAAAAGAAAATATTTTTAAAAAGTCCTAGAAAGCTTTGTTGACTCCATCCCTTCAAAAAAAAAAGGTTCAATCAAATCAAAAGAATATGAGGTAATTTTCAGTTTTCATAATAAATTACGGTTTAGTACTGTAGTAGTCTGAGATGAATCCAACCTCAAACTCAAAATCTGAACACTCCTGAACCTTACTATTCAGAATCCAGATTTGGATCTAAATTGTGAAGCCTTTTCCCATCTCTTAAATGTAATTAATTCATTCCAATTTCCAGAAATCACCTTTTTAGGGCATTACCAATTGTCATTTTAGGTATCCAGTTAGGAAATCAGCTACTTACCTACCTTTCTGGTCATTACTATGAGCTTTAAAGATCAGAATTCCTAGCTCTTTTCTCACATTGGGGAGAAGTTGCTCACATGAGCAGTGTCACTGAAGTCAGTGGGACTATTTGTGTGAATAGTCATCAGTGTAAGAGGCTCACGGTCTACTTTAATATTAACTCTAATGATCCAGTGAGGAGTGTTGGAAAAATAAATTATATATAGACCAATCCTGGACTGTATTTAAATGTTACCTACTGGTGAAAATCTATTAATAATTCCTTGAGCTATCTAGTCTCCTTCATATCCTGCACTGCTGAAGGTCTACCTAGAACGAAATAAAACTCCCAACATATCCTATTCAACATATACAATATAACCTTGGATCATTTTCCCTGGACATTATAACTAATGCCAATTGTGACCAGGGCCGGCTCCAGGCACCAGCTGACCAAGCAAGTGCTTGGGGCGGCACTTTGGGGTAGGGTGGCGTTCGATTTTTTTTTTTTGATTCGGTGGCGCGGCGCTTGGAGTGGGGGCGGGGGCTTCAGGCAGTGTGGTGCTCGGAGGGGGGGCGGGGGGCTTCGGGCGGCGTGGTGCTCGGAGGGGGGGCGGGGGGCTTCGGGCGGCGTGGTGCTCGGAGGGGGGGGCGGGTGCTTCAGGCGGTGTGGTGTTCTGAGGGGGGGCGGGGGCTTCGGGTGGTGCGGTGCTCGGAGGGGGCAGGGGCTTCGGGCGGCATGGTGCTGGGGGGGGGGCTTCGGGCGACGCGGTGCTCAGAGGGGAGCGGGGGCTTCGGGCGGCATGGTGCTCGGTGGGGGGGCGGGGGCTTCGGGCGGCGCGGTGCTCGGAGGGGGAGCGGGGCTTCGGGCGGCATGGTGCTCGGAGGGGGAGCGGGGCTTCGGGCGGCATGGTGCTCGGAGGGGGAGCGGGGCTTTGGGCGGCGCGGTGCTCGGAGGGGGAGCGGGGCTTCGGGCGACGCGGTGCTCAGAGGGGGGCGGGGGCTTCGGGCGGCATGGTGCTCGGAGGGGGAGTGGGGCTTCGGGCGACACGGTGCTTGGAGGGGGGGCAGGGCTTCGGGCAGCGTGGTGCTCGGGGAGGCGGGGGCTGGCGCGGTGCAGCGATCGGAGGAGGGGCAGGGGCTTCAGGCGGCGCGGCGCTTGGAGGGGGCGGGGATTTTGGCGGTGCTCACGGGGGGGAGGGGGTTACGGCAGGGCGGCTCTCTTCTTTTTTGCCTGGGGCGGCAAAAAAGTTAGAGCCGGCCCTGATTGTGACCGCTAACCTGGGGTGCCCTTTACAATGCTTTGCTGCTGTAGCTTCCAGCCTGGACTGCTCACAAACAGCCCCCAGCATGTAAGTCACTCCCAGTTATGTCTCTGTGTATGCTGCACCCAGCTAGCCACACCTCGGTTCTTACCACCCTTGGTTATGGTGCTGGATGACCCCCAATTTCTCCCCAGTTTCGGAATTTTCCCCCAGAAATGTATGTCCTGTACTGCTCAGCCCTCTTCTGGACAATACAAATATTTTAAGTCTGTTATTCTTTTCAGGGAATAATGTGCCAGTTTATTATTGCAAATAGTTACTCAGACACTTCAGTTTAAATACACTGTATTAGGTAAAACAAATTTATTAACTAGACATAGAGATTTTAAGTGAGTACAAGTAATGAGGCATAAATGGTTACAAGAAAAATAAAGACGAGACGCTTACTAATGCCTAACTATATTCGATTCAAGCAAAGTTTCTCACCACATGCGCTAGCAAATTACTGACCAAACTCTCATATCAGGACCCCTCCCCCAGAGTTGAACACCTGCTTCCTCTGTCTCTGCAGGTGCAGTGAATGAGATAGCCAGACACACAGAGAGAGGTATATTAGGGTATATGTTCCTCTTTTTTTATCCTTTCAGCCCCCCTCTTGAAAAACATTTCCAGGTGAGAACCAGTCTATGTGCAAGAATATTCCCTGCTGATTTTTCACCTGTTCGAACTTCCTTTGCCTTCCTTTCCTGCCAGATGACTTTGTTCACTGCTTAAATGCAAATTAAGGCAACCACACATTCCTTTGTTTAGGAGAGACCTGTTGCCAACTTCTGTTTGGGCAGGGCTGTGAGATTAGGAACCATACAAAGGGATCTTATAACTTCACATATAATGTTGCCACAGATATTTTACAAGGACAGTCCTGACCAGGAAATTATGAGTTTCCAAATGAGACCTTACGAGGCATATTTTGTACAAAGATTACAATAGTGTGTAGGGTGTGAATACAAGGGTGTATTCTGTCACGTCAATATTCTTAAAGACTCTGCTATATTTTCTAGAATCTTTCCTTGAATTTCCAACTTTGCAGAACTGCACTCCCCATAATTACATGAATACTACAATGCCAAACAACCCTGATTTGTTAGGGCTTTAAAAATCCTGATGCTAATAATTGTAAACCCAAGGGGGAATGGCCCATAAAAAAACACTTATCCGTCTTTAGCAAAGATCCAGCAATCTCTTTCTTGTAAAGTATGAGATAGCCATATGTCACAGAATAAAATATATGTGGCTAGGGATGGGAAACTGAAGCTATGGTATACAATGGACCATGTGAAGTCAAAGAAATGACACCAGGGATGTATATGGTCCAGTATATCTGCCATACACTGCAATTCTCCATGCAGAAAATATCACCCCCACATCCCCCAGAATGTTCTGAGTGTTTATACACAAAACTAAAGCAGAAGAATCAACTGAGGAAAAAATTGATGGTGTGTTGACTGAAACTTTGTAGTAATATATGGCTATAAATCCTGCATATAAAAATGACACATTCTACTTGGAGATGATATTCAGATGACATGTGACCTTGAAGAACTAAAACCAGCCCACAAAGCAAAATCTTCCAAACCCCATTGCAATTTAATTAAAATGATCAAAGCATAAACAAATGATAAATTCCACTCATGAGACTAAACTGATCCCAAGTCAACGAAAACAGTAGTAATAAAGAAGGACTAATATGAACCATAAAAGAATCTAGGAAAGTCTTGTGGTGATAAACAAAATACATCAAGACTCACAGATGTAGCATATAAAGCTGAGTTAGCAAAATGAATAATCAAAATGCAAAGCCACTGATTAAAGTGTAATACTCCAATGTAAATGACACCTACACCAGAAATAAATTAATACACCAGAAAAGCACTCCCATTGCTACAAAGAAATGAATGTCAAGACAACCAACTAAGCATAAACTTGTGATTCAGGAGCAAAGCACAGTAATAATTTTCAGGGATCGTGAAGATTAAACTTTACAGAAAAAAATCAGTTACATCAAATAGGTTCTGATTTGAGTGAAATTATTAGATTAATTTTTACATATGGTACCAGGCCATTCTGACTTTAGGAGAAGCCCCACAATTCATGGGGACATAAAATCAAGTTTTCAATCTATTGGATCTTTAGTATTCAGATTAATATGAAAAGTAAGGAGAATGAGAGTTGATAGCTCTACTTGTGGAGTGGTGGGGTCTGTGTTACTTTAGTTGATTCACTCAACTTTTCTAGGAATGTTACTTTTGCTTACTGGGTGGCATATTGTCTAAAGTTGAATCCTTTTAATGCAGTTTTATTTATTTTGTTAATTTCCATAATTTAATGTTTTGAAAATGTTTGGTTGCCATCAGCAAGAGACTTTCCTAAAAGGTCATTTACCTCTCAGATGGTTGCTATGACTCATGCAGCATGTAGAACAGCGATTGGCAAAACTTTGGCCCGCGGCCCACGAGGGTAAGCACTGTGGTGGGCCGGGCCGGTTTGTTTACTTGCCACATCAACAGGTTTGGCCGATCACGGTTCCCGCTGGCCGTGGTTCGCCATTCCAGGCTAATAGGGGCTGCGGGAAGCGGCAGCCAGCACATCCTTCAGCCCCCATTGGCCTGCAGCGGCGAACTGCGACCAGTGGGAGCCGCGATTGGCCGAACCTGCGGATGTGGCAGGTAAACAAACTGGCCCGGCCTGCCAGTGTACTTACCCTGGTGGCTTCAGGCCAAAGGTTGCCTATCCCTGATGTAGAACAAAGCAAAACTCCCATTGATTATATTGGGGCTGGGATGTCACCAGAGACTTATTTTTTCTTGAGATGAATTTGTATGCTCATGAAGGATGCTGGATTGACAGCACTGAATACAGAGGCCATCCCAGTAATGGACTGTATCCTCAGGTGGTGTAAATTACTCGATTGCCTTCTCTAGAAGCAAAGGCACAGATTCATTGTCTTCTATAGAGCTATGACAATTTACACCATCTGAGGATCTGGCCCAACCTGCCTAAAATCTTACTAGAAGAGACTAGTACTACAGATGGTAGTTCTTCTCCATGCGTAATGTATACTTCCCAACAAAGGTGCTTCTTGAGGCGGTGGATTGTGTGATGTTGTCCACCAATTCATTTAACGTAGGACACCAAGGAACCATCAGACAGTAGAAGCTTTAGGTCTGTCTTCCTTTCCAGGAGACTATCGTCACTGATTACAGCAAAGGGGAAACTAGGGAAAATGTATTTGCAAACATGCTTGCCAATTGCAGTACAATTTCATACATGCCCTTCTTTTCTTTTCTTTTCTTTTCTTTTCTTTTCTTTTCTTTTCTTTTCTTTTCTTTCTGTTTCACAAAAGAAATATAGCAATTGCCCTACTAGATCAGCTATGAGCGCCATCTAGTTCTCTATCCTGTCTCTGCCAGTACCAGATGCTTAGAAGAAAATGTAAGAACTCCTTTGCAGGCAGATGTGGGATTATCTGCCTCCCATATTAAGTTTCATCCTGGTCTCTAATAGTTCCAAACTGCCTTAAGCTCTGAAGTGTGAGGATTAATATCCATTTCTAAATTATTACCATTAATTGTAACTCTGGATATTATTGTTGCTCATATAAATGTCCAATCCCTTCCTGAATATTGCTAAGTTCTTGTCATCACTGACCTACAGTAGCAAAGAGTTCCACAGTCTAATTGCACATTGTGTGAAAAGTGTTTTCTGTGATCAGTTTTGGACTTGCCACCTTTTAATTTAAATGAATGTCCCTGTGCTCTTGTGTTATTAGGCAGCCAAAGAGAACAGAAATTCATGATCTACTTTCTCTGTACTATTTATTATTTTATATGCTTTCATCCTGTGGCCTCTTATTGATATCCCGTTTAAGGAAGTCAGGTCTTTATTCATACATTTGGAGTAGGACCTTTTTTGTGTGCAAATATGAGTATTCACATATGACCAAGCATATTCACCTGAAAGTTTTGCGGTTGAGCTCCTTCTCCCCTGCCCACTGCCTCTTTTATAGATGTATAAAATACACAGATGTGTGTTTGGAAGTGAGGATGTTAGAACACATGGAGAAAGAGAGTAAGGAAACCAATGACTTTTAAGCAGAATTTGTTTGCTTCTGTAATTTTCCTCTCTCTAGATCTTCTGAGACAATTGGGTTTCTAGTCTTGTTGTTCATAACATTTACTCGAAGCTCTTTGCAAAGCAAAACTTGTCAAGTAAAATTGTTTGCCTTCCTTCCTTTTTTAGAAGAAAGCTCATAAACTCATGCCCAAATAAAAGAATCCAGAAGTGACAACTTGTTATGCAGTTTTATGATCATGCTTTTGTTTTTACTAAGTGTGTTTTGTCATAGGGAAAATGCTATAAAGAGTTTATCCATTTAGTATTTCTGAGTGATCGGTTTTAAAATTAAAGTGGCCATTTAACAGACTGCAAAGTGTGCAGGCCAAAATACAAAGACTTGATGTGTCACATCATGAGATTTAAATTTGCTTTATTGATTAAAATACATGAAGAATTTTATTTTTACTCTCCAACAACATAGCTTGGTAATGAAACTTATTGGATTGTCTGTGTAAGTCTTTGGTTTATAATCAATGAAGTGATATGTATAAAGATGAGTTTGTTGTCATCGGTTTGTTGTAAGTTAGGACCCGATCCTGATAGGTGCTGAGCACTGCTGCTAGCTCCCAGAATAGTTTGTATATATAAAAGGAAAAGAATAGCTGAAACTTGGGGGGAGAATGGCAGGGATGGGGAAATTATGTTGGAACCCTGCTAAGAAAGAGGCTGAATTGTGCCTAACATGACGATATCCATAGGGGAGTAAAGAGGGGTTAGGATTCCACCACCACTTCAGAGCTCATGTTCAAGCTTCCCAGATCCTAGCTCCTGCCACTGAGAAGCAGAGGGGCTGTTCCTGAGGTGCTCCTTCCTTGAGAAAGTGTGTGGTGAGAAAGCAGAACCATGGCACCCAGTCCCCTATATGCACTGGTGAGTGGAGCTGGTTGGATGCATCGGAGAGGGTATTTTATACCCCTAAAAGGGGTGTCACAAATTGCTTTCCCATTAGTACAACATGAGAGCCCCGGAAAGAATACTGTCCTGCTGAGCGGTGTCGCTGCCTGCCCTACAGATTGTAGAGGGCAGGGATTAAATTGAATAGATGCAATAATTATGAAAGCTAGAGAAGATGAGGGGGATACATAGTTAAAACAAGGCTACTGCAGAGAAGGAGAAAATGATGGCAACATAAAACAAAATAAGAGGATTGTAATGAACTCTTACTACAAAATGAGAACCTCTTCCTCATGACACACCCTAACTCCACCTCAACAGTTTTTCGTGGGTGTCTGCTGGGATGTGTTGTGTGTTCTCACACTGTGCTTGTGTGAAGCATTATGCACACTTTCCTTGCAGTGTATTTTCCTTTCTCTCAATGCATGTATTTTCTTTCAAGGCATGAAGTGGAACCTTTACTGTTATGCAATACTTGAGATTAAAAATCCCGTTGCTCTATTCAGTTTTCTTCAGTTAAAAATCTTTGCCTGTTACCCAGAACATAACTAGCATTTTTTCAGCACTCCAGACCATTTTCAGGGTCGCATACTCAGCAGTAAAGTCAGTAGAGTTATGCTCATTGACACCAGCTAATGTTCTGTTCCTCCAATTCTAATTTAGGTAGCGATTCCTTTTCTTCTATCTGTACGTCCAGTAAAAGTGTCTTCTGTACATCTTGGGTTTCTGAAGATAACCAATCTCCCAACTCTGGTGACACTTTGATACATAGATCTCTGGGTATCTCTCAGACATAAAATGAAAGTGTCCTCACAACACTCCTGTTAAAACTGTTGTATTAGATGGAGACTACCTGTATACAGATGGATAAGGTGTGGTCCATATTTTCAAAAAGATGTGTGCAGATGTGTGCACATTTCGTATTTTGCCCCTGATCACGCAGCAATTCACCCTCAGCAAAGTGAAGGTGTGATTGTAGCATGGGTAGATCTACCCATGCTAGCTTTAATCTATCTAACACTGGTAACAATAGTAGGGAAGATGTGGTGGCACAGGCTTTAGCATGGGCTAGCAACCCATGTACGTACCCAGGGTTCCCAGTGGGCTTGTACTTGGGGGTCTAGCCCACACTGAAACCTGATCTGCTTTATCTTCACTATTATTGTTCCTTGTGCTAGCTAGATTAAAGCTAATATAGATATGCCTGCCTGTGCTGCAACCACACCGACACTAGACTCGCCCTTAGTGGCAGAGCCAGAAACTGAATCCAGGAATCCTGACTCATCACTCCGAGATTTAACCTCTCTTCTGAACTCCATCCTCAGAAACAGAACAAAACAAACCCCCCACCCCAAACCAGTGGCAGATTAGCCACTGTGCCCAGGTGCCCCAGCCAATTGGGGGACCCCAGAAAAATGGGCGCACCCATGCCCTGACCCACTCCCCCCCAGCAGGAGCACCAGGTGGGCAGAGCGGGGCAAGCCCCTGCACCCCAACCCTGGTGCCCCCCCCCACAGGAGTGCTGGGGAGGGGCTGCAGACAGAAGGGTGGGGAGGGGCCCCCACTTGCTCTGGCCCAGGGCCCCACAAAACCCTAATCCGCCATTGCCCAAAACACAAGCAACCAAAATGCCTACAACTTTTTATTTTAGCATAACGTGCCTTCTTTCATTCTGGTTAATAGCAATTTGAG
This sequence comes from Chrysemys picta bellii, assembly GCF_011386835.1. Lineage (NCBI taxonomy): Eukaryota > Metazoa > Chordata > Testudines > Emydidae > Chrysemys > Chrysemys picta. The sequence goes on from NC_088797.1 coordinate 13,826,187, forward strand.
AGCAGGTATCAATTATTCTCTACCGTGAAAAAAAAAATCAGAGGCTTACACACAATAAGTCACATATGGCCAGGTTTTCAAAAAGCCTCATCACCAGATTTTTCAAATGTGCGGCACCTTTGGGGCGGGGGAGCAGATTTTCCAAAGTGCTCAGCTCCCATCAGTTCCTATTATGACACTTAGGGCCAGATTTTAAAAATGGAGCAACACTCTAAGTGCAAAGTTCTTTCAGAAATCTAGACCCCTATTCCGGTGCCTAAATGCCAAATACTCTTGGAAATCTGGCCAACAATATCAAATACCTATGTTGGCCTGCTACTTTATGAAGCATATGCTATTTTGTACAAAGAGTGTTTATTTAACATTTGAAACATAACTGTTAATGGTGACTTTGTTGCTTATCACCACCCCGTGTCCTGTCCCTGTATTGTTCTGAGTTTCTGCAAGATGTCTGACTACCACTTCTTGGGTTTGTGACCCTTTCTCTGCTTACGCATTAGTTCATTGGCATACACCACAGAATCCATCCCTTTTTTTATTAACACCAAATGAACAAACAACACTGTAATTCTTCATACAACGGTAAGACTTGATTCCCCTGCTGCTCAGTAACTTTCAGTTAGTCTCTTTGGGTTTTTGACCATTATGCCACAATGTGTCCTCGTCTCCGTTGGAAGTCTTGGGACTTGGCAGTGTGTTTCCCAGATAATCGACCTGGGTATCCAATGATCTTGTGTCTGATAAGTCCACATCCTTAGTCGTCTCAGCAAGCTATATCATTTTGGTATGTGTTGATATGACTCCTGGGATGTGCCTAGTTTGATGTGTAGGTGGTTTTGCTGGTAAGTCCTGCACTATGTGTGGAAGTAGCTCATCTGGGATACTTATCACTGGTACCGGTAAGAGATGCTTACGGTTCCATCTCAACAAAAATTCCTGTTTTGTTTTGATCTCATATGATCTTGTAGCAACCAGCTTAATCACCTCAGTCTTATCTCCCCGAGAACCATTATTCTAAATTTTAACAGATTCTCCAGGATGTAGTTACCTCAGGCACACTGAGGTTTTGCCACAGTGGAACGTTTTAATACTTTTACGTCTTTCCCTGTCCTTCTGCACTCATTTGTGCATCTGTTCCTTAACTGCACCTTGCTTCATCTTCAGATGAGGAAGTTTAGTTCTTATCTGATGTCCTAGCAAAAGCTCTGCAGGTGACTTATCACATTGGTAATGGTACTGCTCTGTGATTCAGCAAGGCAAGGGAAGAAGAGGGTTGTCCATCACATGGGAGGAGGGATAACTCAGTGGTTTGAGCATTGGCCTGCTAAACCCAGAGTTGTGAGTTCAATCCTTGAGAGGGCCATTTAGGGATCTGGGGCAAAAATCTGTCTGGGGATTGGTCCTACTTTGAGCAGGGGGTTGGACTAGATGACCTCCTGAGGTCCCTTCCAACCCTGATATTCTATGAATCTATATGTTATATTTTTAAACAGACACCTAACAATTTTTATGCCACATTTTGCAAGCTAATTACCCATGTGGCATAGTTATTTACGATATCATTCATGCCTGGCCAATAGAGTCAGGGCCGGCTCCAGGCACCAACACAGCAAGCAGGTGCTTGGGGCGGCACATCGGGCTCTTCAGCGGCAATTCGGCGGCGGGTCCCTCAGTCCCTCTCAGAGGGAAGGACCTGCCGCCGAAGTGCCACCAAAGAAGATAGCAGTGGGGTGGAGCTACCGCCGAAATGCCACCGATCGCGATCGTGGCTTTTTTCTTTTTTTTTTCCCGCCGCTTGGGACGGCAAAAACCCTGGAGCTGGCCCTAAATAGAGTACTTCCCATGCCTTTCTTTTGCACTTCTCTATACCCAAGTCCCTTCATGAATGGCCTTTAGCACGTTTCTTCTGAGTTCAAATGGAATCACAATGCTCTTACTTATGAGAAGGACATTATCAACCATAGACAGCTCGTGTGTGAAAGGAACATACTGCTCAGGCGTGAATTGTTTTTTCCCTCCAAAGTGTAGAGCATGAATCATGAACTGCAGCATCTCATCTTTCACTGTTGCACTTTTTAGCTGTGCCCACATGTGAGGTGAAACAGCTTCTGAATATTTTGTCACATTGATGTGAATATCTCTCAGATTGAGTTTCTGGGTCCACAGCTCTCTGAGATTCATCCCAGATCCTGGATAGCATATCGGCCATGATTAAATGATTTCCCAGAGTGAATTCAATGATATACAGTAACTCCTCACTTAACGTTGTTGTTCTGTTCCTGAAAAATGTGACTTTAAGCAAAATGATGTGAAGCGAATCCAATTTCCCCATAAGAATTAATGTAAATGAAGGGGTTAGGTTCCAGGGAAATTTTTTTCACCAGACAAAAGACTATATATATATATACACACACACACACACACACACACACAGTATACGTTTTAAACAAACAATTTAATACTGGTACACAGTGATGATGATTGTGAAGCTTGGTTGAGGTGGAGGAGTCAGAGTGTGGGATATTTCCCTTACTGCTAAATGATGAACTGATAAATTGGCTGAGCCCTCAAGGGTTAACTCTCTCTCTACACAAGGCAGCAGGAATGGAGGGAGATATGAGCATTTCCTTTAAGCACACTGCCTTGTTAATTAGATCAGCTTGCTGAGAAGCAGCTGCTGCAAGCTCCCTCTGTTCTGAGCCCTGGTGTGTTCCCCCTGCTCTATGGAAGATTGGATAAGCGGGGTGCAGGAGCAGAGGGGAGGGGGACACCCTGACATTAGCCCCCCCTCTTCCTTCCCTCCCCTCCCCACCGCACAGCAAGCAGGAGTCTCGGGGAGCAGCTCCAAGGCAGAGGGCAGGAGCAGCACATGGCAGTGGGGGAGGGACACAGCTGAACTGCAGGCAGCTGCTGCACGGGGAACTTAGGGGAGCGGGGAGCTGATAGGGGGAGCTGATAGGGGGGCTTCCAGTCCACCCTGGTTCCAAGCCCCCACCAGCTAGCTGCAACGGGCTGCTCTTCCTGCAAGTAGTAGACAAAGCAGGCAACATTAGAAGGGAGCATTACACAAGTTTAAACGAGCATGTTCCCTAATTGATCACCAACTTAACAATGAAACAGCGTTAACCGGGACAATTTAAGTGAGGAATTCCTGTAGTCATATTTTAGAAGCTTCATTAGAAGTCTTTGAATTCTAAGCAGTTCCTTCCACTGGTCCTTTTTGAAATGGTTATCAACAGTTTATGATCTGTTTCAATTACAAAAGCTATTCTATAAATGTAGTTGTTACAAATATTACAGCCAAATACAATTCCTAGTATTTCCTTTTCAATCTGTGCATATATGTGCTCTGTATTTGTGAAAGCTCTCAATGCATATGCTGTAGTACTAGGGTTACCATATTTTGAGTGTCCAAAAAGAGAACACTCCATGGGGCCCCAGCCCCGCCCACGCCCCCCGCCCCAACTCCACCCCTTCCCCAAAGTCCCCGCCCCAACTCCGCCCCCTCCCCTGCTTCCCGCGAACCTTTGATTCGCGGGAAGCCTGAAGCAGGCAGCAGGTAAGCTGGGGGGGGGGGAGGAGGCGTGGGCAAGTCTGGCCCCCCCAACCGAGCGGCTCCCTCCGGCGGCCGGCCCCGGCCCCAGCATCTCCAGCCTGGCTCGGCTCAGGCCCTGGGGTGCCGGCCCCAGGCCAGCCCCCGGCTGAGCGGCCCTGGGCCAGCACTGCCGGCCCCCGGCCCGGCCCAGCCCCCGGCCGAGCACCCCCGGGCCAGCACTGCCGGCCCCCGGCCCAGCACCCCTGGCCCGGCCCCGGACCCCGGCCCAGCACCCAGTGGCTCCGGCCCCTCCCTATTTTCCCGGACATGTTCGGCTTTTGGGGATTTCCCCCCGGACAGGGATTTGAGGCCCAAAAAGCCGGACATGTGCGGGAAAATCCAGACATATGGTAACCCTATGTAGTACTGCAGTCAGAGCCTTTCTTTTGAAGTAGCACTACACCTAATCCATCCTTAGGAGCATCTGTGGATCACTTTGCAAGGCAGGAGATGTCAAAATATTGTAGCTTGGGAGCACCTGTAAGTAATCTTTTCAGTGTGTTGCATTCATTTTCATGCTTTCTAGTCCAGTTCCTTTACACACCATTAAGTCATAGTTTTCTCATATTGTTTTTGTTTTATCAGCCAGGTTATCTATGAATTTGCGGAGTCAATCACAATACCTATACACCTTTGTCAGTCTTTTTGCTTTGGGCTTGGCATCCTATGGATGGCTTGTACTTTTGCTGGATCTGGACTGACCCCACTTTCTGACAGGATTTACCCAAAATAGAGAAGTTCTGTCTTCATGAACTGGCACTTTGTGCTCAGCTTCAATCCTTCCTCTCTGGCAATCTGCAGAACTTTTGCCAGCCATGTATTGTGTTCCTGTTCTCTGGTGCCCCAGATGCGGATATCATCTACGTACACTTTCAATGTCATCCGGTAAGTATTGCATTGTTCTATGGAATACTTTAGGTGAGAGCAAAAGCCACAAGGTTTGAAGCAGTATCTGTTGAAAGGCATGTTAAAAGTACACAGCAGTGAGATCTCAGAGTTCAAGGACATTTGCCAAAACCCATTAAATGCATCTATAATGGTGAAAAGTTTGATACCTGCCATCTCTCCCAAGATTTAATGTTTGGTGAGTAAGTGATAACGCTCCCTTATTATGTTAGTGTTTAATTCCTTGGGATTGAGACACAAGCACTAAAATCCAGATCTCTTTTGTACAATCACCAGCGAGTGCACCCAAGCTATAGATTCCTCAACTCTTTCTATTACTTCCATGGGTAGGAGATATTGCAGTTCTTGCTGGAATCTGCCTCTCCTGGCTGCGTGTATAACAAGATTTGCATCCTTCTTCAAAGTAATTTTAGACATGACTGGCAGTTTTCCCAAGCCTTTGAACATCTGTATATTTCTCTACTAAAGTTTTGATGCCTTGAGACAAGTTATGTTCTCTATTAAACAGTTGGCATATCGGTTCTCGTTGTTGAGATGATTCTAGGCCCAATATAGATGTTTTGTCTCCTATAACAATAACAAAGGTGTGCTTAGCCTTTTCTTTCTTGTGTGTCAGATTGAGCTGGCAGCTGCCCATCACTGGAATGGGGAGTCCATTGAACACCATCAGGACATTTGCCTCATTCTCCAATGGGGACTTGTATTTTAAAGTTTGCCCTAGTGGCAGAACCTGTATCTACTTTATATGTGATTTGTGAACCATTACTATTAAGAGTAATGAGCCAGTTCTTGTCTACTGGCAGTCATTGCCTCATGGCATCAACATACACTGCCTCCTCACTGGAGCTATTACCATATTCCTGCATTGCATCCCTGGTTTTCTGTGGTCTGCATTGGTTAGCAAAATGGTTGTACTTGTGATGCACTCTGCACTTTTGTCCAAATGCTGGGCATTGTGGGTACACACATTTGGTTCCACACTTCCAACACATTTATTTGGGCTAACCCTGCCATAGAATGTTGTTGGTTTTTTGCCCTTCCTTATATTGACTGTTGTCAGTGTTCCACTTTTTTGTGTATGTTTCCTTCTTGTCCTCCTATAGAGTGACTTCTTGCACAGTCTCCCTGTTATCCTCTTTGCTTAAAGCCTGCTCTGCTGCTTTGCACATGTTTATGGCTTTTTCCAAAATTAAATCAGTTTCTCAGTAGATGCTCCTGCAGCTTTGCATCATTGTAGACTACCACCAGCCTATCTCTAATCAAGGAATCTCTTAGGGGCCCAAAATTGCAAGATTGGCTCTTACGCTTCAAGTCTAGGATGTAATCATCAGTGCCTTTTTGTTTTCCTTTTCTACTTTTGTGTGGGAAAAGGAGTCTTTCATGAGTTTTCAGTCTTTCTAGGAGTTCAATGTGCCTCAGATTGTCCTCAGACCTTATCAAAATCTTCGCTGTAAAATGATCTAGAGCTTCCCACATCAGCTATGGTTAGCAGTAAGGCTACTTTCCGGGCTCAGCTCAAAAAGCCTGCATCAATTGCTGTCATATATAGCAAAAAAACCACTGTTTAAGCCTCTTCCAAGCTTCCTCCATGTTTCCCACTAGCTTGAGTTCCAGCGGTGGCTTTATGCTATCCTTTTATTTTTCGTCTGCGTTGCAGAGGAGGTGGGTTTCTGGAACAGGGAGGGGAGTTCCTCCTATCTATTCTTTAGTGTAATGGCTGCTTGAAACAGTCCCTCTCTTCTTTATATGCTGACTTTAGATGTTTTCCAAACAGTGCTCTGCCATCAAGCCACTTCTGGTACCATGTGTAGTTCTGTTACTTTGTGAAGTTTACTCTGTTTTATACAAAGGATTTTTGTTTAACGTTTGAAACATAATAGTTAGTGATTGCTGATCACTGCACTGTGTCCTGACTTTGCATTACTCTGCCTTTCTTCAAGAAGTCTGACTACCATTTCCTGTGTTTGTGACCCTTTCCCTGCATGTGCATTTGTTAATTAGCACAATGAGCACAACACCTTCTCTCATCTGAAATTGTAGAGTGAAATTCACAGAACACCAGTGGAAGGCCTATACACCACTCAGGCAATTAAAATAGGGTTTAAGTGGGACTTAAGCACTGCAATCCTTCTGCTGGTCTTCTGTACATGGGAGAATGTCAGCAGTAGGGAATAATGTACCATCAGCGCCTGTCCAGATTTAATAAATCCAGCTTCAGACATTCAGTAGGATGATATTTTTCACAAAGTTAAAAATATGCAGCTCCGCATAATCATTTATCCCACCCACAGTGGATTTTGAAACATATACGTGAGAACAGAGATTCTGAAACTGGAGACAGATTTTTAAGAGGTATATTTTCAGTGTAATTTTCAATACTGTGTTTTCAAACATGAAAATATTCTGTCAGCATCATCTCTGGACATTCTCTCTCGCATGATGATACAACATAACCAAAGACCTCAACCATATATTTCTCAACCCAACAATAAAAAATGATGAAGACCAATATTTTTCAAACATACTTCTATGCTTCACAGGAAAACTCCACTGTATTTTCTAGAATTGGTATTTTCACACCAAAAATCAGTGTAACCAAATCAATGAAAAGGAATTGATTCTGCCTTTAGACATATGGCCATGCCCCCACTGAGAACCTTGTATATGAGCAAATGCACATGCTTGTATAGGAAAAGTTTCCAAAGTGAATAATTTAATTTAAGGCAATGATTTTAGATGGTTACAAAGTCCATGATGCAGTATATGCATAAAAAATATAAGAATATGTTGCTTAGATGCATAAGCCAAATGTTTCAGAAAAATGCAATATTTAAACTAATTTAGACACAATTTACATGAAGAGGAATCAGACAAAATGTATGTACAGTATTGTCGGTGTACCCCAATATACCAAATAAGATATAAGGAGATTTTAAAAGGCACAAATGGGTGCCTAAGTCCCTCAAATGCCTTTGAAAATCCAGATAAATGCTTAGGAAACCTAGTGGAATGCATGTTTCAGTACAAATGGAGACTACAAATATAAGAGAAATTCTGCTTGTGTCTATAGCTAAGTATGAACCACTAACTAAGGAAGTACTGTTTTACTGGTGCTACGTAGTTTCCACACCTCCTACTTCAGTGTTGTCAGTAAATAGGAAATGATCAGTTTTAATTATATAATTCCTTTAATTTATGTATTTCCAGTAATTCCAGTACCTGACTGCCTAGTTAATATTTGTGTAGCACTTTGAACAGGTAAACATGGAATAACTGCTTTTATCATCATTACGTGTCTAGCATAACAGCACCCCATTCTATCAAAACATTAATGGCTGTGTGATGCATAATCAGCTCTCACAGATATCAATGAGAGCTGCTTTTATGGGTTGAGATCACGATATGGCCCTTAAGTATCAGAGTGGTAGCCGTGTTAGTCTGAATCTGTAAAAAGCAACAGATATGGCCCTTAATATTCAATGTTTTCCTGAAGTGATTTGTCATTTCTATTCAACAGCATAAACCAATGTATTTTTAAAAGTAAAAATGAAGCAAAATAATGCATGAACACCTATAGAAATAATGGCATATTTATATGATTACGGTTTTGCCACAAAAATTAATTAAAAAATTACCCATATGTACCACCCAGCACTATCTGGAGAAACCACAGTAGTTAAAGAATATTGCTTTGGGTAAGGTATAAAAATTGGTGCCTACAAATATGCTTAAAGTTGCCTCCAATGGAAGATGCTAAGTGTTTAGCACTTTTGAAAATTAGGCTAGTTATTTAAGTATTTAAATAAGGACTGAGGAGCCTAACTTTTTTTTGGAAAATTTTGACTTTTTAGGTACAATCAATATTTAAAAAAAAAAAGACTTCAGAAATGAACTGTTATGTCTTACTCAAATAAGTACCATCACTTTAATTATTTGTTTCATCTTGGAAATGGAAGGTAGGTTTTATTACTTTTACATCTCTGACCTAGAAGGTTCTATTTTTTCCCTGTCGAACATTTCTTGCAGCTGTACGAATTTTAACAGGCAGGCTGCTAAAATATTATTCATGTCTTGGTTACCTCAGGAATTGATTTTAGGAATTGATACTTTTTTGTGGCCTTCCTCACGGGGCTATTTCTAAATTGCAATGCGCCCACAGTCCAGGCAATATATTTGCCTCTCTTTGATCAGGTCTCCATTGACTCCCAGTTTTAACCCAGATTGTCAAGTATTTTTACATTAATATCACCAAACGGGGTGTGTGTGTGTGTACATCATATCATATATAGTGATGATATTAAAAAGTATGATCACACACTCTGGAACACCTTGTTTTTATAAAACATGCCCTTTGGTATATAACTAATAGGAAGGGAAAAAATCAAAGTATTTCTCTGATGCTTTTTAATATTCTAATCACAGTGGCTTTGACTTTTCAGGGACCAATTTTAATCTCACTATTTGGCACATCTCTATTTAAAATTAAAGTCGGAAGGTGAAAATATGTGTAATATTTTGGGCTGTAATAAAGCCAGAGTGCATGACCTGACTATAATTATTTTTTTTTCATGATTCAAATAAACCAAAGAGACTTGACTGGGAATTCAATGTAACTAGACTTAGAAACTAAATAGAAAAGGTTGCTAGCAGCTACTGTAATGTATATTAGTTCAATTAGTTGATATATTTATGCATGTAGTGATTTGACATTTGCACAAACATTCCCCTAACATATGTACAAAGGATATTCAGTGGTTCTCAACCAGGGGTACGTGTGCCCCTGGGGATATGCAGAGGTATTCCAGGGGGTACATCAACTCATCTAGATATTTGCCTAGTTTTACAACAGGCTACATACAAAGTATTAGCAAAGTCAGTACAAACTAAAATTTAATGCAGACAATAACTTGTTTATACTGCTCTATATATTACACACTGAAATGTAAGTACAGTAAAAGCTGTTCTATCCGGCATGTTGGGGAAATGGGGGGTGCCAGTAAGTGAAAAATACTGGTTAACTAAGAGGGAGGGAGTTTGGGTGCAGGAGGAGGTGCGGATCACAGGCTCTGAGAGGGAGTTTGGGTGTGTGGGGGACTCAGGTTGGTGGCATGGGGTGCTAGATCTGTGGGGCACTCACCTCGAGCGGCTCCCCAAAAGCAGTGACCTGTCTTGGCTGCTCCTAGGCGCATGCGCGGCAGGCAGCTCCGCAGTCTGCCTCCGCCCCACCCCAAGTGCTAGCTCCGCAGCTCCCATTGGTTGGGCACTGCAGCCAATGGGAGCTGCGGGGGTGGCACCTGCGGGCGGAGGCAGTGCGTCAACTGGACTATAATCCGGAATTTCAATGAAGATCAGAAATGCCAATTTATAGAGCTTTCTGGTTGGTGAAGTGTGGAAACAACAGATTTTACTGTACAATATTAATATTCCAATTGATGTATTTTATAATTATATGGTGAAAATGAGAAAGTAAGCAATTTTTCAGTAGTAGTGTGCTGTGACACTTTGTATTTTTATGTCTGATTTTGTAAGCAAATAGTTTTTAGGTAAGGGAAAACTTGGGGGTACGCAAGACAAATCAGACTCCTGAAAGAGCTAGAGTAGTCTGGAAAGGTTGAGAGCCACAGATATATATGATTAAAAAGAATGTGCATGTTTTTCTATGTCACTGAGTTACACAGTTAACATACTTTAGGATTTCAAGGCAGCAGTTACAAATACTTTAAGGTGAAATTCACCTGTGAAGCAGAAAGCACTCTGTATCACATAAATCCTGTTTTGGGGCTGAGCATGGGGTTGGAGGGAACAAGGAATGCAGAAGAAAGAGCCATCCAGTGGACGCAGAAGGAGTTTCCATGCTGGCCCACTATCAGCCATCGTGGAGGTCAGCAGCTGGGCAAGCCAGAGGATGGTTCATGGAATCTATATTTATATGGATTGGCCCCATCACACTGCACAGGTGATAGGGAGAGAAAGCAACCTTTACTGTAGCTCATAGGCTACATGGCAGATGTGTCCTGCCCAGGGTTGGATGAGTATATTTAACCTCCCAACTCACCAAGAGTTCACTTGTAAAAAGCCTAGTTATTTGGTGTTTATGCAGGTGAAATAATTTCACCCTTAGTGTGTTTGTGTATGATATTTTTTTTCTCCAGAATATGACATTCCTTGCTTCCTTGGCATTAGTTTACAAACACTTCCTTTTCAATGGAAACTGCAGTTGTGTTGTGTGCACCTCAGAGCTTTTCTCTTCACAAACTTACAGTTGAACATGTGCACACAATGAATATAAGACTTACTGTTGTTATGTATTGTTCCTTGAGCACCATACATGTGGGTGACGCTATACAAACATAGAAGTCCCTGCCCCAAAGGAGCTTCCAGTCAAATCAGTCACATTTAATACAGTGGTCAGGCAAAAACCTCACATAAGTTAGGGCAGAAATTTTCAAACTGTGGGATGCACCAAGGAATATTCGGTGGGGAGAGGAGCGGTGATGCCAGATGGCTTGAGCTTCAGTCTAGTGTGGTGGAGCTCATGCTTCAGCCTGGCAGGGCTCAGAGAGGGAGTGCCACCTCCACCCCCTGACTCACCTCTTTTTATCTGGGCTGGGGGGGCACAACCAAAAATTGAAACTCAAAGAGGAGGTTTACCTCAAAAAGTTTGAAAACTGCTGGGTAGGGTGACCAGGTAGCAAGTGTGAAAAATTGGGATGGGGGTGGGAGGTAATAGGAGCCCATATAAAAAAAAAGCCCCAAATATCGGGACTGTCCCTATAAAATTGGGACATCTGGTCACCCTAGAGTCAGGGGAAAAGTAATCTTTGTTAAATGAAAGATCATTATCTATCCAGTGGACACTTGTTGAAAGGTGTTGTGGAAGGAGTGACCTAAAGAGGAAATTGTGGAGAGGAAAGAAGAAAGTGTGGGTGATTCCCATACAATGGGTCGGAGATAATTTTAAGCATAAAGAGAGGCATTGAAAAAATTTAAAGTCAGGGATTGGAAAAGAGGTAAAATATCACTTCCCAGAATAATAAAATATATCAGTTGGCATGTGCCCCAGATCACAGATGAGTTTAGTCCAGAAGCATTCCCTGTTTGTTGGAGGGGGTTTTCATCGGTTTACATGCTTTATTTTTTTTGTCTCATTGGCAAAGTCTGGTCATCTTTTAACTTTCAATCATGCTTCATCTCTCAGCCCTGTCCCAGAAGACTGCAGGAGTATAAAGAGCCTGAGTATAGCACAAAAAGTGTTGGGGGATTACGATACCAGTTCTGTTAGCCCCAACGCAGTTAAGACGTGCGTCTGACATTTAGCATAGACTCAACCTGTGTCCCAAACTATGTTACAGCCTGTTAAACACGGTTAGATCCCATCAATATTTTAAGCATGTTTTCACTATGTCTGGGAATAATTCTGTTATAAGCAGGAGTGGTTGTAGCATTGATAGGACTTGCTACTGTAAAAGTAATTGCTTGTGGCAAGAAGAACTATGGGTGATCAACCAAAGGAGGCCAAACATCACAATTTGCAGCTGACAAGGTGTAGCAATTTGAGATCAAATCACATAGTGGTTCCACCAATGTGAAGCATTTTATAAGATTTAAAGACCTCCCAGGATTAGAGTTACTCTCCTTGTTAGTACAGAAAGCTTTAAATGTTTTGAGGAGTTTTCTGATGCAGTACAAAATACTGTGCAGAGACAACTGCCTAAGGAAAGCTACGCCTGCATGCTGCTGCTAATTGTCTGAATAAAACAAATTAGGGGAAAGTGAGAATGAACATAGACATTAAATATTCCCTAAAAATGATGATAAATGCTTATTAATAGTGCTCAACATTCCTAATCACTGTGGAAAGGCATTTGTTTCTTTTTCACAAAGGGTTTTCTAAATTACAAAGGTAAACTTGGTAGCTGTAATTTTAAGACGTGCAGCATCCTTAGATAAAACACACATTAAACATTTTCGTACCAAATGTGCTTCTAAATTTACATTCGTAACAGATTTGTCTTTCTTTTAATTCCTTTTAAAATGGGGCCAGAAATTTTATTTTCTATATAGTAAGTTCCAATGGAAAAAAACATGCCCAACCCTGCAGTCTTCTTTTCCCCTTCAATGAGGAAAGAGAGCAGTATCAGGCCCATCATGAAAAAAAGCTACCTGGCTTGCTATATGAACTTGAGCAAGTCCTATCCATTTTGCAGGGGGTATTCTATTAGCTAAGTCAGTTACAAGAAGAGATAGGCACATCTCAAAAGGCTTTGGCAGTTCAGTTCAGAAAATTACCCTGAATCCATATGCTTATCTGTTTGGCCTCTTGAATCCCCAAACTGGGCTAGTAATCTCATGAGAACAGACAGACTTTTTTTTAATCTAATTTGCTTGTACATTCTGCTTCTGATCAGGATCCAAGTACTTCATTTTCTAGTGCTGTTCAGAAACCAGGAAGTACATTGACATGTAATATGGCAGGAAAGTTATTCAGCCTTTACAGATTTTGTTCAATTTCCGTTTCAATTTGGGCTAAAATTCAGGAATTATACTCAACTCTGTTAGTCCCTCTTCTGACAGCTCTGTCTCAGGGTTCTCTGGTCCAAGTCTATCAGCAGCTTGCTGTATGACCTTGAATAAGTGCTATCCACTTTACAGGAGTACTGAGAGTCATAATTAATTAATGTTTGTGAAGTGCATTGATTTGGATTTAAGGCACTGTAAAGGTATCACCACTAATAATAAATATTATGAGTCACTGTGCCACATCCTGTGGTATTCCTGATACACAGAGAGTGGAAAGATGATATGCAATGCTAGCATGAAGCATCCATTTGATCACATATCATTTAATGCATGTCCTAACCATGCTCTTTACTAACACAGCATCAGGGCTTCACTAAATTATGCTGGCTTGTAACAGCCACACAGGGCAGAATACTTTACCCAGGATTAATGTAGAGGAGTGTCATCCCAGCCACAACCTCTTTTAGATGGTGACACCCCCGTTCCCATTAAGCCAGCAACAATGAGGGTGTGTGGCCTACATCAACTAACTCCATTGCATTAAAGTGATCATTCATACAACTTCAATGGCCAAAATCCTCCAGTAGTGTAGCACAAAGTATCTGACCCATAATTTCCAGCTTGTGGTTAATGCAACAAGTATGAAAGTACCTATAGAGAGAGGCAACAGCATTATAATTTGCCCAGCTTTGTTTTCCACACAAACTGCTAGGTATTTTGCGGTTCTCTCCTATCAGTCCCAAATCTATCTGGACATGATGAATGACATCTTCTAAGAAAAAATTATTGATGATGATAAAAACATACAGAAGATCTTTTGTAAGAAAATGTTCCAACTATTTGGTTGCATATTGATCCCTTGTGTATTATATATGATGCCTCTTTTCATTTTAGTTTCTTTGCTTTGAAAATTAGTTGTGTGGAGATTGAAATTAAATCTGTTAGGGAGCCATAACATAGCCTCCTCTTAAATTAGGTGAGAACGAAGATGCAAAGTATCACTCTATTGCTAGTAAGTACCAAGTGCCATGGCATAGGCATTGTTGATTGCTATACGCTTAGGTAACTTAAAAGTTTTGTGTTCCATGGAAAATCTGAATTGTGTGATGGGATAGGAAACCATCCTGTAATCCTTACCCAGTCATTGAAGTAAATGGTAGTGCTGAGAGAGAATGTGGTCCAGAAGATGCCAGACTGAGGATCAGGAAATCTGAGTTAATTCCTGGCTCCAACACTGAGCATCTGTGTGACCCTGGAGAATACCCTGTCTCTTGTTGATTTATATTATTAGCTCTTTGGGGCAGGGCTGTTGTCTGAATACAGATTAAGGACTGCAGGATTGGATCCATAATTTGGTCTCTCTAGAAAAAGTGCCATTTGAATTCATTGCATGTTATAATGCAAACTGTTGCCAGCTCTATTACTGGTTTATTTAATGTGGATAATTAAGCTTTGTGCTCTTTTGGTCCCTACCCCCATCTTGAACTGCTAGGAAAAAAAACAGTACTCCTAATCAGAGTATCTATGGCTGTGTCATGGTCACTTTAACGTCTTCTGACTTTCCCTCACACATAAAGGGAATTACTTCACTTGTTCTTTCCATTTTTTTTAAAGTCCACCATTTATAATAGTAACAATAATCACCAAGGGCACTTAATTTCAGTTAATAACTATTTGGGTTCAGGTCCCTTGACTTAGCCTCATGCTCTTGTCTTCTCCAGTTTATCATTAACTGCCAAGGAATGCAATTGCCATTGGTCATTATAGTTTAAATAAAGATCTTTCAGCCATGCAGTCAATGGATGTGTCACTTCCAAGGAGGATGGAATGAAATGGGAAAAGGAGCATTTCAAACCCTGATAATCAATGATACTATAAGTGTGGGGAAGGATAGAATTGCCCTCTTCTGACAATATAAAGTGTAAATATTATATCAGCAGAATATTGCTGGTTAATATTATCTCGTGGGGAAAGCAAGCGTTTCCTCATCTTCTTTATTTAGTTCTTGAGGTGCAAACCCTGAAGTTATTACTTAGACCTTACATTGACTACAAATAGGAGTTTTGCATTAGTCAGATTGCATGATTTTTGCTGTTTGTCTGTATATTGAAAGAAAGAAAGAAAGAAAGAAAGAAAGAAAGAAAGAAAGAAAGAAAGAAAGAAAAAGAAAATCAGTTCCACCGGCATTGGACCTCTTTGTGGCTGGAGGAGACTGGAGAATCTTGGAGCCAGTGAGCGGGACTGCTGTACAGCTCCTCCCAGTAGATTCCATTCCGTCCTATCAGCTGGAAGAACAGCCACAGCCACTCTGCACTAGTTGTGCTGGAGTTTGGGGCTACTGAATCTGCAGAATCGTAGATTATATGGTCTCTCTCCTGGCCCACCCTCATTGTTGTCTTTCACACCAGCCTAAGTGGTTCCACTGTTGCATGACTGCTCCCCTCATATTTATGGCATGCAGCTTGCTATGAGAGTTTGCTGCCGCTCTGCACCATGAGCTGGGTTCACTGCCACTTTAGGTGCTTAAATCTCAGAACCAGACCCCAGTGGGATTCACAAAACCCCACACTCTGCTGGATTCTGTAGGTACCTAAAATCACTCTGCGCCTACATTTCTGCAATAGAATTTCCCAGTCTACTGTTCTGCTTCTGAACATGTACACTTCTGCCCTACACCAGCATCTGGAGGCCTAAGCCCTAGAGTGAGTCATGTACTGAGGAAAATAGGCGTTCCTCTGCCTAACTCACCAAGGGTGCACAGTCCAGTAAGTGTGCTCAGACGTCACTTACAAGATCAGATCTTTATAGGTGAACTTACACACAGTGGCTTAGGGATGAAGGGAAGATCTCCTTCAGAACCTTTAGCTCAGTGGTTAGGGTACTTATCTGATGTGGGAGACCCCAATTCAAGCCCCCCCCCCCATCTCTGGAGGAGAAGATACTTAAACAGGGATCTACCTCCTTTCACTGAGTGCCTTTGACACTGGGCTATGGGATATGCTGATGTGGGACCCTCAGTCTCTCCTGTTGAAGCTATGAACACATAAGAAAAGAATCATGGAGGATGGGGTGGGAGCAAGAGGCAAGCAAGAGATGACATGGTAGCCTGATGGTTAGAGCACTCCCCTGGGAAGCAGGAGATCTAGGATCAAGTCCCTCTGTTCCAGATTTTTTTATTTATTATCCACAGTTGAACAGCTTCAGCAGGAGAGACTGAAGGAGCCCACATAAGACTAAACCATACCTAATTGTTAGAGCGCTCACCTGCAAGGTAGCAGAGCCCAGTTCTAGTCCTTTCTCCCTCTCAGATTTAGGGGGGGCTTGAAACTTGGATCTCCCACATTCTAGAGGAGCACCCTACCCACTGGGTTAAAAGTGATGAAGGAGGTCCCTCCTCTTCTTTTTCCTCCTCCTTTTCCCTACCCCCAGCTTCTTGCTAAAACAGTGTAGATGCCTAATGCCAAGAGAAGATTGGCAGCTGAGAATCCCAAGCAGAGGTAGGCATCTCCCTGTAGCCCAGGCTTGGGGACCTGTCTCTGAGAGAGGGGTGGGGTTTTGTGCACACCCCTCAGCTTGGAATGTCCCATTGGCTAGTTTAGTCAAAGAATTTCATAGTGTGCTGGCTTTAATGAATCCCGTTCTAAAGCACCTATCTTTCCACCTTCATTGTCAAGGCACTGAACAAAGGCTTTGTGAATCCCAGTGATTTTTCTAATCACCTAAAATTAGTCATGGTAATGCTCAGCATCACCACAGCCAAGTTCCATTGTGAATCCAGCCCCATGTGTAGATTTCATCCAAAAGCCTGAATCTGAGAGGGTGTTGGGGTGCCCTCACCTGGCTGTTGAGGGTGCTTAGCATCTCTCAGGATTAAGCCGTTAACATGAAACAAGATCCTTATGTATTCCTGCAAAGGAATGTTATCTCCCAAAATGGCAGGTATGAGGGTTGTTCACAATAAATATTATTTTTAATGAATACACCACAAAATGATATAGTGCAACTCAGTCATTTGAACATTGTTTAATGCTGGTTTATTGAAGCATTTGTCAAGTATTGTGACAACTTGCACACTGAAATTTATTTACCCATGACAGGCTGCACTGAGTCATTATTGCAAGTTTTAGAAAAGTTTTCTTATAAATTATGATGAAGAAACAAAACTTGTAAGTTATCACCTCAGTGCTTCAGTTTGTTTCTTTATTTTTTCTTGTGCATTATTTTTATTTAGCAATAAAATATTCAGATTTAGCATCATAAATCAAACTAAGACACAACTGTTAAATAGTCTATATCATATTAATTAGGCACTGAAACAAGGCAAGCATTACAACCATTTATAATCGAGTACTACACAAGTTGCTAATCAATGAGAGAGGCAACTAATTAACAAGCCGGCAGTCAGCATCTTGAGGAGAAGTTGGTGACTTTCAACTTAATTAAACTTTTCAGGTGCCAGGGAGGCTATGAAAGAATTTTTACTCTGTAAAGTATCTTAATTCCACCTTTCTTGATTTTGAAAACATTAAAGATCATATCTGTTTTAAGGAAAATGATGTGGCTTAAAAGCAGCTTGCATCCACAAAGCGCATTTTATTAGAAGGAAAAACAAATCACCAGCAATTAAAGCATCCTATTTGAACTCTGCATGCAGTTCATCTCAAGCACAACTTAAGTTAAAATATCATCTGTATGACCATGGAGGTTAGGTACATCCAAGTGGTTGTGGAGAAATAGCAAGTATAATACATGATGCAGGAGAAAACTGAACTGTGTTGACAATGGTTTTGGCAATGTGTGCCCTTAAATTGGTATTGAAAATACTTGCAATATGTAGAGAAAACTAAACTGCTTTCTGCTATGTTTCAGAAAGACTGAAACTTTGTGGATCCATTGCTGAGAGCCATTATCAGCAATAGTTCACTTCTCTAGTGTAGGCAGGGCTGAAATGGTTATTGTAAAGTGGAGCAGAATGGATGAACATTCAACTACTTGTTGATTTAACTCTAGTCTCACACAGGTCAATGGGAGTTTTACCAGTGACTTTGGTATAAGCAAAGTTAGACCAATGCTGAGAGCTTTTGAAAATCCCCTTCTCTCCATTTGTATTTGTAGATTCCTACTGCATGCTCAGTTGGAGGTGCACATTCTGTCTCTTTTTGGACTTGATCCTAAATTGACAGCATAGCATATGTGTGTTATCTCCTAATGAGTGACTAATTAGTGATATGTTATCAGCTTGCTTGGAGAGACACATATATACCATTTTCCCATCAAAATTCTGTGATTTTTGGATGTGAACCAGGCATTCATGTGGTTGGAATGGGATTCAATAACTTAATAGGGTCAATGAAATTACGGGTACTTCAAGTTGTATTTTATTGCTCAACTAATATGTCTCTCTCTCAAACTTTTGGAAACTTGGAAGTGGCTTTGTAATAAGAGTTCTCATGTATAATTTGTAAAAGGTAGCTGTTGAGCCTTTTCCATAGTGTCAATTCTTTGCTACTATATTACAAGAAAACAGGTGTGGACTCCTCTCAGGATATCAAATTAATTGAGGTAAATCAGAAATCTTAGGCATTAACAAATATGGCCACAAAATACCTTTTCTCAAATTGGGACTTTCAATGGCAATCCTCTTATATGAAATACTTAGGAATACCGATTCCCAAAAATATTCAGAACATCCCTAAGTTAAATATAGAACAAATTGTTGTGCATGCAGCTAACAATTTGGGGAGATGGAGTTCGTTAATCCTCAGTTTGTGGGGTAAAATTAATATGCTGAAAATGAATGTCCTTCCCAGAATTTTGAATGTCTGGGGGTCTCTCTATTTCTGTTCCTCAAACTTATTTTAAGAAATTCAGTATTATTTTCAGAACATTTTGGGGGGGGGGGTGCAGGTAAGAAAGCTAGTCTGGCTCTGAACAAATTACAGTGCCCCCTGTCTCTGGAAGGATTTTGTTTTCCCAACTTGGAAAATATCATATCTCCTTTTTGTTAAACTAGGCATCTAAGTGGCTGTTAGATATGACCACACAGACCCCCACCTTGGGTTCAGATTCAACAAGAATTGGTACACCTGTCCCCCTTTCAGGCATTGTAAAGTCAAATTACTTTAGACGTGATGGCTCCAGAGCTCCCATACTGATGTCTATGAGGTAAGCTTGATAAACCTGGCTAGAAAGTTCTGTTTCCATCCATTTTTCCATGTAGAGGTGGTCCCATGGTGCACTCCTATCCTTACAATCAGTGGCAAAACCTTGATGTGGAGGGATTGGGATGGACAGCGGAATTATGACTATGTCACAGCTAATTGACTGTGATCAATTTTAAACAATTTGTAGTTCTTCAACAATAATGTAGCTTGGCCTGCTCTGGAGCATGGACATATCTTCAGCTAAAGTATTTACTTACAAAGGTATTTGGACTGGATGCATTGGGAACTCCAGAACCTCCAGAACGTTTATTTTGGAGGCAACTTGTATTTTCTTAGCCATCGGTATCCTTTTACACTTTTCTGGCCCAAAAACCTGTTGCAAAGATTGATCATTTGAGAGTTGCTTGGAATAGAGATTTGGATACATAGTTTATATCCAACCCATTGGAATACAATTGTATCTAATGTTTAAAAAAAACATTTATAGACCCGAGACTACAGTTTATTCATCAAAAGACACTTCTTTGAATATACTGGCCCCCACATAGGCTAATGGTAATGGACCTCATACGTGCTTACCGCTGTTGGACATGTAACTCCCTTGGTGCTTTGTTAGCTATTGTGCTTTGGAAGTGCCCTCATATCAAGAATTTCTGGTATGTGGTGGGTCAAAGGATTGATTCAATATTGGATGCTAAGTTGGAGCTCTCCCCTTAAATTTCATTCTTGTATACATTATTCATACCTGGAGATTGCCTGGTAACAAAGCGGTGTGGTTCCAATGTGCAGCTTTGGTCTCTAAAAAATTAATCCCACAAAAATGGAGAAGTCAATCCCCACCAATTATGGATGCCTGGCTCCGTGAGATGACTGACCTCACAGCTAACAAATGCCTTGCATTCCACAGAAAAGAAGTGTCTGAAAAACTCAAAGCGATTTGGTCTGACCTTTTAGAAGTGTATAATGAACATAGACTCTGAAGATAGATATGCCGCTTCCCCTCCCCTCCCTTTATCCAAACCCTATTTGTTTATTTATTTATTTATTTTAATGTAATATATGCCATCATATGCCTGCAATGCCCCTCTGCTATGTACGTCGGCCAAACTGGACAGTCCCTACATAAAAGGATAAATGTACACAAATCAGATATTAGGAATGGCAATATACAAAAACCTGTTGGACAGGGGTCGGCAACGTTCGGCCCGCGGCTCGCCAGGGTAAGCACCCTGGCTCGTCCGCGCCGCTTCTCGCCGCCCCCATTGGCCCGGGACGGCAAACCGCGGCCAGTGGGGGCCGCAATCGGCCGAACCTGCTGCGTCAGCAGGTAAATAAAACTGGCCCGGCCCACCAGGGTGCTTACCCTGGTGAGCCGCGTACCGAACGTTGCTGACCCCTGCTGTAGGAGAACCCTTCAGTCTCCCTGGACACACAATAGCAGATGTAAAGGTAGCCATCCTGCAGCAAAAAAACTTCAGGACCAGACTTCAAAGAGAAACTGTTGAGCTTCAGTTCATCTGCAAATTTGACGCCATCAGCTCAGGATTAAATAAAGACTGTGAATGGCTAGCTAACTACAAAAGCAGTTTCTCCTCCCTTGGTGTTCACACCTCAACTGCTAGAAGAGGGCCTCATCCTCCCTGATTGAACTAACCTCGTTATCTCTAGACTGACTCACTCTTGCTTGCATATTTATACCTGCCTCTGGAAATTTCCACTACATGCATCCGACGAAGTGGGTATTCACCCACGAAAGCTCATGCTCCAATACATCTGTTAGTCTATTAGGTGCCACAGGACTCTTTGCTGCTTTATTTATTTGGTGTATTATGATGAATTTGGTGTTTTGGAATATTTGTTATATTTGGAAAAATTATAATTATAAATAAATTAAAAAGAAAACAGATCTGTGTGTTTATATATGCAATATAACCTATTTATCTCGGGATCTGTGTAAGCAAGCACTTGGAATAAGCAATATTTAAATTTTTGAAAATATGTGAATGGGTGAAATAGGAAAACTTGAGTTAGCAAACTTTCCGTTCTGAAAAAAAAAACCCAGTTTGTTGGAACTGGAAGGAAAAATAAATGAACACGCACACAAAGACCTCTATAACTATCACATGTGATGTGGAAACCCAAAGAAACAAAATCAGTGGGTTGATCAGAAAACTCTAAACTTAGAAAGACAATATGGGCTTGGATCCTCAAATCAATGCATTGACTTCTATCAAGTTGTGCCAGTTTATACTGGCTGATGGTCTTGCCCATACTTTTATAATGACATCACCTTACATTTCTACTTTCTATTCTCATGCTTCTTATCAGTTTTCTATGCCTTAGTTTATTTATGCGATAGATAAATCATATTGTACAATATCTATCTATTGTATTCACCTCACAGCCTGAAATGCCCCAGTCTTTTCTATGTTTTATTGGATAAATAATCTCTATTGGTTAGTTACCACTACCTTTCTGTTTTAGGTGTAATAAACTGCAGGGTGATGCCGGTCACCCATCTGCAGTGGTAGTTATCAAAATATGAATGGGGGAGAAAGGTCAAAGGGAAAGTAAACACTGATGTGTGCAAACAAGCATGATGGATGTTAGTTTCCAAAAGTGTTCTTTCTTTTGTGCAACTTCTACATTATCAGCAAGAACAGGGGGTATGAATGATAAATCACAGAAGCTTTCCCTGGTGAAATGGCAACAATAGAAACAGCAACAATAACAAGGTCTTTGGGTTACATCATGGGAACTCGGAGTAGAGAACAAAATGCAGTAATACGGTATCAGCACTGATGAAACATGAAATTACTGCACCCAGCAACTGAACAAAAAATAAATTGCACCAAGAGCAGAGTTGAATAAGAAAATGCAAAACATGATAGCAGTGTGTTATAAACCAGTACGGAAGCTTTTAAGACTTCAGTCATGATGACTGAAAACAGGCAGAGATAGAAGCATTCTGAACCCTTTGCTGCTACAACGCTGCAAACCTGACCACATTCTGCTTCAAGTGCAAGATGCGTTTTTGTCATTGCATTCTCTCTAGTGGTATGTACATTTTTTTTTAAAAGTCTCTACCAAAACACTTCATTAGGTACACAATTCTCCTCTTGGGGAGAGGATGACAGAGAAAATGAACCACGTGACACATGCCAGTCACATCAATTAGTGCAGTAGCAGGATTTGGTCAGATACTACAATGAAGAGGGAGGTATAAGAACCTATATAGAATAGAAAAGAATGTATCCACATTGCAAAAATACACTGTCAGCTATACCTGATGCAAGTCATTCACTTTATTGGTAAGCTTGGCACTGAGCCCAAGAAATGAATGAGACAAGAGACTGTACTTTTCTCCTCTCAAAGTAGTAAATCCTGCTCTGCAGGGGGAATATCGTTTAATAAGACTGAGTTTTTGTTTAAAAACAAAACAAAACAAAACACTCCCTTGCTGCAGGACAGGTAGGATTCAAGGTGCCAGAATCTATGCTGTGTGTCTCAGAAATCAAAGCACAGAAAACACAGGTCAGGCAGAGCAGCGCAAAGGTGTCTTCTGACCATTTTTGCGTTTCCCATATTCTGGTCTGATTCAGAGGCTAGTGCAGCCATTGGAATAAGTTAGAGCAGCTGTGAACAACTGGAGCACATAACCCTCGAGCCACTCCCACTCCCCACCCACAATCCTCCCCTTCCTACCTCTAATATGGCCCTGTACTGGGGGTCTGCCTCTGATGGCCCAATGCTTGATGTTATGCCCCCTTTACAGAAGTGGAATAAAAGGGCCACAGTCGGGTCCAGTATTTTGCCACAGAGCTCCGGGATGAAAAATAGATTTTATTCTTCAGTGATGTCAGTCTTTCATGTTTAATTCTTTCAACCTTTTAATGACTGCTAACGTTTTACTTACACACACACACACACACACACACACACACACACACACACACACACACACACACACACACTCTATTTTAACATTTTATGCTGACCTAGAAAGAAATCATGGCATTTCCATGACAAAGATGTTCTCGCTGAAATGATCATTACGACCAATAATAAAGTTTGCTTAATTTTTCATAAGTGCATTACTGTTTTCTCATTTAAATTTGTTCTGAATCCTGTTGAAATTAAATTAAATTTTATAAACTTAGTTGGAAGGTCTCTGTTTTAGTTTATTCTGAGAACCATCAAAATCAGTGTGTGTGTGTGTGTGTGTGTGTGTGTGTGTGTCTATGCTAATTTTGAAATAACCTTGCTAGGCATAAAATATACTTATAGCTTCACTTTTTCTTAGTGATGCAATGTTAAAATCTGTATCAGATGTTTGCAGATTGATGTGTGAAAGGTTGTTAGCCTTCTTTTAGGTCTTACACATTTGAGTCAGCAGCAGAATTCACAGTTCGTGTTAGGTGGTGTAGTTAAAAACTATCACACAGCCTTTCAACACAATTTTTTTTAGCATTCCTTAATGCGACATCCAATTACTGGTAAAAACTACTTCAAGCCCCTGTCACTGGAATTTAGTGATTATCTGGAATCTTTAACTGCTTGTTTCTAAAATTATTCCTTTTTGAATATAAAAGAGAGGGAGAGATACACATGAACAAGCATAGCAATTAATGAGTATTTTGCATACGTTGATAGAAGCTGCAACATTCCTTTAAGAAACAAAATAAAGAACATTTTTAATATTTATCAATTGATAAAATGTGGTTCTACAGTTGATGGGATTATTCACATAAATAAAAATCCGTACATGCTTAGAGGTTTGGAGGATTGGGACTATGGTGAACACATTTTAAGATTGTTCATCTTGGGTTTTAAACTTTAAAATATAACAGTGAATACTTTGGCAATGAATATTTTTGCATTCTTATGCAATTGGATGTATTACCTACGTGTTAGAGGTATTCCAGTGATGGCCAGGATGTAAATGGGAATTAGACAGGGAGGTCCAGGACTCTGAGGTGGGACCGAGCATTCTCACTCAGATGCTTGGCTGGCTGGTTCTTGCTCATATACTCAGGGTCTAACTGAGCACCATATGTGGAGCTGGGAAGGAACTTTCTTCCAGGTTAAATTGGCAATGACTTTGTGTATGGGGGGGGCACCTTCCTTTGCAGTGTGTGAGTGTAGGTCATTTGCCAGGATTATCTGGATATGTTCCACTTAATCATTTCTCTGCTATTGTGAGAGCCTCAGACACTGGTGCACCATGTCTTTCATATTCTCTTCCTGTGGCGCATAATAACTTAGTCTTCTGGGGCTGTAATACTTTGGTCTCATTTCTCATTTCTTGGCTATAGTGTGTGGGTGCTGGGTTGGGTTGGCGCCCTGTGATATACAGAAAGTCAGACTAGATGATCTGCTGGTCCCTTCTGGCCTCAGACTATATAACTCCCATGCTAAATGAAATATGGCTCATCCAGATCATTTGGAAAAATAAGGTGCCATCAGCCCCAGCCCTCTTTGGTGAAATCCAACAGCAAACAAAGCAAGTGTGGCTCCCATGGGTTTCATTTGTTGGTGTTGTCACTTATTCTGTGGCTGAATGTGGCTGTTTTTGTTCAGAGTTAAGAACCTCACCACATCTGGCTTCCCTAGTTGATCAGAGTGTGATCTGGTTAAAGCCAAACAGATCTTTAAGTTTCATAGATTTTAAGGCCAGAAGGGACCAATATGATTATCTTATCTGATCTCCTAGGTAAAACAGGCCATTTAATTTCTATCAGTAACATGTGCACCAAGCCCTTTAACTTCCTGGTTGAGAGAGAGCATATCTTTCCTGCTGAATTAACCCCCAGAAAGGAGCTTGTTCTGGGGCTATTGTCTCTGCTCTTGGTGTTGCTCAGAGTTGGTTTTTTTGGTCCAACTTGTTATCATTGATTCACTGAATGAGTCAAGTGTTGTCAGTGAAACAGGATATGTTTGTGGGGTAAAAAAGAAGCAAAATATTATCCTAGGGTTACAATTAAATCTGTTTGGTATGATGGGTAACATGGCATCAAGGTTGTTTCTAGGCCCAACGTCATTAGACATTCCTGGCTCACTCCCTTTATCAATTTGTCCCCTTCTCTCTCTCCCCTCTTGTTCCTCTTCTACCTCATCACTCTATTTTCTCCCTCTGAATTTTTTTTAAGTCAAATATGTTGTGGATGCCTAGATCAATGAATGTGCTCCCTCCACCGGGGTATGGTGATTGGAGAGCTATTGGTGAGTTCTCCAATGGCACCACCAGGTTTCTCCTATGGGGATGCATTTTATCCATGTTCTACTCTGGAGACCATAGAATGGAGACAAGGATTTGCCTAACAGTTCTTCCAGGACTGCAGTTAGTATAGAGAGATTTGGGACCTAACTATCTTCTCTTTGCTGGAGTGGTCTGTCTGATGATTAAGGAATTTGTTTCCTGCTTGTATTCAGACAGGATCCTGAACAGTGGCTTAGTGGATAGATCCACGTACCGGCCGTCAGAAGCCCTGGATTCTATCCCTTGCTATGCTGTACATGTACTAGGATGTTGGGCCATTAACTTCACCCACCTGTGACTCTGTTTCCTTTCCTACCACTTCTCTGTGTCATCTCTTCAAATGTATGGGGCAGGGGTTATCTCATTTTGTGTTTGTACAGCACCTACCACAATGGAGCTCCTATCTTTGTCAAGGCCCCTAGATACTACTGTATTATAAATAATAATAATCAAAAATCTGGGACAATTCTTTATTTTAAATTGAAGAATTCGAACATTTAATATGTGTTTGGTGCTGATTTTAATTGTTTTTGCATTCTAAATTGCCTTGACTATTTGAGATGATATTTAATGATAATAGTATCAGAAACTTCACAACAGAATATCTTCTCAAATTGTTCTATAGAGCAAATGGGCCCTGAGAAATATCCCAGTCCACTGTGCAGCCCTGGTACTAGCATCCGTGGAGGCATTAACATTGTCTTCTGACCTCTAACATTCTCCTAGTCACTACTCCTGGGGGAATTCTGCTCCAAAAAATTAAAAATTCTGCACACAATATTTTAAAATTCTGCATATTTTGTCAAAATAGCACAATATAATCATTCTGGTTTCAATTATTTTGGTAATTTATTTAAACTACAATACAATGAATGGAGAATGGAAGTGGAGAGCATTAGAGGAAATCTCCAAATCTCCTTGGTCCAATAGTAATGTAGCTAGGTTTGACCATTTATTTCTAGTTATTAGTCAACAAATATATGCAGCCATATGTTCAGTATTACACCATAGGCAAGTGAGGGCTGGTGAATCAAACTCACAATTGATAATGGCTACTGACCATCTCCAGAAAGATCAGTTGCAAACAGTTCATGGAGCATATTTTGATAGGAAATGTTTTTAGTCCAAACATTTAGACCAGTTCAAAACACTAAAGCACCATAAGCATTTATAAGCCATACCATCCTTACAATAAGACTTCTCTACACCACAGAAGTCATTTTTCTGTGGGGAAGCAAAGAAATCTGCGAGGGACATGAATTCTGCACACACTCAGTGACATAAAATTCCCCCAGGAGTAAGTCACTATATTAACAGCTGTCAGAGGGAGGCAGGCATAGTGAAGAAACATGGAGAAAACATGAGTTTTTGGTTACTATGGGTTTTCTTTAGTCCTAGTTAATAGTAGAAATAAATATGCTGACGCACTCTGTACCAATGATATCCTACTCATTACCATCATTGCTCTTTGTGAACAAGAGAATATAGTGGTTTAAAAATTATTTAAATTGTTTCTGAGGTCTTTGGAGGATCTCATGTAAATTCATTAGTAACTCTGTAGTTGCCCACATTGCATTTAAAGTAATGAAAAATGTATTAGTTTCACTATACAAATGTATTGGCATCCACTCTGTAGTTAAATGAAAAATGTATTAGCTGAACTATACAAGTGTATTACCAGCCTCTCCTTAGGTTGATATATGATGCTTAACTTCACCTAGTCCTGGAAGTATAAATAATATTTAAAATATACATTAAATACTGGATTATAAACTGCTTCCTTTGGTTTCTTTTAAGTGACAGAAATGATTTGTTCATAGAATATTTCCGTATGATAGTAAATATTGTTATCACCCATCTTAAAGATGGTAGAATAGCAAACCTTCCCAAAAAACAAACAATCTCTGATTTGTGAATATTCTTGTGAGCAAAAGTACAGTTTGCTTTGATATGACTGATGACATCTTTTTTCTGTGGAAGCAGAGAGGCATTTGTGAATATTCAGAGGACTACCCCATAGTTCTGAAAATACTTGTGGATCCCAGAAGTTTCATGAATTAGTGTTGCAAATGTTTGTCTGAATATTTGAATCAGAGATTTATTAATTCTTTATTAATTATTTTTCCATTTCAAAAGTTTCACTTATTCAGTCAGTGAGCAGAAACACCATATGAGATAGGTGAGCAATAACAAATAACTCAAGTTAACAGCTTGTGGACATCCCCTAGGCTGAAAATTATTTGTTGAAACTCTTGAGTAAATAGTTATGAATAGCAGTTAGATTTTCAGAACCCAGAACTAGTTCACAACTAAAGAAGGAACTTGTATGTATGAACAGTCTTAGTTTGTCTCCTATGTCACATCTAAATTCTATACAGTATATGTCGAAAAGAGGATTTTCATTTTTACATAAGGTCCAATCTGGAGAGATTTTAGATTAGTTCAAATTCAAGGTGGGGAGTCCTAGCAGGTGCAGAGTATGTGGTAAGGGAATTTGCAATACAGGACAAACTACTGTCCCCTCCCTTATGTGATGAAAGTCATGTATAATGTAATAGAATATGAAAACTTCCTCTCGGTATGTTGAACTATCCTATATGTTTTAATGGATAATTATATCCTTGCTACAGGTTGAAAAACATGTAGAGAAGATGTCATTCTCTAATAAATTGTATAGGTTTTATGAATAATTTCTATAAACCTCTATTAAGGGTTCAGTCCTGCCAGGTTCTGAGGCCTTCTAAGAGATGCTGAACACTCTCAACTCCCACTGAAGTAGGTAGGAGCTGAAGGTACTGAACACCTTTCAGGAGTGCTCAACACCACGCAGGACAAAGCCTTTATAGTTTCCTATTGGTTTCATCCCAATTAAACATTTTCAGGACTTTTTCCATAAGGCCTACTCTGCCAGGGACCTTGCAACCGGCTAGGACCGCCCCCAAAGTGGGTGTTGCCAGTGGAAAAGGAGGATTGGCCAAATCAGTCCATTGGAGTGCTGATTTGGAACAACTTCTCCAAGCAATGCTGCTATGGAGCCCTGAGTTTCCACAATAGGAAGATGTTCTTCACCTGTGCAATTCCTGGGAGAGGGCAATATGCAAATGCCATCTGCTTTCCATGGGAGTGGGGGAGGTGGGGAAGCCCCCAAGGATACGCTGACGCTGCCTGGCTCAGGGAACACAGCTTGCCTCACTTCCCTGTGTCAGCTGGAAGGATCAAGCCCTGATGTCTTATGGTAACTTCGCTGTGTTTACACTGGTTCAGGGGGTTATCGTGTGGCCCTAGTAGTTCTAATCAATGTGGTCATTTCAGCTTAACAGCATACATAGCCTTACAGCCTGCCTGTCCTGTAGACATTCCTCCAAGGGAATTTACTCCCTGGTCAGTGGGTAGTTTTCTGCCCCTGTCAGTCTATATGGTTTCACCTGCTTGATATGAGTCTCTTGTAGTGACAGCATTACAAAAAATTGGCTAGTTTACTTTCTGAACCAGCAAAGGCCACTGATAAAGTAAATTTGGGATTAGTAGGGTTGCATCTATGGTGAGGCATGTGGAAATTATACCTTTTGATATGGGGTCCAAAATATAATTCCCAGGGCCACTTGGGTAGTAGCTTCAGCAAGATCATCTGCATGTGTCAATTGAGCAGGATTTGGCCCTACGCGAGCTAAATTGCCTTGCTAAAATAGTGGCTCAGAAAAATGTGATCTGTGGAACAACAGCTTCCTGGGATGCAGCCTTTGTGTGAGCAATTTGCATTCATGGATGTGAAAGTGCATGTACAGGTCTGTCTCATCTTACGCGGGGGTTCCGTTCCGCGGTTAGCGCGTAAAGCGAAAACCGCGTATAGTCAAAATTACATTGAGTTCAATGGCGGGCGGAATTGCCCGCACTACAGGTACCGTTTTAAAATTGTTATTTTTCTCTTTTTTGTTTTTGTTTTTGTCGACCGCGTAAAGCTGAAATTGCGCATGTTAAATGCGTGTAAGATGCGACAGGCCTGTATCCTGAATTTCTGCCTTGTGCAACTTTTGTGTATTATGAAGCTGAAGGTGACAAAGTCACTGAGGGATGTTACTGTGGATATGATCCCTATTACTATGACAATCAAGGAGCCATTAACCAGGGGCAGCTCCAGGCACCAGCGCTCCAAGCGCGTGCCTGGGGTGGCAAGCTGCGGGGGGGTAGCCTGCCAGTCACTGTGAGGGCAGCAGTCAGGCTGCCTTTGGCGGCATGCCTGCAGGAGGTCTGCCGGTCCCGTGGTTTCGGCGGCAGGTATGCCGAAGGCATGGGACCGTGGGACCTTCCGCAGGTGCGCCGCCGAAAGCCGCCTGACTGCCGTCCTTGGGGCGGCAAAATACATAGAGCCGCCCCTGCCATTAACGCACAAGCAAGGTGCATAGTTACACTATACACTGTCTGAGCTTTACTTCTGCAGTAAACTGCATTGAGATGATCACTGTACAATGTGGTATAATCTTCGTTATTACAAGCCAAGCTTAACTGAAAGCCTTAAACCCAGAGCAAATTAGCCCATGTAAACACGCCTTTGTGGTGTGTAGCACTGACATAGATCTGAGATTACTAGTGTAGTGTAGCTGAAGTGGTTCTCAACCAGGGGTAGGAGTACCCCTGGGGGTAAACAGAGGGCTTCCAGGGGGTACATCAACTCATCTAGATATTTGCCTAGTTTTATAACAGGCTACATGAAAAGCACAAGCGAAGTCAGTTCAAACTAAAATTTCATACAGGCAACGACTTGTTTATACTGCTCTATATACTATATCAGTGTTCCTCAACCTGGGGGGTCATGATTTATTTTATAATTACATGGTAAAAATGAGAAAGGAAGCAATTTTTCAGTAACAGTGTGCTGTGACACTTTTGTATTCTTATGTCAGATTTTGTACGCTAGTCGTTTTTAAGTGAGGTGAAACTTGTGGTATGCAAGACAAATCAACCTCCTGAAAGGGGGAAAGGTTGAGAAACATTGATGTAGAACATTTCATTCAAGGACTCCAAAGGTCATCACTCAAACTATAAATGAAGCGTCACTGCATCCACTTTGTAGTGACACCTCACAGAAGTGGAGAGTTGGGGGTGGGGGCGGGAAGGTTGTGTTTTGTTCATTCATTTCTGTGGTTTCTAAAAGGAGTCCCAACCCATACAATTGGTTGCAACTTGGAGAATCTAGGGCTCAATTTCCTCTTACTTCTCCAATTGATCCTTCTTTCTGCCCTGACCTTCCTTGGCATGTAGCTGAGTTTATCTGGGCCATTGTCATTACAGTACTGAAAATGGTATGGGGAGGAGGGAGAAAATGGAGCACTCAGTTTCACACATCTCAGACAACACCTCCTTAATTTAGCAAAACTGATTTTTATTTTTTCTATACTTCGATAGCAACCCAGGATGCATGGGTCAAGTTTTGAATCGTTTCTAAGAACACCTGTGGAATGAGACTAGCTTTAGCACCAGCATCCTACTCTGAACAGTGAAGGCAGCTATGCAGGGAAGAAGATGGGAGGGTTTTGGAAATGCCTGTTGTGAAGAAAAATCATCTGCTTTAGAGGAAACTCACATACATATATTGAAAATGAACGCAAAAAACTGAGCTGATCAACAAGCAAAGATATTGTTTATGCATTCATTAGCCCATCTGTTCAAAGATGCTTCATCATGTCCTGCAGAGATTCATTCAGTAAAGTATTATCCCATACATCATGTGTCCTTCTAGTTAGTGGGAATCAGCTAATAAATGACTCTGACACAGAAAAATATAACCGAAGGATGTTCTTATTCAGCATGATACAGGTTATTTTGTTGTGTAGTTCCGTGTCTAATAAAAGAAACTCCCTTTTCTTTGGTAGAGGTAGGTGTGTTGCAGCCACAAACTGCAAGACTGGAGCACCATTTTCCCTCATGCAGGAATTGCCCTCATATGTGAGAGGACACTTTGTGAGTTTCAAGTCATGGTATTTCCTTTGAATTTTTATATTCGGGTAGTATGGTTCTCTCTGCACACGCACAACAGGGGATCTGCCCTTAACCTACAAGCTGTACTTCCAGCTGCCTTTCTTGCCTTGGCTGGCCCAGAACTTTCTCCATGGCCTGGAAGGGAAGCAGCAAAAGTTAATGTACAGGCCGTAGGCCTTTGTGTTGGGGAGGAAAAGATCCAGTGCACTGCCCCCTTCAGTCCATGGTGCTTATGTAGGTGGGGAGAATGGAGTGAGCTGTTCCTGGGACAGAACCCTTCTCTATTCAATCTGTCCTCTACAGGTATTCAAATGAGGGAACCTGGAGGCAGTTAGCTTTTCAAGGATAGTTAACTCTGCCCACTGGAGAAAAAATGCTCATCATAAATCCCAGCATTTCTGTGTAAAATGAAATCTTTTTTTCTATAGGGTGAAGAAAATCCAGCCAGAGACAAGGGTTTGCAAATGAGTAAGGGAACAGTTTGACTTTTTCTTTCTTTCTTTCTACCTCCAAAAAAATCCTTTCAATTTCTGTAGCCTTAGCAGAAAAAAAAACTACAGTGTTTGGGAATCTTTCCTTCAACTGAAAGCAAGGCAGGCAATAAAGAGGTGAAGAATTATGACTGTTTCAATAAACTAACACTTTATCACATTGGAAAACCGACAAGAATATTCATGAGAAAGATCAACTAGAACCATAATCTGCCTGGCTGCTAATGTGACTCAGGGTTAAATGTTTACAATCAACACATACATTGAAAGCAGGAGTGTAGGTGGGTGGGCTGGCTAATTAGGATGCTGTCATCTTTCACTAAAGAGTGATGCTTTAGTCATAAGAACTTAATGCATTGTGGTGCTCCTCTTTTGGTTGGAGGATCAACAGTATCAAAGATCATGTTAGATTTTTCTCAAAGTAATGGTGCAGTAATCATTTAACTTTTTAGCAATGAACAGTGACATGTTGCTTACAGAGATGAAACAAGAAATGCCGGTAAAGTGATTGTAAGCTGCTGCTTTCAATCTCCAGAGGTGCAAGATGATACTAGATTGCCTTTCCCACTGATACACATACAGTGGAACCTCTTCTTAGTCAGGTTGGACACAGTGGAACTCTGTGTAAAGGAGCGTCTTTCCCATAGGAGTAGTGGGGGAAAACTAATTTTAAGATGGAGATTGATACATTTGTGAATGGGATTATATGACAGGGTGGCCTGTGATAGTAGGGGACTGGACTGGATGCCCCAGAGGTCCCTTGCAGTCCTTGGTTCCTTAATACAATTTAAAGCCAAAAAGTTATTCCATTACAAAACAATCTGTAAATTCACAGTTCCTTTTATAGTTCACTTCTAGTTACCATGCAGGTGTTATGTATGGGGAAGGAGTTCAGGAGGAAAGGCATCTCCATAAAAGGGACTGGATGTTTTAGGTGAATTGAGAATAGGCCTTTCCCTTCAGGTGGTGACTGAGGGAATTTGCTCACCAGTTGTCACTTGAGTTCTTAGTTTAGGGTGTGATTCCCATCTGCTTTCAGGTTATCAGATAGCAAGTATGACCAAGAGAGGTTTTTTATTCATGCTCAGTGGTTTGCAACAAAGGGTGTAGATCTGACCCTCGCTACCTTGATCTGTGCCTTTGTCACCTCAAGAGTAGACCACTGCAAAGAGCTCTATGTGGCTCTTTGCCTTGTCCATTTGGGATCGGAAGCTAGTACAAAATGCAGCAGCCCCCTTGTTAACTAACTGAAGTTCATCAGATCTGGCATGGAAGAATAATAGATGTTTTCCATCCTCCTCCCCTAAACAACAGCAGCCCTACTCACTATTCTTGTTTCCCTTTTCTCCATCCAATTGGGCCCATCTAAGGGAGCTGCTCCAGGGATAGTGGGGTCTTAGGGTGGGAGGAAGAACAAAACCTATTGCTACAGGTATTTCCATTCTGCTTAATGAAGAGAGCATGCCAGGGGCAGAGTATAACGGGACCTATTGAACTCCAAATGTTAATCTGAGGCTGTTGAAGGAACATCTCTTGCTTTGTAATGGGGAGGAGCTCACAGGACCGGAGACAGGTCTGACAAGGGGATGAGGAAATGGGGACAATTGTACTGGGACCCCAACTTTGGGGATGGGGGACAAAATGTCCCTAACATCCATGTAAATAAAGTGAAATAGGAGAGGTGGGGGGCCCAGTGAATGATGTACCCCCAGCCCCAAATTTCTCTCAGCCGGCATAGCTGGAGGTCTCTATCCCATCCCAGCTTCTGGGTGGAAGCATGGTTGTGTTTCTGTCCTTAATCTCCTGCCTATGGCTATAGAGTTGTCCTCAGAGTGCAGTTATAGTCAACTTTGCTATGAAAGAAGTCTCACTTCCTTGTCCCAGTACTGACTAGAGTTCTCTTCTCTTCAGGCAAGCTATCCCACAGCTGTCAGCCAGGAAGACCCACTTAAAGCCTATTTGAGGGGTAGGTTTCACTTACAGAGAGCAGCAGTCCCTATATTCCAGGGGGAGGGAAGCGAGGGACTTCAGGGGGAGTTCTTTGTGTTTCCCTCACTCCATCCTCTGGGCACATACTGGTCCTGGAGCAGTTATTTTTCATCTTGTTGATTTCTTGAATTATTTTTCTCATATATTAACTGTTTAAATTTTTAAAAATATAGGTGAAATGTATGTTAGTGGATTGTTTCTCTACTGTATTTTACTATATTTTGTTGTATTTTTATTAGAAATGAACAAATTGTAGCAAATAATTTATTTGATGGATTTCACCCTGCTTCTGCTCATGAATTGTCTGAAAACAGATTGGGACATTGTCAATTATTTACTTATTTGTTTTTGTTAATTTATTTCCCAATAATTTCTTCAGTTTACCCATGAGCAGTTTGTTGTAAATATTTGATATTGGGTAGTTGAGTTTTATTGCTTAGTGTTGATTGGAAACACAGGTCACATGGTATGTTTCTGGTAGGATCAGTATAACTCTTAGTAGCAGGTTTCTGCTTTGAACAGTAAAGTTTGAGTTCAAATTCATTAATCTGGAATATTCTCTTTAGATGTGTGGTTTCCTTGACCTTTCATGCAGGGAAACTCATTTGCTAAAGTATTTGTGAAAAGAATGCACACACACAGTCAAATCAGATTGGTTTAGAAATACTGATGAAAATACACACAACTTTCAGCAGTATTCACCCTTCTCTGACTGTTACTTTTATTAAATGGGTAAAACTTATTTTAGATTGTTATATTTTAATGTTCTATAATTAGCAGCCCTGCTCTCTCCCAGTATCTCCTCTGATACCAGCGAAAAGGCCATTTCCATTCGCTTAACTGACTGTGGACAGTATATTTTGTTGAGCATCATCATATATGTGAAGTTATTTAAATGTTGGATTTTAAACTACTTAGTCCCATTGATGAACGGTAAGTTGAACAAGAAGTCCTACTGATTTCAAGAGGCTACTTGTGCCAGTACCAGTTCAACAGTTGGAATAGGAGAGTTATAAGCTGGCCCAAAGTTATCAGAAGTTTCTCTCTCTAAGGAATTGTTTTCTCATTTTTTCTTTGAATTCTGTTAAAATTGTCCTGCACCCTTTTGTTTTATCAAATGTGCAGTTGTAAAAGTTAAAACGTAAGCTGATTTTCCTAAAGGAATCATCTAATATACTGTACTGGTAGCTGTTT
Organism: Chrysemys picta bellii; assembly: GCF_011386835.1. Lineage (NCBI taxonomy): Eukaryota > Metazoa > Chordata > Testudines > Emydidae > Chrysemys > Chrysemys picta. Next base: position 13,861,281 of record NC_088797.1, read on the forward strand.
CAGGATCACTGAACTTAATGTTAATGTCAGATTACTAAGGATGTGTGCAGTGTCTCACATTTCTTTCAAACGTGTTCTTTTTTATGTTCCTGGATTTTCTAAAGTCAGATAAGAAAAAAAGAAGTTTTCTGCTGAAAGTTTGGTTTTGTCTCTGAAAGTACGGAGTGTTTTAAAGATCAGTGTGTTTTGTTTACATATTGTCTATAGCTGACAAAAAACTGGAGAGGTTGTGACAATGTTTTAGTATATACTAGAAGACTAATAATGCAATATTGTAAATCAGAAGCGTAAGCAGGATTCCTCTTTTAAAAGGTACTCTTGACAAGATCTTTGAAGAGCATTGTATTATTAATGCTGACAATGACTGCCTATAAAATATAGCTTTTGCATGGCACTTTATTGTGCTACAGGTGGTTATTTAAGACAATCAATTTACAAAGAACAGTTTATTCTTTTTTTCATGCTGTTAAAGCAAATTGGTATGTAATTAGATTTATATACTGAATAATCTCATTTGCATATCCAATTAATTCTTTCTGTTTTAATTTGCTAGGGTTGAATTCACATTAGTAGTAAAAATAACACTTAAATTATCAAGGACTCAAATTTTCCTTTGCTATAATTTGTTCAAGATGTTTCATTAAAAGTTAGTCCTGAGCATCTTTTTTTCTTTTTAGAGGCTATAAAATAAAATTAAATTAAAAAGAGCCAACCAAACCAAACCAAACCAAAAAAAACCCCTGTTATAAAAATATTTAAGTTCTCTTTTATGCTGATCAAAGCAAATACATTTTGAGTTTACATTATTTAAACAACCCCACTGTGGCATGTAGGTATAATAGCTACGGATCTGAGCCTTCACCCATGATTTAAGCATCTTTTTTCTACAGCAGTCTTTTCAAATCACGAGTTTCTAAATCTGTGCTTAGAAATCTACGTAAAAATGGTCTGATTTGCAGAGATGCTGAGCACCCACAGATTCCCCTGGCTTCAACAAGAGATGAAAAGACTCATTACCTGTGAAAATTATGCAACTTTTGCTTAGGTGGCTATATATATATTTTTAGGTGCCAAACCATAGGACCCTGCTTGAAAATACTGGCTGAAGATTTGTTCCCCACAGCCTTATTTAAACCTTTGTATTTTGCATCCTTTGTCATTTCAATATTATTACAGTATCGAAACATTATGAAAAAGAAAAGTATCTTCCTTTGACTTGCTTTGGGTCTTTTTATTAAGACTAGAAACCTTATCATTCAAGTGACTGTGATACCAGCCTAATGTTGTGATATTCCATGGTAAAGAATGTTGTTTTGTAACCAAACATATTAGTCCAGTTTAAAGCATTTTAGAACTCTATCATATTTGCATTAAAAGCACACGAAATATTCCGAGATTTAAGGCTTGTTTTGTGCTTTTATTTAAGATCCATTAAAAAAAAAACATTTTTATATTATAATGTAAATAAAATAAGTATCAAGCTATCCAGGTTATTGGAAATAGCTACAAAGAGGATTTTGTTTTAGAAAATATTATCTGATTTTTATAGTTCAAGATTTTTAATGGAAATATTGTTCAACCCTGAATGAAAGTAGCAAGGGTATTATTCTGCTGTACGTACCAACCATTGCCTCCTCCCAAATCAGAGAATACTGTAAAAGATGAAAAGGTGTTCACCTTTTTCATTCTTCTCTTACACTGACAATACATACACTTCATGCAGTGTCTTGATGGCTTCTAGGTATTGTAGGACGTGTGTGATTTTTATACTTATACTGGTGAAAGACAGAGTGCTGAAATACTCCAAGAAACGTTCGTAACACAATGTTTCTGGTCTGGATGGAGTCAGGAAATACCTGAAATGTCATGATAGTCTGTACTTGTGAAATTTCTGGCAGGTAATGGCCTGATAATCACTCAGACTTTTAGGATCTGATCCAAAATCCATTGTTATCAATGGGAGGTCTTCCACTGATGTCCAGTGAGCATTTTTTGCTTACTACTCTGTTTCCCCTTTGCTGCAGGTTCTGATCCCCCCAGCTGAGTGGAATGCTGCAGGAGAATCTTGGGCTGTTGTTGTGTAGGGGCCACAGCAAAAGTAGGGAGGGGAGGGTGAGTGCTTTCAAGAAGCCAACTCCCTCTTTATCTGAAGATGCATGAGCACATCATGTTTTCAATGTGTGGATGTGAAGTCCTGCTTCCAAGCTATTCTTAGTAGCTTGTTTACTTAGGTTGGGGAACATGGACCTAATGGGCCTATAAATAAATAAAAAAATCTATTTCCTGTGACATGACTAACAACCATGAAAGCTGGATGGATTGAGTTTTGTTATAGAACAGATTTTTCTTTTATAGTACTTTTCATACACAGAGTATCTCAAATTAATGGGATACCTGTAGTACAGCGAAAGTGTAGGCAATTAAAGGAGTGTCTAAATTCTCATCCAGACTAGGATGTTAGCACCTGTTGTACTAAGATTGGGATTGCTGGTCAGGACAATGTAACCTAGTTGTTTCAAATGTGAGTTGATGCATTTAACATCTACGTGGGCAAAAGGGACATCACAGAGCATCTCATCTGAAGAAAACCCCCTGTACCATGCTGTAGTAATAGCATGTCAGTGTTATATACAGTCTAAACTTTGGTGTCTAACTTGAGCCTCTGACCTTTTGTCTGAGAGGTAAGTGAGCTGGATTCGGCACTGTCCCCACTGAACTCTTCTTACCAGGCATAGGTCAATGGGGATACACAGGGATCGCCAATGTTACAACTTTCATGCTTCTCTGAGTTGCTGTGAATGTGTTCTTTAAAAACAAGGAACTTATAAAAATAAGGGTGAGATGGGAGAAGAGGTGAAAGAATAGGGAGGGGCAACACGTAGCAGCCATTGGGAGAATGTAAATGCCGGGGAGAGGAAAGGAAAAGAAGAAAAAGTGAGGGAGAGATGAAGGGGAGGGATGGAACTGAACTCAAGGCCCAAAATGGGTAGGTACAGTGGCTGAGAGTGAACGAAGAAGCCAGACACAGTGGGGAAAGGAAACGGCAAAGGGAGGGGAATGCGTTGAGGGGACACAGACACCAGGAGGGAATGAGTCCTCTTGTGGGTAAGCAGGGCTTCACATGATGATACTTCTGGGGATTGTTTGTAGGGGCTGTGCTTCTGCTGCTATGTCACACCTCATGTAGATCCTGGCTATGGCCCTGCTACAGCATATGTCTCAAGAACAAGAATGTAGTTGCACCAGTACTGTTAATTGCTAGGCTGGGAAATGCTTGGAGGTTAAATAGTAGGCTACATTATATTGAATGTGTGCAAAAAAGCATCTTGTATTCCAGATTTCTCATGACAGGAGTACTGAAATGTAGCTCCCCCAGTATTTGGATGACTAGTGCTCACCTGATGTGCTCTAAGGAAGCTTTCTATTTTTAACTTTTTTTAATGGCAAGTTGATTCCTTGCCTCTGAGTGGCCTTCACCTTTGTCTGACTGAGATTGATGGGGAAAAGTAACTCTACTGTTCTCATAGAAGTTGAATTGTGTCTTAATATCCATTTAATGCCCTACAGTATTCTCACATTTGTCTGACATTCTCTCTCCCTTTTTATTTGCTTCTAGCATGTAGAATACAGAATATTAACTGTTCTAGAGGGGTAAAAAACACCTCTGTAAGTTTGAGGGGTATTTTACTAATTCTTGACTTCCAGTTTTGCCTGCATATGGGCCCTGATTGAATGCCCACTGAAATGAATGGAAAGACTCCCATGACTTCAATGGGCTTTGGATCAGGCCCATGAAGAGAGAGCTCATTTTAGTACATGTAACTCCCAATGGCACTAAATTTGTACCCACTGAAAGGAGAATAAGCTTTAGGGCACTGATCCTGAAATCAGATACTCATACACAGATTCTTAGGGTTTGTCTATATGGTGGGGTAGTGCCAGGGCCGCCCAGAGGTGGGGGCAAGTGGGGAAATTTGCCCCGGGCCCCGCAGGGGCCCCGCGAGCCCTGGCCTGGCGGCGGTCCGGGTCTTCGGCGGGGGGCCCTTCAGTGCTGCCAAAGATGCGGAGTGACTGAAGGGCCCCCAGCCGCCAAAATGCCGCCAAAGACCCGGACCGCCGCCGGGTGAGTACAAGCGCCGTAGCTCCCCCGCTTTGCCCCAGGCCCCCTGAATCCTCTGGGCGGCCCTGGGTAGTGCACATCAATGGAGTCTGAATACTAATGCACACTAATGTGTCACACACTAATTGGGCCGTGTACATACTGCTGGCATGCATTAAAAGTTCCCTTCTGTTAACATAGCACTGTTAGAAACGGGACTAGGTTAACGTGCACTAGAGAACTTTTAATGAGCATCAGCAGGGTGTATACGGGCCAGTTAGTGACACATTGGTGCGCATTAGAATTCACACCCCATTGAAGTGTACTGCTGCACTGTGTAGACAAGCCCTTAGTCCTCCATGGAACCCCTTTGAAGATAAGAGAGGCTCCCACATTATTCTGATTGCAGGATCAGAGTTTAAGATTGTAACGGTTTGCACAGATTGGAAAAAAATAATAAAGGACCTTAATCCAAGAAAAAAAGTAACATAGTAATATTTAATTGATTCCAAATATTTCCTAAGATAAATTGCAATGGATATCAATTAACGGTTAAATCATAATGGCAAAGATATTTCATGCAGTTAGCTACATCCAGTGCACAGAAATAAAAACTGCTAAAGAGAGCTAGGTGTTTTACTATTGCCTGCATCTCCTACCACTGCATCCAGTCAATGACATTGTACTGTTTCCACTAACAGAAAAAGTGAAGTAGCTATTGGAGTGTTCCTGCCTTGCGGGGAACAAGGAATACCTTATTTGTGCTCCAGCAAGACAACATGAAATACAAGCAAGTTAGAAATCAGTGACAGCTATGAATAGTACAAAACAATTTCTGTCTGCTAGTCTTACTTGATGTGAAACACTTCACCTATTCCTACTTAGTAATAAAAAATAAATTACATAATGGGACCAGCAACTGTATTAGTTTTGGAGGTAGATACAAGAAAAGAATGTATATAGATAAACGTTGTAAAGTACTTGACCAAACTACAAACACAGCTTTCAGATTCTAAAAAATAGAAAAGACTGTAAACATTTCTACGTGTCAGAAAACTAAGCGAAAATGACCTCTGGCTCGGAGGCACTTATTGAAAACCTATTTTAAATTGAATACACAAGCCGACATAATACAGGCTGTTTGATAAGAAACATTAGAGAAATCCATAACATGAGGCTTTTTATTATAGGTTTATTACATCAATCTCTCCAGTGGGTAATGGAACTTGTAAATATACTCGTATGTAGGAGTCTCCTTGCGGGCTTTTTATTCATGCTGAAGTAAGCACAGCAAACTTATTTGCTGTCAGGGTACATTGAATTTAAGATTAGTATTTATTTTGGTTCTAAAGAGGTTTTGCTTTTGTGAATTGAAAGTTGGAACAGCTACATGAAAGGAAGATAGAACTACAGGGAATGCAGGAAGTAAATTAGTTTTCTAAGTGTTCTGTAAACCACTATTGCACACAGGGTGTTGGTGTGTATATGCAGCATTTGTGTGGTTGTGTATGCAGCCTGGCTCTTTAATATTCTTCTGGTTCTGCAGGAAGAAAGTATTTTATTTTTGTTTTTGTTCTTTAGGAACTCAATGTTTTTCAATGGCATTCACCCAGCAGGGGAGGAAATCACATGTGGGACTGGAAAAAGTTTAAAGAGCCAGGACTCTGTGTGTATGTGTGTGTGTTTACGTATGTCTATACTATTATAGATGGAGCAGCCATGATGCTTATAGTGATGATTGCCAAATACTTTTTGTTAAAGTTATAATGGAAAATATTTCAGCTGCTGCCAGCTTTAACAAACTATAATCATTCAAGTTGAAATTTTCCTGGTTGAGCTCAAAGAATCATATTTTTCATCTAGTCTGACCATCTGTGTATGACAGGCCACCAATGCCACCTGCACACGAGTCCCAACAGCCAAAATTAGACCAAAGTATCACAGCCTGAGCTATTGTTTGCCACAGACAGAGGATAAGAGGGGCTGAGATGTGCAGCCTCAGATTCTTGCTTTTGAAAGTTTGAACAAAAATGGTTCAGCCATTTCCAAGAATGACACAAGTGAAAAATGGGTATTTTTTCAAACATGAAAGAAGCCTAACCATTTTAAAGAGTTCTAGAACATCCATAGTTTGAAGTAGGAAACTAATCTGATAGGGAGATAGTTCTGAGGTCAAATCAGTGTCTTTCTTTTTTCCCTATGAAAATCTGATGAGTCTGTTATAAGCCACAGAAAATTGCCATTTGCATACGCACAGTAGAAATCTCTATAGTTGTTCCTTATTTTTGCTGAACATTCTAACTGTATTGCACATGCTCCCTGAGCTCCAAGTGTCTCCTACACCCATAATAGGTAAATGATACCTACAGAGCTAAAAGCTCAAAAGAGCCTCTCCTGTTTTTTCTCCATCAGAATATATTTTGGCCTGGGGGAGGTATACTGGTCTGGGAGCCAAGAAACCGTGAATTGGGGGTTAGACTAGATGACTCTTACAGTCTCTTCAAACCCTATGACTCTTCCAGTGACTGTTGTTAATAATTCTATGCATGTCATAGTCCTTATTTTTGAACAAATCTTCACACCCTACTTTGGCAAGCGGGCAGGCATAATTTCCTCCCTTTTACAGATGAGTTCAAGATTTTCAAAAGTGACTAGTAATTTTAGGTGCCTCTGTTCTTGGGAGGCCATCTTTAGGGTGGATTTCAGAAAGCACTGAGCATCCACCTTCAAAAAAGTCAGGCTCCTTTAAGGTGCCTCCATTTGGACACTCACATTTTGAGGAGCTTTATATGATAAATAAATATGATAATTTATAGCTTGAATTATTATAGTTTGTTAAAGCTAGCAATTACTAGTCGCCTTTGGAAATTTCGGCTGAGGTAACTGAAGCTCTGAGAGATTGCATAAGGTCACTTCTGACAGAACTGGCAATAGAACCCAGAACCCTAGTTTGGTAGACCGAAGTCTCGGACTACCTTTCATAATGAATATTTCAAATATATTTCTTGGGCAAAAATGTCTGTAAATAGGATACTCTTGCCTAGCAACCATTAAGAACTATGCATGAACAGGCATCATGTAAATGCAAAGCATTAGTAACAAATTAATAGCACACAAGCACTCTAATTCCTGGTTCCTTGCTCTTACCACTAGAATATACAGCCTCCTTTGCAGGAACAGAATACCGGATCCTAATTTCTAGCAAGTAGTTGTGTATCTGACTGGCAAATTAGGCGTCAAATTCCATTTTCAGTGACCGGCGCACAAAGAGGATGACAATTTTCTAGTGATACCAGCTAATTTATATCAATTAACCTTTTAGTTCAAATGGTAGAGACCTGCAGTGTGAAATAAAGATCCTGGATTCACACTCTGCTGATAACCCATGTTATTGTTAATTATTTTTTTTTTCAGATTTATTTATTTGTTATTAATTTATTTATTTCTTTAAGGACCCTATGAAATTCCATTAAATGAACACTCAAGCACTTTAATGTAAGAATATGCCAGAATTAAGGTTGCCTGTGCAACCTTAACTTTACTCCTTTATGTATATCATAGTCATTAATTATGTGATCACATACTATTTTTTTCTCAGGAACTTTGCCTCATTGAGTGTACAAGATGAATGGTGAATGAAACAAGGTTGTGTAATTAATGAGGTGGTTGTCTTAGGACCTCTGCCTTGTTCGTTACAGAAACGAGAAGGTGTATAGTGAATGAGAGGGAAAGGGTTGCAGAAAGAGAAAATATGGCTTTGTTATTAAGATATTGGTCTAGGAATTAGAATCAACAGAAAGGTGCTGGGCAGCTCTCAGGATTTGGTTTTTACTTCACTTTACTGTGCACATAGAACCAGATCACAGAATCAGAGAAGAGTAGGGTTGGAAGAGACCTCAGGAGGTCATCTAGTCCAACCCCCTGCTCAAAGCAGGACCAACACAAACTAAATCATCCCAGCCAGGTCTTTGTCAAGCCGGGCCTTAAAAACCTCTAAGGATAGAGATTCCACCACCTCCCTAGATAACCCATTCCAGTGCTTCACCACCCTCCTAGTGAAATAGTGTTTCCAAATATCCAACCTAGACTCCCCCACTGCAACTTGAGACCACTGCTCCTTGTTCTATCATCTGCCACCACTGAGAACAGCTGAGCTCCATCCTTTTTGGAACCCACCCCCCTTCAGGTAGTTGAAGGCTGCTATCACATCCCGCCTCACTCTTCTCTTCTGCAGACTAAATGAGCCCAGTTCCCTCAGCCTCTCCTCGAAAGTCATGTGCCCCAGCCCCCTGATCATTTTCGTTGCCCTCCGCTGGACTCTCTCCAATTTGTCCACATCCTTACTGTAGTGGGGGGCCCAAAACTGGATGCAATACTCCAGATGTGGCCTCACCAGTGTCGAATAGAGAGGAATAATCACTTCCCTTGATCTGCTGGCAATGCTCCTACTAATGCAGCCCAATATGCCGTTAGCCTTCCTGGCAACAAGGGCACACTGCTCACTCATATCCAGCTTCTCATCTGCTGTAATCCCCAGGTCCTTTTCTGCAGAACTGCTGCTTAGCCAGTCAGTCCCCAGCCGGTAGCAGTGCATGGGATTCTTCCTTCCTAAGTGCAGGACTCTGCACTTGTCCTTGTTGAACCTCATCAGATTTCTTTTGGCCCAATCCTCCAATTTGTCTAGGTCACTCTGGACCCTATCCCTACCCTCCAGCTTATCTCCCTCTCCCCCTAGTTTAGTGTCATCTGCGAACTTGCTGAGGGTGCAGTTCATCCCATCATCCAGATCATTAATAAAGATGTTGAACAAAACTGGCCCCAGGACCAACCCCTGGGGCACTCCTGTGCTGATCAGATCCTAGCTGAAGTGAACAGCGCTTAATAGATTTACATCAGCTGAGGATATACATCTTTGGTGTATGTTGTATGTACTGCTCTGGTAGCCATTAAGAAAATCAACATTTACAATGTCTTAGTATCTGAGAGGCATCACTTATTTCTTCTAAGTTATTTTCCTATGTTATTTCTCAAAACCCACAATGAAGTATCTATTAGTAAATACTCATTATGTTTTTTAAATTGTAACCATTGGATGTATATTTGCAGTTTAATATATATGAAATTTCTCTGAGATGATATTATGGGTATATTGATATTATAAAAGCGTTGGCTAAAACTTTATACATTTCCTCTGAAAGTTTATGTAGATGTGAAAGGAACAAAAAAAGAGAGAAAAGCAAATTAAAATTAATCAAAAACACTAAACCGAAATTGTTTCTCAATTTATTTTCAGTTAATTTAGTCTGTGGACAAAACTGCTTAACTACGGGATGTTAATTGTTAAAGGGTCAAGAGACATGATAAATAAAGTGTCAGCAAAGTCAACACTTACCACATTGTGGCAACTTGGCTATTGCAGTTAATTCCTAATATAGGGTAATGCTATAACGCATGTACTCTGCATTAACTATTAGAAATATTTGTTTTGTTTTTATTTTTATTGGAATTATACTTGAATATTCTGCACTTAGCATGATGTCACATATACCTTGCAACCTTCTTCATTCATCATGTTTTCTGAATGCTTTTTGGAGTCCATCTTTATATTGGTCTTATCTACAGAACTGAAGTTTCTCAGATCCAGTTTTCATTTGTAGTCAACAGAAGATGTAAGGTTCTTAATAACCACTTAGCATTAATATTGTTCTAGATACAGACTTCCCCCAACCCGTTCCAAGAGCTCCTCTTGATTGCTACTCCATCATTAGGGCAATGGTTAAATGCTACACTCTGGCCTTAGTTGAAGCTAGTGGGGGGGCATGGAGAGTGTTGCCCCTCCGTTATGCAAACCTTGGGTAGGGGTGGAATTTGCCCCACCCCCACATGTGGCCCCATTGGCAGGACTGGAGCTACCCCCTCAAATATCGATGTCATATTACACCTATGCTGAAGTTGTAGTGGTTCACACTTTTAGTTCAGTCTCCAGTGTGTCAGCCAAACTGGCAGCTGTCACACAAATTGGGGCTTGTCCAGTATCAAAGCTCCTGTGGCCTCAGTGCCTCAGGATGAGTTTTCTCTGACTGTTCATGTGTGTGTGCTACACTTTCCCCTCAGTGACTGATCCACATAAGATGTAAGTCTGTCACCACCCCCTATTAAGGGGCATGGCTTTTAGTTCAGGCTGTAGAGACTCATGGCTTTCAGCTCTGGAGATCATAGAATCATAGAATATCAGAGTTTGGAAGGGACCTCAAGAGGTCATCTAGTCCAACCCCCTGCTCAAAGCAGGACCAATCCCCAGTTCACTCTTCTATGTTGGCCAAAATGATGACCATCACATTTTCATACTGTTTGGAATGTCAATATTTTCTTCTGTTTACTCATATACATGTATATACTGTCTTTCAAGTGGATGTCCCCATCACCTCAACGCAAACCCCAAAAAGCAAGGATATAACAAGTCATAGGTAGGCCATTGTTAAGCCATATACTTATACCATAGCACAGTTGCACGAACAGTAACAAGACGTCACATTGTCACAAGGGAGTGTCTGCAACTGATGAGGAAACATGCTACCCACATCATAATCTCTCTCTCGGTATAATACAAATCTTAATTACTGTCTCAGGAACATTAGCAAATATGCAGGTTTGACATGTATAAACAAGTTATGCCTGGAGTGGGTTATATGTTTACGTGGGAAGCATGAGTCCAAAACTTAGGTTTGCCTCTACAATACAGGAATCAGTTCATAAAGCACTGAAATGCAGCTCCTTTTTTGTTGGAACCTGAAAGTAAAGTAGGTAATTAGTGTTCAGCATACTGCAGAACAATGTGCATGTATGTGAAGCTGAAGGTGGAGGCATTTTTTGGCAGGGATCCTAGTAAAAGCCCCTATTTCACAAAAGGGACATGGGATCATTTATGTCAATAGAAAAGGCAGGTCTTGGTAGTCTCAACGATCATTTCCATTTCCATCTTCGATGAGAATCTTGCTGTTTTTAAATATTTTAACTGAAAAATCATTTATGAATAAAGCAGAGAGGTGTGTAACTATCCTTATTGCATTTTGTTGTAAAGAAGTCTGTTTATGTCAGACCTGATGTTTAGACCGCCAACCCAACCATGTACACCAAAGTCATGTCCATTCTATTTAGAATATGCTTATGAACGTTTTCAGATATAGTAGGGGGGAGGGATAGTTCAGTGATTTGAGCATTGGCCTGCTAAACCCAGGGTTTGGAGTTCAATCCTGGAGGGGGCCACTTAGGGCTCTAGGGCAAAATCGGTACTTGGTCCTGCTAGTGAAGACAGGGGGGCTGGACTCAACAACCTTTCAGGGTCCCTTCCAGTTCTATGAGATAGATAGATAGATATTGATGCCATATGTTTGATCTGTGTTCATTGCCTTTTTACTGAGAAAACTTAGGAGATCTGTGTGAAGATGTATTCTAGAAACAGTGGCTGTAGCAAAATTAATGAGCATTGAGGTGTTAATGACACCATGTGTTTATGTGATAATGCTGCTGTTGACATGGGTCACCAGTACTATGGTATTATTTTCATTAAGATTTAATGAGATATTATCATTAAGCCCATTCAGCTTTCACAAGTTAAATGATTTTTTAAAAAATAATTAAAAACGTATTAATTCTCTTGACTTTGAACTAGTTGTTGGCAAGCCTCTAAATGCGTTAGACTTTTCTTCTGCTAACAACCAAAATATTAATGGCTCTGATACCTTTCATTTTAAATTCTATTTCATATACAGCAGGTTGTGAAACAAACAGGTCAAGAAAAACAATTCTGAACATCTTTGATTTTCTGCTGTTTTCTGAGCATTGTTCTAATGAGAAAACAGAGTGCAACCAAAGCAATCTATAAATAGTTATTCTTATTTTAATTACTTTGTCTGCATATTCCTCATTATGACATGGAATGGCTTACTTTTTAAATAAGTACAGTATAAAGTTAAAACTAACGCACTCAGACTAAATAAAAGACTACTTAGAAAAGTTCTGATTTGTCTTCAAGGCATTTAAAAAATAATCTATAGACTCTGTGTAGTGCAGTTCTCAATCCAGTATAATCCTTTAATTTCAATATAGAAAAACCTATTATTTAAATTGTAATGAAAAAAAAATTGCTGAAGCAGTGCATACATTTTGATTACCTACTGAGCTCTTTTCTCACTGAATAGGAAATTATATTTTTCTTTAATAGTCTTTCTTTTAGCTTCTATGACTTGTAATTTAAAAAGAAAAATACCTGAGACACACCACTCTCAAATTGGCATGTGACCACCTGATAAAACACTGCAGGTAGTCATAAATTCTCTGACTTGTAACGTAGGTGTATTAAGATTCTTCAGCTTTCGTGCTGTGTGAATGTTTTGTTCCTTGTGTTAATCCCAGTAAAATATGTCAAAGGGTAATATTTGTTACTTTCCATTGAAATTCTAGTCCATAACTTTGCTGATTTCTTAAGATTTGCCAAAATATCATAAATATACGGTATTTAGAACTAGTTTACTTTAGAAGGACCACACCAACCCAGTAGAAATAGCATTCCTTATTATGCAATACAACAAATATGTTTGTTGTAAGGTAATAGACATTTCTGACTGAAACTTTTCTTCTGAAGATCTACATATCATCTCCCTTGCATTTCATTTGTTAGTGCGCTGCCTTCATTAATATTTGATCTGATTTTTATCTGTGTTTCAATTTTATTGTGATACATTTCTTTAGAGATTTTCCTAACATAACGTCCTCCATTACAACATCAAAACAAGAGCTTCCACAGGGGGCAACTAGCTGTGTTCCATCTCTTGAGAGACAATTATTCTGTGTTTATCCTTAATGCCTTGGGGGTATGGTGATGTAGGAAATCCTATATGCAGCATACAAAAGAACCTCCTTATTTGTTAGTGCTGAAAATAGTCTTGCATCATACCTAGGTATCACTTATTAACTGTACTGTGGAAAAGTTCTACTTTGTCATTAACCTGGTTCAAAGGCCTTTGTAGATTTGATAGACAGCTGTACATCTGAAACTCTCATGCTTGTTTGTAAATAGTTTAGATGGAAAGTCACCTTTTCTCTTTCCTGGCTTTATGTATCTTTCTAAAGCAATTGTTCAGGTACTGTTGGATTAAGTTTGAAATGTAACTTGAAGTATGTATTTGAAGTATCAGCATCAACATTAATAGCCTTTCCACTGGATGTGCGTCCCCTGTGACAAGAATGATCATGAATGGGATCCATCTCGTTGGATGCCTGAACAGAGAGGTCAAGGTTTGAATGAACCACTGAAAATGAACAACTCTTTCACCTCTACAGGTGATACCACCAGGTTAGAGTTGAAGCACATTAGCAAGACCGCATTAGGAAGTTTAAGGGATGGATGACATCACTTTCCCGTGTCAGACATCTTGACAGCTTTTATGAGTGCTACATTATACTGAAAAAGGGGGTAATAGTGATCACGTTTCTATATTATACAGAGGTGTTGTGAAGTTTAATTACAGTTTATAAACCCTTTTGAAGATTCAAATATTTATATTATATGTGCAGAAAGGATCCTAAGCGCTCAGATACATTTTAAATTTATACCAGTAACTCCGTGGAAGTCAACGGAGTTACTCTGAATTTACATTGGTGTAACTCAGAGCATTAAATTAAATGTTGTGTTTGTGTGGGATTTTGTGTGTGTGTGTTTACATTCAGTGGGTCCAGGTTCTCAAGTCCCTCTACAAATGGAACACCGATTAAAGTAAATGGGCACGTGAAAGGGTCTGCAAGATTGGAGCCCATAAAAGGAAGAAATGGTTGACGGAACATTACTGGACACTGTTGTGAAAAATTTCCTGTGCCTAAAGCTACTTTGCTCATACTAAGCAGAAATAAAGGAAGAGTGTGTGCATATACCCCAATCCCAAATAGGGTATTGTAAAGTAAAAAATCCAGAGAGAGTGCTAAAGAAAGTCCTCTTAAGAGCTAGTGTTCACAGGTTGTCCACAAATGATTCAGCATTGTGTGTAGCCATTCCAAAGGTTGTCCTGGGAATGCGCATTAATTATTGTACATGTGAGGAAAACTGAAGTGCCTTATAGCTACTTCAGATTTAAGTCACAGTAGCTTTCTTAAGATTGAGGCCCTGCTCCTCAGACAGTGTAAATTTGTGTAACTCCAATTACTTCAGTGGAGCTACGCAGCTGAGAATCTGTCCCCATGTCCAAACAACCTATATCAAATAACATAAATCCATTTATACATGGTAGCAACTTGGAGATTATAACACTGGATCCTGTTTAGAGGATTGAACATTTGGGAGAAGTGGGAAAAGCTAGTAAAACTTTCACTACCACCCACAACCACACGCCATCAGTTTTTGAAGCAATGATGTGATATATGTTGGCCAGAGCATCTGAAGAGGGAACTTGACATAGTGAAGAACAAAATCATGCAAACTTTGCTTTGATATGGCATTGGGCCATCGTAGTATAAGAAATGTTGTTTGTCTTTCCAAATCAGCTCTCTTTAAATTCCAAGCAGACGGCTGGGATCTTTGTGTTGGTAGGCAGGCATTGTGGTCAATGAAACATCAAAGAGACAGTTGCAAGCTGCTGATGCCTAGGTTTGCACCAATGAATGAATGAATAAAGATGAAGAGGTTGCCCTTCCCTGGCATTTCTTCCAATTGTGTTGAAATCTGTGCATAAAAATATTTCTTTATTGTGCCTGCCTTTGTTGGGCGGTAGACTGTAACTGCTGTAAATAATACCAGAGGGCAGGATGCATGGTTTAATTTAGGGTGTAATATACCAGCCTGGTTTGTGTTATGAAGCAAGCGTTTAGAAGCTAAATTTTCTCTAGCATTAGATTGTAATAGAATGGACATAAATAGTAGAGCTGGCTGGAAAACAAGAATCAAGCAGAGTAAAGACTTTAACCTCAGTCTCCCACCTCCCATGTAAGTGCCTTAACCATTGGGTCATTGGCTATTCTGGAGTGAGTGAGAGAGAGAGAGATTCCATCCTGGACCTGAGGAACCTTCTCAATTAAATTTTAGTCAGAACCAATACTTGGTGAATTGGCATTTTTTAATGAATAAAAGTTTGTCAAAAAATTCCCAGTCAGCTGTAATAAATAGATACACTTCACCCTCCAAGTTCTTTGGTGGGTATCTCCCTCTCCTCTGGTGGTTTTCCCCACAAGTTACTACAGAAGCTTTTCCAATGTGAAAAAAATTTGCTCCTGGGCTGAGATCTGGAACATCATGTTTAATTTGTAGTACAGGCATACTCTGAGTTACATACATCCCAAGTGAGGGAGTTATAATCGAGCTATTGACAGGCCTCTCCCTCCAAAGCATAAGCATATTGGTCCCACTGGTAACTTAAGTATATAAAAATATTTGAATATTATCCAAAGTAATTGTAGATATAAATAAATCTTGGGAAAGACTGTGCTTATCTCCCTTGTGATCCTTTCTTATTCTTCCCTTTATTGAAATTCAGTAGGAAAAATGCAAATCCCAAACTCTCTTTTTTTAGGAATCTGTTTACAATTTAATTCAATTGCAGTCTTTCTATAAAAGCAGCTGTAATGTCAATAAAAGGGGTCTGTTAAAAGTGTGACTGTTTTTACAATGATCCCGTATAGTTTTAAAGGATTAAAACATGAGGGCAAATTGATTTATACAGGAAACAGCAAAGTGCTTTCTCTTCAACCTACTTCTTTTAATCTTTGCTTTGCTAGATCAGATCATTGCTGTTTTTCTCAGCATATTAAAACTGGCTGTTTTAAGCATGATCTAGGACAGCCAATGTGAAAATAGTGAAGACGACCTTACTTTCCAGGTATTGCCAGGTATTTTTCCAAAACTATGATTGTGTCTCCAGTAATTAGAAACAGTCCGTTTAATATACCATTTACTTGAGTGATTAAACCAGTATTAAAAGGAGAGATTAACCTGTGTGAAATAAAGAGAGAAGAATCTAATCGAAATGGTGAGCCCCTGAAATCATTTGAATCTGTATCCCTCCCTATCATCTCTACAGGGCCTGTCCCACTCTCCTCCCAATTTGGACTTTAACAGTCTTACCCCTCTCTGCAACCCTCATGCCTCAACCAACCTACCTACCTGTCTTTAAAAGAGCTTCTTTATATAACACAGTCGGTGGCCACCTGTCAACCAGGCTTGGCCAGTCAACCCATTTAAATTTGGTATGCTTCCTCTTCAGAAGTGTCTCCAGTTTAGTCGGCTGACCTATTTAACAGCTACTGCTATAATGCTTACTAGCCTACCCCTCCCCCCTTTTTGTTTTAAAATTAAACATTACATTGTTCTGTTAAAAAAAAATCATCTTTCCGTTCCATCCATTACATGTTTGAGGATGTGGCTATAACACTAACATGTAAACATCAAAGCCACTATATAAGACCAGACACACAACAGCCAAAGGGTGAGATTTTCAAAAGAGCCTAAGTGAGTTAGGCACCAATCTCTCTTTGAATTGTCAATCATGCTTAGGTGCCTAACTCACCCAGACTCTTTTGAAATATACCATCCAGGCCTGATTCTCCCACCACAGGATACAAGTTGCCTATTACCCCTATTTTGTGATGGTAGAATTGGGGCCTTTGCTTTTTTACGATGTCTCTTGACCATTCCTGCAGAGTCAATTTAACTGAATTAACTTGAGTTCCTTTAAAAAAAAAAAACAATCTCCTTGCTGAAAAAGAGAAATTTCAGTACAGTATTTATTCAATACAGTACAGTTATTGTGATCTTACGATAATTATTTATTATTTGTAACACTAGCACCTAGAAGCCCATTATGGCTCTGGAGTGTATTGTGCCAGGTGCTGGTACAAAAATGGTCTCTGTCCCAAAGAGTTTACAGACTAAGTATAAAATAGTTATACATTTAATTTTTATAATATACATTTAATTCATATATGGCTATAGTTATCTATCAATAATTGAAGCACCACTCAGTTTTGGAGAGAAAAACCTATAGGGGATCCCTCGAACAGTTACATTGGTCGGTCTTGAGCCATGAAAGATGCAGTCAAAACAGAGGGGTAGAGGCAGGGGGTTATAAAACTTGGTTCCACCCCATGGGGCCCAGAATGAGAGAGACAGAGTGTTTATGCCCATCACAAAGCAGCCACACATCTTTAAGTCTCTTTTTCGTGGGGGGAAGAGGGGAGAGAATCAGGGTTACCAGAAGTCAGATTACAGTTCATTGGTAGATCTGTGGGAATGTTAGCACAGAATTACATTCAAGTACTTTTAACCAAATCTAGAAGAGAGAGAGCAAGAGAGAAAATGAAGAACCCAAATCAATCACTCAGATACTGCATGCTTCTTTAATCATAAAATGAAATACAGCCATAGAAAACACTTCCTTTTTGACAGGTGGGTATGATGAAATTTCATCACACTCATTCACTGGAATCCTGTTATTATGTCCTCCCAAGAGCACTGTTTTAAGTGCTCCTATTGTTGTCAAGGCAAAACATGTAGGTAGAACCACATAGATTTTTATTGAATTGGTTAACTACCATTTTACTCTTCACTGTGTATAAATTTAAAAACCTGCTTTTGATCTACTATTACCATTAAAACATGCATGTTAAAATTAACCGCACTCTCCTTTTAAAAAATATTCCCAAGATTTCCGTAATTGCGCAGCAGCCTTGCTTATACTGGATACAGCCAACTACATATTTATACCAGTTACCAGCTCACAATTCTTACATGTAAGCACTAGTCCTCTTAAAATGTTACAACTATAAACATCCAGGGCCTAAAGTACTCCTGGTGTATCCTGTTGCCTTCATTGAAGCAAGACCAGTAATGCTGTTACTCTGCAATATTGTGTCATGTTTCCTGCTTTATTTACAAAATATGCAACTATGACATAGAAAAATGTATTTTGGCCGCTCTGTTAGGTAACAGAATACAGCACAATTGCAATCCAGTGAGTGCAAATTAGGTTCCACATCCTTCAGTTAAAGAAACATGCCAGACAGATTATCTAGTATTTGCTCCTACCCAGGAGAAGTATTTAATTACCCATTGGTAATTTTATCTGCTTATTCACAAATATTTGAGAACCGAATCCCTGGCCTAAACCTTTCTATAAATAGCAGGATAAAAAGTTGGCAGGAATCAGCTTTACTTCTGATGTTGCTTGATGTACTTCGACCTGAAAATAAAAACATCAGGCTCTCCACTAAAGCTGCGATTGAAAGAGAATTCCTTTCACCTTGAGGATTTCTGCAAAAGGTTGTTCTCTTCAATTAGTTTAGAACCTGTGCATATATTTTAAGAATTCACTTTAGCTTTCTAACCATTACATGATACAGGGATTAATGGTTACTCCAGTCTCCAATATTTTACAGACTTGTGTAAGGTGGTTTCTCCATAACTTTTATTGACTAATGTTTTCTTTAGTGGAAAAATAGTTTTTGTAGCCTGGCTTTTGTATAATCTGCCAAGAGAACACTTTCCTCTCCTTAAGAACCCTCGTGTTTATTATCTAGAGATTTTGAGTTTAAGGAGCTCAGATGACCTAAATTGTCATGAAAGCACCTAAAGAGAGATGAAGACTCTCAACTAGACAGGAAGCTGTTACATCAAAGATAACTACAGTAACTCCTCACTTAACGTTGTAGTTATGTTCCTGAAAAATGCAACTTTAAGTGAAATGAGGTTAAGTGAATCCAATTTCTCCATAAAAATTAATGTAAATGAGGGGGTTAGGTTCCAGGGAAATTTTTTTCACCAGACAAAAGACTATATTATCTATACACACACAGTATAAGTTTTAATCAAACAATTTAATACTGGTACACAGTGATGATGATTGTGAAGCTTGGTTGAGGTGGAGGAGTCAGAGCATGGGATATTTCCCTTACTGCTAAATGATGAACCAGCAATTGGCTGAGCCCTCAAGGGTTAACTCTCTCACTCTACAAGGCAGTGGGAATGGAGGGAGATATGCGCATTTCCCCTTTAAGTACAATGCCTTGTTAATTAGATCAGCTTGCTGAGACCGTAGCCGCTGCAAGCTCCCTCCGTCCTGAGCGGGGTGCAGGAGGGAGGGGGACACCCTGACATTAGCCCCCCTCTTCCTACTTTCCCCCGTTCCCCCCGCACAGCAAGCAGGAGTCTCGGGGAGCAGCTCCAAGGCAGAGGGCAGGAGCAGCACATGGCAGTGGGGGGAGGGACAGCTGCAATTGCTAGCCTGCTGGGCAGCTGCTGGAAAGGGAACTTAGGGGAATGGGGAGCTGATAGGGGAGCTGCCGGTTCACCCTGGTTCCTAGCCCCCACCAGCTAGCTGCAATGGGCTGTTCTTCCTGCAAGCCATAGACAAAGCAGGTGGCTGCCAAACGATGTTAGAAGGGAGCATTACACAACTTTAAATGAGCATGTTCCCTAATTGATCAGCAACATAACAACGAAACATCGTTAACCAGGACTTTAAGTGAGGAGTCACTGTACTTGAATTGTACCCAAAAATGAATAGCAAACCTGGATGGTCCCTAGAGAAAATTCATCACTTACCTAACAACATTCTGCACTAGAGGGAGCTCCTGAGCGATCTTCTAGAGTAGCTCCAAGTAAAGTTCAGTGCAATAATGCAGCAAGGAAGTTGCATGGATTGCTGTGGAGAGAGTCAGATCAGACAGGAAAGGCCACATGCCAATGAAAAAGATGTTCTTGGTTATCAGACCCAAATGATAGTTTGGTAACAGAAGTCTCCAAGGGTGCCCACAAAATCAAAACTGTTTGACAAAGAACGAACATACTTTCTCAAAAATAGAGGCAGGAGCTATTTGTCAGCCCACAAGCATCCCGTCACTCTTGTCAAGACTGAACCACAGCTAGTTTGCCCCAATCCAAGTTCCATTCCCCTAATGGAGGAGGAGCTCATGAGAAACTTGTTAATAGAATAATTTCTGGTGTATACAAGCAATCAGCTTTGAGTTACAAATACTCAAGGCCACAATTCATCAGATATGGAACATGACTTGCACCTCATTGTAGTATCTGACAGACCATCAGAGTGGCCGGTGAGGATGAAGAATAGAAAGAAGATGGTTAGAAGCCATTGTGTAAATGGTTGCGAATAATGACATTCTTGGAGCAGGCTACCAACAGCAGAAAATTCTCCCTTAAAAAAATAATGAATCCCAACTGGGTCCCCCTGTCATTGACTGACCTCCCCAACTTGAACTACAAAAAGCCCTGACCTGGAAGAATTAACTATAAAATGTGCAGTAATTTTCTTGAAACTGTATGTTCACTAGAGATGTGCCTGAACTTTGATGTAAAATAAATGTACAATATTATTCAAAACCAAACAAAACAACTGACCCCATTTTAGTTTTAATGTGTTAGGCAAAGATATCAATTTGATGAAGTCCGACTACAATTGGTAAAATTTACTGCGAAGAGTAGTACATGAATGGGCACATATACTTTGGAACAACTTCCAACTTGACCTTCTCTTCCTCCTCCCCACAAATATGACAGAGTTTAAATAAGCCTGGGCATAAAATTTCTATAATACTGTACCGTATCTGTTTAGTTTGGTTCTCTATATGCTAGTGGAGGAGGAGCTCATGAGAAAGTTAATAGTGTATATAAGCAATAAACTTTGAATTAATTAGGTAGATAGCATAATACCCTCAATTTTTACTGTATGTATGTTTGGGAGAGTGAAGAAGGTCAAAAGGGGAGAATAACCAGCAATTGAAGAACCAAGTTTCAGAGTGTGGGTTTGGCTTGGTTCTGATAAGCCCCAAAAGTATGGATGTAATGTCCAAACTCCAATGATGTTCTAACAGTTATGGGAACAACCCAAACTCATAAGAAGAGGCACATGTAAAAGAAAAATAATAGATTAAAAAAACTTTTAAAACTTCTAGATGCAACGTCTTTAATTCGTGAAATAAGCAAAAGTTTCAGTGGAGTTTTTGACTTTGACTTAATTCACCTATTGCTAGCTGTAAAACTCATACAACTCGGCTGAATAATAGATAAATTCATTCTCCATCTGCTTTTGAAGATGCATGTTTATTCCTGTTTTTCTTCCTGAAGTTCTTTGTATTTTTTCTTCATCCTATAGTACCGCTAGAGGTATTGCTATAGTTAAGGGTTGGTATTTCAAAGTTCCCATTATACTCCTGTATTTCCATGGATGTACAGCTTTACTCCAATGATTTCCTCTAGGCTCAAACTTAACTAATAAGACATCAGCACAGGACTGACTTTGTTTTTGAACTACTTTTCAGAAAAGTCCCTTGAGCAATTCCTAACTTTCAGAAATTGAAAACAACAAATGACTTGGTCATTAATAAATATGCTGTGGGGCCTGTCTCTCCTTGATAACTTATCTCATGTCAAGGGACTTAGAGATTCTCCTGGTGTTTTATGTATTCTTTATATGCATTGTAATTATACATTGTATCATGCATTGTATTGGGCTAATATAAGTAATCCTAATAGAGTAGTGTGAATATATTTGCTATTAGCTGTGGTCAGCTGTGGTGGGCTGACTATATGGAAGGTTGGTGTCAGAACATTTGTGTCAGTAATCCAGAAACTCTGTGCTTTTGTCCTGGACTGAAGAGAAAGCATCTGTGATCATGATCATAGTGTGGAACTATAGGGATGACACAAGTTACAGTCTAATAAAAAAGTGGAGGGGGGGATGGAAAATGTTGATACAGTTAATTTGACATTTTAAAAAGGAAACATTTTAATTTCTCAGGCTAGATTCACAGGGAGACTGAGGCACCATTCTCAAAACGAAGGAGGAGCAGGTGGTGGTGGTAGTAGTGGTGACCCTCTATAACCAATAGCTCAGTGTTTAGGGCACTCACCTGGGATGTGGCAGACCCACAACTGAAGCAGGGACTTGAAGTCAGGTGTTCCTTCTTCCAGGCTAGTGGCTTTTCTGGGATGGGGTGTTCTTGGTATCTCCTGTTGAAGGCATTCCACTTTGTATAAATAGTTAAAGATTAATTGGAGCAAGGGCTGTTGTTCCCACCCCCAGGGGAATGCCCAACTCCAAGGCTATAGAGTCATACTCGTTCTCCCTGGCTCAGTGAATGATGGACTCTGCTCCGTGACCTTTGAGTAAAGTCCACTTCTATTGGACCGGAGGTATGTTTAGCCTTGTCTTTGACTTTGATTCAAATATTTCAGACACTTAATTTACTCTCATACAGTGATCTATCCATTCCCACATCCATTTCAGTACTGGAACTCTTCCACAGCTAAATTAACACTGGAATAGCTTTATTTCTTCGCATCCTCAGAGGCTAAGGATAACTATGGATTTTTTGTGGTCCTGTTACTGGTGGCAAGGTATATCTGACAAAGTGTCAATTGGCTCAATGACATACATCACCTGTTAGACAGTTCTCTCGACTCCACAGCTGCTTGCACTTAGCATAACCATGATCTGTGAGAAGTGAAGGAGAGACGAGAGAGAAGATAACTGGGGGAGCTGCTTGGAGTATGGTCTTCTGTAGGCCTTTGTTCAGAGTTGCAAAAGTGATGTGACTGAGATCAGGAGGGATTGCTTGTACTAACCTACAGAAACCACCAGCAACCATCCATCCAGGTGTTTGCCATTTTACTAAGCTGAGTGCCTCAGCTTGGTAATACTCTCTTCAATTATCTGTGATGAATTTGTTGTGTTCTCCATGGCTAAGATAGATCAGCTGTGGGTTGGCGTCGCCAGACCCTTTGTCTTTGAGATCTGTGGGGTATGATGATATTGATCCTCAAAGGATTCAAATTGGTTTATGATGAGAATGCTCATGGTTGCATGTCTGATCTTGACTATCTTGGTTTCTTAAAAGCAAGTGGTGTGGCTGTGGTGCAGGCATTATCCGCAGTTCTGTTAGCAAGGGAACCATGCCAAGCATGCATGCAGAGGTTGGAAAGCCTCCTCCCTAAAACAGCTTTTTATGCAGGAGTTTTTACATTTTTTTTTTTTTACTGCACTGCATCACACCAAAAATGCCTGGTGCAACTTGTTTATAAAAAACCCCACATTATTATTAATATTATTATTTATTTATTGTATTAGAAATGTCTTATGTGAAATCTCATTCTTATCGGTTAAATATTATTAGCAGGATATGTTTGTGCACTTGATGTAATGAAGGTAATTGAAGTGATAGGCAACAAAAAAAATAGAGAGAAATTGAGAGTGAGTTTTAGTTCTTTTCTGCTCTGAAAGTCTTAGTACAACTGACTCACCTTGAAGAGCATTATGTTGTTTTAATCAGTGATGCCCTTCAGCTGTCCAATCTATCTGGCTTTTTATTTTCTTGAAAAGAGTTGCTGTTCCCAAGGCACAATTTTGTCTTGCAGAAATACCGATTTGTAACTCTGTATGAAAATACACTGGCGTAGGTAGTTAAAACTAATTCCCTAGGAAGAAAACAAGGAAAGGATTTTTATCATTTAAACTGGATATATTCCAAGAATTCTCTCTTCAGTTTTATTAGCTTTCCCAACCGTATGAAATATTCAATTAAACCGTCTCTCAAATTGGCCATAATTTTCAATGGAAATTTTAAAAGTTCCATTTAGCTAACAATATCAATCACTGAGTATAATGTTCAGAGAGAATAAGAATGGCTTCCACCTGTTCATTTGAAATAAAATGTTTAAACTCCCTTCAAGTTTCATTTTAATAAATGTACAGACAGACAGCAAGTACTTAGTACTTAGCAGCCTGCTGATTGCTTTCTTATTTTGCCTTGGGTTTTGACTGCTGGATACAGAAAATGTACTGTAGATAAACAAAAAGTTTGCAGGATCTTCATGGTTTCTTTTAACCAAATGTTGTATTAGATTTTGGAAATTGAGGAAACCTCTAGTTTTAAAATTGTAGTGGACCACCCCATGTGTAAAGGAAAGAAACTGTATATAGGGGTCGGCAAGCTTTCAGAAGTGGTGTGCCGAGTCTTCATTTATTCACTCTAATTTAAGGTTTCGCTTGCCAGTCATACATTTTAACGTTTTTAGCGGATCTCTTTCTATAAGACTATAATCTATAACTAAACTATTGTTGTATGTAAAGTAAATAAGGTTATTAAAAATGTTTAAGAAACTTCATTTAAAATTAAATTAAAATGCAGAGCCCCTGGAGCGGTGGGCCAGGACCCAGGCAGTGTGAGTGCCACTGAAAATCAGCTTGCGTGCCGCCTTCGGCACGCGTGCCATAAGTTGCCTACCCCGGTATATAGTATCTTTTCATATGATGCATTAGTGACTCAGTAACATATGAAATAATACATTTTCCTGTAATTTAAAATATCTGAATAAATATATGACTGAACATAAAACCAAGATGTCAAATATAAGTTGCATATATATCATTTGCATATAATTTAAATACCACGTGGTATTTCCACATGGAAAATATTCTAAAGAGCCTCCTAAAGTGTATCTTCAAAATATGTGTGCATACCCATTTGAGTCTGTAAATTCCTATTGTTACTCTCATGAAATGGGTAATTGCATTCATAAATGCAATTTTGCACAGGCAAATAAGTGCACTTATTTTTTGCACAGGCAAATAAGTGCACTTGCAATTTTACAGGTACATACTAGGGGGATATAGAAAATGTGCCCTAAAGTGTATATAGAGGGGGAAAATGTGCAAACAGGTTTGCTTCTACCATATTTCCTGCTATTTGTACACTGTTTATGGCAAAGCAAGTAGAGGGAGGGTCAGATAAAATTGACCTGAACGTTTAAATAAATAAATAAATGAAGGTTGGGGAGAAGTAAGAGCTGTGGGGATATAACAGCTGATTTCAATATTCTTATTAGATCTTACAAACTGACAAATAGCCAACCTATAATGCTGTCAAGTATCAGAGGGGTAGCCGTGTTAGTCTGGATCTGTAAAAGCAGCAAAGAATCCTGTGGCACCTTATAGACTAACAGACGTATTGGAACATGAGCTTTCATGGGTGAATACCCACTTCGTCGGATGCATGTAGTGGAAATTTCCAGAGGCAGGTATAAATATGCAAGCAAGAGTGAGTCAGAAGAACTCCACATGGACTCCTCCTGAGAGTCGAAATGACAGTCTGGACCTATACGTAGAATGCTTCCGCCGACGTGCACAGGCAGAAATTGTGGAAAAACAACATCGCTTGCCTTATAACCTCAGTCGTACAGAACGCAATGCCATCCACAGTCTCAGAAACCACCCTGATATTATAATCAAAGAGGCTGATAAAGGAGGTGCTGTTGTCGTCATGAACAGGTCTGACTACCAGAAGGAGGCTGCCAGACAACTCTCCAATACCAAATTCTACAGGCCACTTCCCTCAGATCCCACTGAGGAATACACTAAGAAACTGCACCATCTACTCAGGACACTCCTTACACTAACACAGGAACAAATCAACATACCCTTAGAGCCCCGACCGGGGTTGTTCTATCTACCACCCAAGATCCACAAACCCAGAAATCCTGGACACCCCAGCATCTCGGGCATTGGCACTCTCACTGAAGGACTGTCTGGATATGTGGACTCTCTACTCAGACCCTATGCCACCAGCACTCCCAGCTATCTCCATGATACCACAGATTTCCTGAGAAAACTACAATGCATTGGTGGCCTTCCAGAAAACACCATCCTAGCCACCATGGATGTAGAGGCTCTCTAAACAAACATCCCACATACAGATGGAATACAAGCTGTCAGGAACAGTATCCCTGATGATGCCACAGCACAACTGAGCTCTGTGACTTTATCTTCACACACAACTATTTCAAATTTGATGACAGTATATACCTCCAGACCAGTGGCACCGCTATGGGCACCCACATGGCCCTACAATATGCCAAATTTTTTATGGCTGACCTGGAACAACGCTTCCTCAGCTCTCGTCCACTCATGCCCCTTCTCTACCTACACTACATTGATGACATCTTCATCGTCTGGACCCATGGGAAGGAGACTCTGGAAAAATTCCACCACGATTTCAACAGCTTCCACCCCACCATCAACCTCAGCCTGGACCAAGCTACACAGGAGGTCCACTTTCTAGACACCACAGTGCAAATAAGTGACTGTCACATTAACACCACCCTATACCGAAAACCCACCGATAGCTATGCCTACCTTCATGCCTCCAGCTTCCATCCCGGACACACCACACGATCCATTGTCTACAGCCAAGCACTGAGGTACAACCGCATCTGCTCCAACCCCTCAGACAGAGACCAACACCTACAAAATCTTCACCAAGCATTCTCAAAACTATGATACCCACACGAGGAAATAAGGAAACAGATCAACAGAGCCAGACGTGTACCCAGAAGCCTCCTACTGCAAGACAAGCCCAAGAAAGAAACCAACAGAACTCCACCGGCCATCACATACAGTCCCCAGCTAAAACCTCTCCAACGCATCATCAGTGATCTACAACCCATCCTGGACAACGATCGCTCACTTTCACAGGCCTTGGGTGGAAGGCCAGTCCTCGCCCACAGACAACCCCCGAACCTGAAGCATATTCTCACCAGTAACTACACACTGCACTATAGTAACTCTAACTCAGGAACCAATCCATGCAACAAACCTCGATGCCAACTCTGCCCACATATCTACACCAGCAACACCATCACAGGACCTAACCAGATCAGCCACACCATCACTGGCTCATTCACCTGCATGTCAACCAATGTAATATACACCACCATATGCCAACAATGCCCCTCTGCTATGTACATCGGCCAAACTGGACAGTCCCTACGTAAAAGGATAAATGGACACAAATCAGATATTAGGAATGGCAATATATAAAAACCTGTAGGAGAACACTTCAATCTCCCTGGACACACAATAGCAGATTTAAAGGTAGCCATCCTGCAGCAAAAAAGACTTCAGGACCAGACTTCAAAGAGAAACTGCTGAGCTTCAGTTCATCTGCAAATTTGACACCATCAGCTCAGGATTAAACAAAGACTGTGAATGGCTAGCCAACTACAAAAGCAGTTTCTCCTCCCTTGGTGTTCACACCTCAACTGCTAGAAGAGGGCCTCATCCTCCCTGATTGAACTAACCTTGTTATCTCTAGCCTGACTCACTCTTGCTTGCATATTTATACCTGCCTCTGGAAATTTCCACTACATGCATCCGACGAAGTGGGTATTCACCCACGAAAGTTTGTGCTCCAATACGTCTGTTAGTCTATAAGGTGCCACAGGACTCTTTGCTGCTTTTACAACCTATAATGGGTGACTTAAACCAAAACAAAACTAGGTTATTATCATGCCATTAAACCAGTATCTATGCTTTAAACTCATTACTGAACTCCTTGTGACTTGGCATCGGAGTCAACTTTTTGGGGACATGGTGATCCCCTGATGAGAATCACACTTAGACCCGCCCCCCCAGCTTGATTTTTTTTATCTGTGTGATATATTCATGGCGTAATCAGAGGAAGCTAAGTCCAGCACTTGGAAGGTTGCCCTGATGCGGCTGATGTCAACAGAAGTCAAATATATATATCCTTGGGCAGATCCCTGTCTGAGTAAAATATCTGAGTCTTTCTGTGCTTTCTGTGCTTATTCTATGCATTTTTTCAGAAAATTATACAATATTAATTCAGATTTCTTCCATAACAAGTGGTAATGAAGCTTCAGTAAAAGTAGCTGAGGTGAATTAAATATAGAGTGGTGGAGATGGGTGGAAGAAAACAGGGAAAGGGCTTTGCATAAATAGAAGACTTAGAGGGGAGGATAGTTTGAGTACAATGCATTGAAGATGTTATAATGCTAAGGGAACATTAAAGGCATTTCTCTACACACGATTAAGTTACATCTCAAAGATAGTGTGAATAAAGTTAGGCTAGAAGCTCATTAGGGCAAAACATCAAGTTGTAATAAATCTATGAAACAATTAGATGAAAAATTCTGACTACAGAAAAGTAAGGACTTAATGTGCATGGTATAAAAGTTTATTTTTCAGCCCATGTGGGGCAGCATTCAGCTAATCAAAAGGGAGGATCAAATGGTTATAAAGTGTCTTAAAGCTCAGAAGAGGTTTGATTCTGAGTAGCACTTAATTGGTCTCTGCTTTTCCAGTCCTTCAAGATACCACTTTCCACAAAGAGCCCTGCCACAGTAGTTGCGGGTAGTTGCAATAGTTGCCAAAGTAGTTGGGGGACTTTCAGTCATGCAAAAGACAGATCTGTGAGCAAAGTATCCAGAACCAGTGTGTGTTTTAGGGAAGGAATAATAGATGTCAGTTTTCTATTAAACAAGAGGGCAAAACCTGTGATGCACTCCAACAAATGTTGAGATGGGATGGAGCTAGCCTCATTTTCCAGGCAGCTTAGCTATTATTTCCACAGAGCCATCAGCCACGAGGTAGCAGTTTGTGAGTCAGGTCACGTGGCACTAGAATTATCACACAAGTGAATCTTGCTCCTGATGGTGACAGAAGACTTCTGGCTTGGGTCCCCTTTAGTTGTAGGCTAAGCGATCTTTCTGGGCTAGACTTGTAAACATAAATTCAACAGCCCTCCCCCCCCTTTGTTGGGACTCCCCTAGAGCTGGTTGGAATTTTTCCGATGGAACCATTTTCCATCTGAAAATTCTGATATGTCAAAAGTGAAATATTTTGCAGAAACATGTCAATTTCAACATTTCATTTTGAGGCCAAAATGGGGGGAAAACTGATTGACCCAAGAGAATTTTTGTTTGTTTGTTTGTTTGTCCCATTTTGGAACAGAATTGGTTTCCCAAAATTGTGGAATTTCCCTGAAACAGAAAGTCCAGTTCCTGTCCAGCTCTAGACACCAGTGACATGGATAAAACTTTGTACATTAAAAAGACTGAAACTAAGACTGAGATAAGATTTTTTTAAAATTCCGATAAAGAAATTATCTTTGATAGAATAAACTGCAGTTAATAAAGAAATCTCCAGATGGGTTTTCCAATTACTTCATTTACTTTTGTGTAACCCTCCTGCCCATCTAAGTTGGCAGCAGCAAGGGCCGGGTTCTGTATCTAGGGGTTCCGTTTCAATAACGCAATGCAAAACCGGCTTGAGCCCCCACCCAGTGACCTAGGACAATTACATACCACCCCCTGGGCGGCTCTAAGAGGCAATACTTCCCCTCTCGCAAGCACGGAGTCTGAATGTAGCAGAAAATGTTTAATAACATGAAGTAAACGACATCAGCATTAAATTGAAACAAACAGGAATCATAACACAAACCATGAGCAAAAGACCCACCCCAGCAAATTGGGCCGTGTCCTTTCCCTTTGGTTCTTGAATCCAGCAACCCAAAAATCACCCAGAGTCCTCAAAGTCCAACATCCCCAAAGTCTCTTGGGTCCAGCAACCACCCAAAGTCCCAAAAGTCCAACAACCTCCAAAGTTTCTGTCCCTGGTCGGTGCAGCCCCAGAGTAAAAGGGGAGCACACAGGGTGTTAAGGGGCACCTTACGTGATCCGAGGCCGACCAGCTGTCTCTCCGTGGGGTTCCGCTGCAGCCTTCACCATGAGCCAGTCCACTCCTGCCATCCCACGAACTGCTCCACTCACCGACCCGTGAGCCACTCCAGCTGTCCCCGCAAATGTATCCGCTCACTGACCTGTGAGCCGCTCCAGTCGCCCCGCAAACGGCTCTGCTCACCATTCCTTGGGCCGCTCCAACTGTCCCCGCAAGGCTCCGCGCCGCTCGCTGCTCCTCCAGCCGTCCCCGCAAACTGCTCCGCCAGCCACTTAGCAATATAGCTTCAGGCTCCCCCACTAGTTAACACAGCACTCAGTGATCTCAGCTCTTAGTAACTTTAGCTTTTTTGTGATTTCAGCTCGTAGTAAGGGAGCCCCAGTGCTGGTGCACCATTGGCCCAAAGTGAATTCAGCTCAGCAGCCTGTAACTAGACTCCTAATGGAATCAAAGTTAGCTCTGACATTCAACAGTGAAGAGAGAAGGTGGTACAATTGGTGTTTCAGGCCCTCAAAGGGGGCCCATACCATCAGGTATAAATACCTATCCCCATCCTCTCTCAATTCACTAGGTTTTGTAACCCATGCCTCTTGTCAAGCAAGTGCTACTTAGTTAATGGTGAGTCCTTCTGTCATACAACAGTTCCACTGGCCTTGATTCACAGAATCAGGGTAACAAAACTTTATTCTTCCTGCCCCAATAACAGAGAAACTGGGGATCCCACACCAGCCAGAGTAACCACTTTCAGTTGCTGTTGTCTGATGCCAGGTGGGTAGGTGTATGTATGTAAACAAGATCAGCCCCTGGAGTTCTTTTCCACAGTCGCCATAATTCACCACCAGATGTCAGGGTAGAGCTCATCCTGGCTCTGCTTACATTTGTATAGTGAATTTAGAGTTTCTGAAAGTTGATGGGTTGACAGCCCAAGAAAACCATGGCTTCTGTGTATCTATGGAACATACATAATATATACGGTGGCTCAGGACTGGGCTCTCCTGCAGTGCCCAGTGAGTGTGTTGGAACCTAGACATGAAGGGTGAAAATGTAGATACTTTCCTATGTCCACTGTGTACCTAGGACCTGATTCTCAACTATATCTGAGCTGTGCTTGGACTTAGTAGACAATGTGGCTGCAGGGGGCCAGTTGCTGCTCACTGATCCACAGCTGTCCAGCCCCAATAGAAATAGAACAGCAAGGGACTTTCCTCTGCAGTATTTATTGCTGGACACTGTCAAAAATATGATACTGGACTAGATGCAGCCTGGCAGTTCCTATACTACTGTGTTTAAAAGATAGTTTTTCTCCTAAAATTCAATGTAATTTTGTGTGTGTTGGATGAAAGCCTCACAAGCATAGAAAAGCATGCTCCTTTCAAAGGAGTCGAAACCTTGATCTTTGCTTCTGTCTATTTTTGCTGATAGAAGAAAAGATGCCTTTTGGAGGTGAATCACTGTTTGCAACTGGCCTTAAGTTTAAGCTTGCTCCATGTTCATTTTGGGTCAGCTGTCTCTGTCTTGAGTAACAGATGCAATTCAAAAGGAATCTATTATTGTGAAAATACATAAACAGAAAGCATAGCTTACGCATGAAGGGTATTTCTTGTGCTTTCACAGAAAAGTAATAGATCTGTTAAGACGAACACAGACCAGACAGTAGATGCTGGAAAGTAAAGGATCAAAGAGAGCACCATGAATCATGTGGTAGTAGATCTTTATAAACGTAGGTACATCGAATCATCATTTTATAGGAGGAAAAGAAAGTATAATTAAAATAATCATATAAATGTTCTCCCCATTTAGGGCCAGATGTAAAGCTCACTGAACTCAATAGAAGGACTTCCATTGATGTCAAGGCTTTCAGTTGGTAAATCATGGCCCATGGCCACTACTGATATTTCATATTATTTTAATGATACCCACGGTGTGGTCTGTTAGTCTTTACAGATCTATCCATCTATCAATCTTTCAGCCATGGCCCCTATCAATATATATAAATATATAGATCTATAAAAACTAATACTATCTTTATCATTACACCTCTACCCCGATATAACACGACTCGATATAACGCGAATTCAGATATAACGTGGTAAAGCAGTGCTCCGGGGGGGGGGGGGCTGTGCACTCCTGTGGATCAAAGCAAGTTTGATATAACGCAGTTTCACCTATAACGCAGTAAGATTTTTTGGCTCCCGAGGACAGCGTTATATCGGGTTAGAGGTGTATCCTTATTTTAACCATTGCATCAAGTAAACATATATTTTGGTGCAAGGAGCATCTTTTGGGTGTATGTTTTTACAGCGACTAGCCCAATGGGTCTCAAATCCATGATTGAGATCTCTTGCCATTACTGCAATATAAATATTCATCATTTTTGTGGTGAATTTAAATGCTATTGCCTATTTTACAATAACAAGCATCGTATAACAAACCTCTTCCCACAAAATGACATATTATTGTAAAGTAAAATGTATTTGCCTCATGATATAGTAGATACTGTATATATTAAATTCATTTTTTATCCAGCAATATTGTAATTTAATCAAGACTATCATTTATGGTGCAAATAATAGTTTTCCACATACAAGAGACTAGACAGCAATTTTGTTCTGTTTATTAATTGCTGAGTATTTAGAGTTCTTTGGCCCAGATCCTCATCTGGTATAAATCAGCGTAGCTCATTTGTTATCAGATACAATCATGTCCTGGTTTCAATAATACATTGGATTGTGGCAACAAGACTGTGTGGGCTATAGACTAAACAGTTTGGACTTGCTTATCTTGGCTTTGCACAGGCAGTAATTAGGAAGAGAATGAAGAAGGAAGAATAGCCACTCAGAAATACATTTGAGAAATAAATTTAATTGTGCATTGTTGTAATTTTTCTCTCCCTCTTTTGTTCTACTTTTATGCTGACAGCTGCTCCCAGAATTTCTCATTTATTTTCCTCAACCAATGCAATTTTCTCTTTTGAAAGCCAAGTAGTATTTTTAGCTGTGCCTGTTGTTGTTAGGTAGCAGAAAAGTTGTTGGTGGAGGGGTGGAGTAGGTGGGGAGGGTAAAAGACAAATGTTAAAAGGTGTCAAGTGCATGTATTTTAGTATGTGGAAAGCAACTTGATCTAATGATCTGTCATCAACTTATACTTGATGTCATTTTGTTCTTGGCTCCTATGGGTTTGATACAAATTAATTAAATCAATTAACAAAATTATTTTACCTAACTGAGGCCATATCTACCTTTGAATTCTGTATCTTTTGTGTGTTGTAACTAGTTTTCTTACTACCCAGTACAGTGCTTGAAAATGATGTAAATAGGTTGCACTTATTTCTTAGAAATACAGTGCCAAATCAAATGTCTGAAGACATTTTATGAACCAGTATGGCTGAAGCTTGAAAACTGGTGTCTCATCTGCTTGTCAACATTGGTGCACTGGCGGAGGATGAAAGAGCAAATTCTTTAGGCGCCAGTCCTGCAATCAGGTCCGTGCAGTAACTAATCTTCTTCCATGGTCCCTCTCGAGCCGAGCACAGAGTGAGGTATTTATGACCCTCTGGCACACTGTGTTTACTTGCTCCACCTTTCATACCAGAACCACATAGAATCATAGAATCATAGAATATCAGGGTTGGAAGGGACCTCAGGAGGTCATCTAGTCCAACCCCCTGCTCAAAAGCAGGACCAATTCCCAACTAAATCATCCCAGCCAAGGCTTTGTCAAGCCTGACCTTAAAAACCTCTAAGGAAGGAGATTCCACCACCTCCTTAGGTAACCCATTCCAGTGCTTCACCACCCTCCTAGTGAAAAAGTTTTCCCTAATATCCAACCTAAACCTCCCCAACTGCATCTTGAGACCATTACTCCTTGTTCTGTCATCAGGTACCACTGAGAACAGTCTAGATCCATCCTCTTTGGAACCCCCTTTCAGGTAGTTGAAAGCAGCTATCAAATCCCCCCTCATTCTTCTCTTCTGCAGACTAAACAATCCCAGTTCCCTCAGCCTCTCCTCATAAGTCACGTGCTCCAGCCCCCAATCATTTTTGTTGCCCTCCGCTGGACTCTTTCCAATTTTTCCACATCCTTCTTGTAGTGTGGGGCCCAAAACTGGACACAGTTCTCCAGATGAGGCCTCACCAATGTCGAATAGAGGGCAACAATCACGTCCCTCGATCTGCTGGCAATGCCCCTACTTATACAGCCCAGAATGCCGTTAGCCTTCTTGGCAACAAGAGCACACAGTTGACTCATATCCAGCTTCTCGTCCACTGTAACCCCTAGGTCCTTTTCTGCAGAACTGCTTCCTAGCCATTCGGTCCCTAGTCTGTAACAGTGCATGGGATTCTTCCTTCCTAAGTGCAGGACTCTGCACTTGTCCTTGTTGAACCTCATCAGGTTTCTTTTGGCCTAATCCTCTAATTTGTCTAGGTCCCTCTGTATCCTGTCCCTACCCTCCAGCGTATCTACCACTCCTCCCAGTTTAGTGTCATCTGCAAACTTGCTGAGAGTGCAGTCCACACCATCCTCCAGATCATTAATGAAGATATTGAACAAAACCGGCCTCAGGACCGACCCCTGGGGCACTCCACTTGAAACTGGCTGCCAACTAGACATGGAGCCGTTGATCACTACCCGTTGAGCCCGATGATCTAGAATCATAGAATCATAGAATATCAGAGTTGGAAGGGACCTCAAGAGGTCATCTAGTCCAACCCCCTGCTCAAGCAGGACCAATTCCCAGCTAAATCATCCCAGCCAGGGCTTTGTCAAGCCGGGCCTTAAAAACCTCCAAGGAAGGAGACTCCACCACCTCCCTAGGTAACGCATTCCAGTGTTTCACCACCCTCCTAGTGAAATAGTTTTTCCTGATATCCAACCTGGACTTCCCCCACCGCAACTTGAGACCATTGCTCCTTGTTCTGTCATCTGCCACCACTGAGAACAGCCGAGCTCCATCCTCTTTGGAACCCCCCTTCAGGTAGTTGAAGGCTGCTATCAAATCCCCCCTCATTCTTCTCTTCTGGAGACTAAACAATCCCAGTTCTCTCAGCCTCTCCTCATAAGTCATATGCTCCAGACCCCTAATCATTTTTGTTGCCCTCCGCTGGACTCTTTCCAATTTTTCCACATCCTTCTTGTAGTGTGGGGCCCAAAACTGGACACAGTATTCCAGATGAGGCCTCACCAATGTCGAATAAAGGGGAACGATCACGTTCCTCGATCTGCTGGCAATGCCCCTACTTATACAGCCCAAAATGCCGTTAGCCTTCTTGGCAACAAGAGCACACTGTTGACTCATATCCAGCTTCTCGTCCACTGTGACCCCTAGGTCCTTTTCAGCAGAACTGCTACCTAGCCATTCGGTCCCTAGTCTGTAGCAGTGCATGGGATTCTTCCGTCCTAAGTGCAGGACTCTGCACTTGTCCTTGTTGAACCTCATCAGGTTTTTTTCTGCCCAATCTTCTAATTTGTCTAGGTCCCTCTGTATCCGATCCCTACCCTCTAGTGTATCTACCACGCCTCCAAGTTTAGTGTCATCTGCAAACTTGCTGAGAGTGCAGTCCACACCATCCTCCAGATCATTAATAAAGATATTAAACAAAACCGGCCCCAGGACCGACCCTTGGGGCACTCCACTTGAAACCGGCTGCCAACTAGACATGGAGCCATTGATCACTACCCGTTGAGCCCGACGATCTAGCCAGCTTTCTATCCACCTTACAGTCCATTCATCCAGCCCATACTTCTTTAACTTGCTGGCAAGAATACTGTGGGAGACAGTATCAAAAGCTTTGCTAAAGTCAAGAAATAACACATCCACTGCTTTCCCCTCATCCACAGAGCCAGTTATCTCATCATAGAAGGCAATTAGGTTAGTCAGGCACGACTTCCCCTTCGTGAATCCATGCTGACTGTTCCTGATCACTTTCCTTTCCTCTAAATGTTTCATAATTGATTCCTTGAGGACCTGCTCCATGATTTTTCCAGGGACTGAGGTAAGGCTGACTGGCCTGTAGTTCCCCGGATCCTCCTTCTTCCCTTTTTTAAAGATGGGCACTACATTAGCCTTTTTCCAGTCATCCGGGATCTCCCCCAATCGCCATGAGTTTCCAAAGATAATGGCCAATGGCTCTGCAATCACATCCGTCAACTCCTGTAGCACCCTCGGATGCAGTGCATCCAGCTCCATGGACTTGTGCTCATCCAGTTTTTCTAAATAGTCCCGAACCACTTCTTTTTTCCACAGAAGGCTGGTCACCTTATCCCTATACTGTGCTGCCCAGTGCAGCAGTCTGGGAGCTGACCTTGTTCGTGAAGACAGAGGCAAAAAAATCATTGAGTACATTAGCTTTTTCCACATCCTCTGTTACTAGGTTGCCTCCCTCATTCAGTAAGGGGCCCACACTTTCCTTGACTTTCTTCTTGTTGCTAACATACCTGAAGAAACTCTTCTTGTTACTCTTAACATCTCTTGCTAGCTGCAACTCCAAGTGTGATTTGGCCTTCCTGATTTCACTCCTGCATGTCTGAGCAATATTTTTATACTCCTCCCTGGTCATTTGTCCAATCTTCCACTTCTTGTAAGCTTCTTCTTTGCGTTTAAGGTCAGCAAGGATTTCACTGTTAAGCCAAGCTGGTCGCCTGCCATATTTACTGTTCTTTCTACACATTGGGATGTTTTTTTCCTGCAACCTCAATAAGGATTCTTTAAAATACAGCCAGCTCTCCTGGACTCCTTTCCCCCTCATGTTATTCTCCCAGGGGATCCTGCCCATCAGTTCCCTGAGGGAGTCAAAGTCTGCTTTTCTGAAGTCCAGGGTCCATATTCTGCTGCTCTCCTTTCTTCCTTGTGTCAGGATCCTGAACTCGACCATCTCATGGTCACTGCCTCTCAGGTTCCCATCCACTTTTGCTTCCCCTACTAATTCTTCTCGGTTTGTGAGCAGCAGGTTTAGAAGAGCTCTGCACCTAGTTGGTTCCTCCAGCACTTGCACCAGGAAATTGTCCCCTACACTTTCCAAAAACTTCCTGGATTGTCTGTGCACTGCTGTATTGCTCTCCCAGCAGATATC
The DNA here is from genome assembly GCF_011386835.1 of Chrysemys picta bellii. Taxonomy (NCBI): domain Eukaryota; kingdom Metazoa; phylum Chordata; order Testudines; family Emydidae; genus Chrysemys; species Chrysemys picta. Next base: position 13,897,979 of record NC_088797.1, read on the forward strand.
AGGGTGATTAAAGTCCCCCATGAGAACCAGGGCCTGTGATCTAGTAACTTCTGCTAGTTGCTGGAAGAAAGCCTCGTCCACCTCATCCCCCCTGATCTGGTGGTCTGTAGCAGACTCCCACCACGACATCACCCTTGTTGCTCATGCTTCTAAACTTAATCCAGAGACTCTCAGGTTTTTCTGCAGTTTCATACCGGAGCTCTGAGCAGTCATACTCCTCTCTTACATACAATGCAACTCCCCCACCTTTTCTGCCCTGCCTGTCCTTCCTGAACAGTTTATATCCATCCATGACAGTACTCCAGTCATGTGAGTTATCCCACCAAGTCTCTGTTATTCCAATGACATCATAGTTCCTTGACTGTGCCAGGACTTCCAGTTCTCCCTGCTTGTTTCCCAGGCTTCTTGCATTTGTGTATAGGCACTTTAGATAACTCGCTTCCTCTGTAGAAATAAGCCACTTAAAACAGCCTTAAAAATTACACTTTGGTGTCAGCCATCATATGTCTGCCAAAGACCAGCAATAAAGAAACAAGTTTGCTGTGTGCCTTTTTTATTAGTTTGAGTATCTGAGCTTAACGGCAACCCTCCCCTTTTAAACATGAGGTATATTTTCTTGTGATCCTGTGACCTTTAGTATGATGTGATGCAATGTAAACTGACACACCACACTTGAAATAATGTGAAACAATCACACAGTGTGACTCAAGTACCTCGATGTGGTGTAACATAGATAATGTAGCCGATACAGTACATATCTGCGTCAGCATGGTTCACTGACTAATAGAATTATGAGGGGATAGTTTGTCTTATCCCTATTCCAGCATGACCAATCAGTCTGTCTATGATATTTCTAGGCACCCATCACCGTAGTATCTGAGCATCAGGACAACACATCTATTGGAATTAGTTGTTTGTTAATGCTCATTTCTGTTTTTGACAATTTGGAACATTGGAGAAATTAAAATGTCCTTTAATTTTTGTTTTAAATCCAAACAGTATAAAAGTTGAAGCTATAATCCCTATGGGCCAGATTTCAATTGCCTTCCCAATGCTGCATTCTTTACCCCTTAAGTAGTCCCTTTGAAGCCTATACAGCTACTCAAGGCATAAAGTACCTATGCATATCAGAAGTGAGTAAGGACATCCCAATCTCACCCTGAGGTGGTGGTGGTTATTATTAGTTGTTGTTATTATCTTTCTTTTTCTGCCAGCAACAGGGAGCTGCACACAGCTATAATTGAAGGTAGAGATTATGTGAAATGTGTTTTGAATAATATATGAATCAGTCAGACATATTTAATATGTATTTAAAAATAAAGATAAATACAACAGGTATTTCCTTAGAGCATCCCCTTTTGAGTTGAAGAGAGGAGATTTGGGAAATGTAGCTCCTTGATAATCTTTGCGCAGTCTCTCTCTCAAATCATTACATAACAGAAGCAGAGTTTTCTTTCTGAGGTACTTGCTATGGTTCTTCTGACACCCCTCAAAACAATTCAGTAGAGTCCCTGAATATATGCTAGAATCATAGGTTACCCCCACCAGCTCTACGCTCTCCCAGCTGCTTGACCATGAGTGCAATGGATCCACTGAGACGCATCTTCCTCACATCTGATTGCTTCAGAGTATTATATCACAGGATTATAGCCCCTCTGCTCATTTCCAGCTTCGTTGTCACTCTTCTATGTGACTCCCTTTCTCCTACCCTCTCCAAGGGTACGTCTATACTTACCTCCGGGTCCGGCGGTAAGCAATCGATCTTCTGGGATCGATCCCGGAAGTGCTCGCCGTCGACGCTGGTACTCCTGCTCCGCGAGAGGAGTTCACGGAGTCGACGGGGGAGCCTGCCTGCCGCGTCTGGACCGCGGTAAGTTCGAACTAAGGTACTTCGACTTCAGCTACGTTATTCACGTAGCTGAAGTTGTGTATCTTAGTTCGAAGTGGGGGGTTAGTGTGGACCAGGCCCAATTCTCCTGAGAGTTCATTGAGGAGGCAGTAGGGAGCCAGAACAAGATCAAGGGGTAATACCAGGAAGACTGATCACCTAACCTCATGTAAAATTTAAATGGTTAATTGAGTTAAGAATCCTTATCCTTAATTAGGGGATTGGCGCCTTTTAGGAGGCTTCAAATTAAATCCATACTTAGGTCACAATCAGTAGTGTAGTTGAGAGCAAACGTGTGTAAACAGAGTCTACCTCACTTCTCATTTGTGGAATACGGAGTTTAGGTTAGGTTAGGTTACCTTCTTTTCTTTTCTTTTCTTTTCTTTTCTTTTCTTTTCTTTTTATTTGTCGATGCAACAAGAGCTCTCCAGGTTCTTGTGCAAGAGTAGTGGCCTGTGCAGATCCCTATTGACATGTAGATTGTGTTCTAGCATTAGGACCTATTCCAGAAATTTTACAGATGGAGAGATCAAACTCCTTTTCAGGTCAATGAAAAGTCTCTCTGACTTCAAATGGAGTCTGATTGGGCCTTGTGACATCTAGCAAGGAACCAATATTTATGATACTGAATAACAACATTTAAAAAAAACAATAACTGGTTGACGAAAACACAAATTATTTTTGAGAGAAAAAAAATCAGAGTTTGCTTTATGCTGTGTACAGTTTTATTCTAAAGATAATATCAAATCACTCAGAAACATGAACTGTGATGGTAATGAATTTATGTTATAATACAAACTGTGTGTATATATATATATATATAAAAAAAATAAACAACATTGGTACTACTTTTTGAAATACTGTTTTATGTTTAATTATGACACAATGCTGGTGATCCCACAAGAAATTCCTATTAACATATCATAAGAATTTAAGAAGCTCAGAAATTGTCTGAATAATTGTAAAAATATGAGTCCTTTACAACGTTTTAAAAAGTCCAGTTAGATCACAATGGGAGTTTGCCCTAATTAGTAGTTTTAAAATACCTTTGTGGCCTCATTTAGTAATTACTGTTCTTTACGTTTGTGAGAAACACGAGCCGTATTTGGTGTTTCCTATCAGCTATATCTAACATAACTCCTAGAAAACAGTAGAAGGAATTGTGGGTAACAATGAGTCCAACAATATATTGATAGATTTTTAACTCAGACACTAACTATGAAATCAGGACATTGTGTGGTTCAGATAAACATGCAAAATTCAGGTGCTTTTCCAGTTTCTATACAGGCTTATCCATCAAAGCTCTTAGGTAAGGTAATTGGACCAGAAATCTTGTGATAACTTTTTTGAGTTTTTTTCTTTTATACTTTCAAGTAGACCTTAGGTCAGAAGTGCCACCTGCATTGTCTCCCTCATACAATTTAAATTCTGCTGCCAATTTTAGTCTAGGAGGCACAGAAGCCTGAAAGCAGAAGATGGGAGATGAAAAGTTAACTGAACTTTTTATCTTCTGAAAGGTCTAGTAGTCAATGTTTGGCTGAAGGTTTGGGTTGCTTTTTATTTTCATTGAACCAGTTTACCTATATCTCTTAGCAATGCTCACCTTTAGCTCCATGCATAATAAAGGTTAAAATAAATATGGAGAAGGTTAGATAATAGGAAGAAGGAGGGCCGGGGGGAATGAAAGGATTAACAGAAGATAATAGCAAGGAGGGTATAATAAATACAACCCTACCTAGGTTTTCATCCACACTCTCCCTCCCTAAATTACTGTAGAATATTAAGAGGCTACAGCATTATTTGCATTTCATATCAAGATATTTTGCTAAAATAGCTTCACTCTTGTACACCAATTTAGGACATTTTTAGTTTTCATTTCGGGGGGGGGGGGAAAGGGGGCAGAAGGAAAACCACACTTTTATTTCTGAGAAGTTCAGAGTCCATTTGCCCTGAGCATTTCTGAGTAGCTAAACATACAAGCGCTCTTTCTGCAATAAACTTTGGCCTGGTCTACACTAGAAAATTTAGTTGATTTAACTACCTCACTCAGGCTACATCTTCACTACCCACCTGAATCGGGGTTAGAAATCGATCTCTCAGGGATCGAATTATTGCGTCTTGTCAGGATGCGACAATCGATCCCCTAATCGACGCTTGTACTCCACCAGTGCAGGTAGGAGTAAGCGCCGTCGGCGGGGGAGCCGCGGCGGTCGATTTGCTGCCGTCCTCACAGTGGGGTAAGTCGGCTCAGATACGTCGAATTCAGGTATGCTATTCACGTAACTGAATTTGCGTATCTTAAATCGACACCCCTCCCCCCGTAGTGAAGACGTAGCCTCAGAGGTGTGAAAAATCCACACCCCTGAGCAGCATAGTTAAACCGATCTAATCCCTCATATAGACAGCACTAGTTCAATGAAAGAATTCTCCTGTCGAATGAGCTATCGCCTTTCAGGGAGATGGATTACCTATACCTATGGGAGCATCTCTCCCATCAGTGTAGTTAGTGTCTACACTGAAGTGGTGCAGCTGTGCCGCTTTAGCATTTTAAGTGTAGAGATGCCCTTACTATGGGTGAAAAGGGGTAAGTCGGCTCGGATACGTCAAATTCAGGTATGCTATTCACGTAACTGAATTTGCGTATCTTAAATCGACACCCCCCCCCCCCCGTAGTGAAGACGTAGCCTCAGAATCTCTCCCATCAGTGTAGTTAGTGTCTACACTGAAGTGGTGCAACTGTGCCACTTTAGCATTTTAAGTGTAGAGATGCCCTTACTATGGGTGAAGAGGTCTGCCCATCTGTCCATGTGGAGTTCATTGCAGGATCAGGACCATAGAAAGAAGCACTTAACTCCTTCACTGCTGTATCGTGTACCAGGTACATGATACAAAATGCTCTTATGGTAATTGTTGAATGCTATGATGATAATGATGAAAATATCATAACAGTTGATGATGATAATACCATAAATAAGGCTACATCAAGTGGCAACTGTGTGCTAGGAACTGTACAAGACAAAAAATAAATAGAGACAGTGTCTATGTCAAGGATCTGATAATATGAAAAGTATTTTAAAATACTGTGTGGCCAAAGAACCCCTTAGAAATGCCAGTATTTCAGTGAACTCTTTCAGTACAAAGGGGTTTCAGTACACAGTGGGTTAACAGTACCCAATTATCATGCAGGATTTTATCAGACCCTGTAAATACCTATGAACCTACATCTCACATTATTTTAAATATTGCATTTAAAATGGTTTCAGAATAAAATGTTTCTTAAAGATAATGTCTACATCAAATTATGTAAACCATACACACAAGAATAATAAGTTCTAATTTTAATAGAAGTATGTTTGGGCCTGGGGGATGGGCCTGTTCACAATCAATTGCAGAACTTGGGCCGATGTGAAATTCAAATCTGTCAGCTGGTTATGTTTATGTTCTCTCTAGTGAAAGTCCAACAGTCAGTGTGAAGATAGCAGTATAAGACATTGTATAATTTTAGAATAAATCTTTTGGCTTCTTTTCCCATTAAAAGAGTTGTTGTTGGTCATTTCTAGGGTGAATGATATACCAGATGCACCTCTCTCTAATACTTTTCTTTATATTTGTAATATTAAGATACTGTACAATACCTGTCATATTTTTGTTCCATGTAACACAGATGACAACACGCTGCATGGGCCAGTTTTCATTCAGGAACCAAACAATGTGATTTTTCCACTGGATTCTGAGGAAAAGAAAGTGAAGTTGAGCTGTGAAGTAAAGGGAAATCCTAAACCAACTATCAGGTTTGTTACATATTTTTCTATTCTTTAGCATGCCCTCTCCATGATTATGTCTCTCCAAGACACATGTATGCATGCATCCCACACAGAGAAGCTCTTTCAGAATTTGGGATGTGATGTATCTTTATTTGCTGGTATGTTTCAATTTTGAATTAATACAATAGTTTACCCTTGCTTAGCACTTTTAAAATCCATGAAACACACCAAACACAATAATTTAATTAATTTGAATCCTATTCATATATTGCTAAGGCTTCCTAAGAGTTGCTTTGACACATTAAATGAGACATTTGGGATTAAAATCTTTATTGCAATACATTGAATCTACCTAAAATCCCCTGAACTTTAATACGTTTAAAACTCTGGTCCTTACGCCCTCTTTTTTCCACAAAAATGGCACAGTAGCGCTGAGTGCAAATAAGCAGTGTGATGTCGAACTTTCTGTGCACAATCATGATAATTTCACCACAAATTATCTGCATGCAGAACTGAAAATCTGTCCCTTAAACTCTATGTGCTTAACTATCTTAAAAATGTGTACAATTTCAATAATGCTACTTACAGTTCCTAGCTTTATAAAGTGCTTTGAGAACCTTGGATGAAAGAAGCTATATATACGAAAATATGCCATTATAGTGGTGCTGTTATTATTACATAGAATTAATCTGGTTGTTTTAACCAATTTAACATGGTATCTCCCTTCTTATTCCCCCCCCCCCCATTTTGCTCTCTAGTGTAAATACCACTTTGAAACCGATTAAAATCATAAGACCCCAATCCTGTTGCTGTCTTCTGGCAATACTTAGCATTTAATGCAGTAGAATATGTTGATTCACTCATGCAAATATATTCAAATTCCTTCCCCATAGGTTCCAATACAGGGAACTGCTCTGAGGATCTAATCCTTTATATGTTCCATCATGGGCTGCCAGAGATGGCAGTTGTAATTGGGGGAATGTTTTGTTAGAAAATCTTGATGCCCCAGTTTGTTAAAACATCTGCTGTGAGTGAGTTTTCTTAAATTTAAAAGCAAACAAACAACTAAGGCAGAAAAGGAAAAGAAGCCACTGTGGAATTGAGTGGTTCAAAACTTCTGTTTCTGGGGCTTCCCCTTGCAAAATGATTAATTTCAAAGACTAACAACATCAGTAACAACAGCCGAAACAATAAGAACATTAATCAAATCAGTGACTGAAATATATGTTAAGGCTGTTGCTCTGTAAGTGAAATATTAGAACGTTTCGATGCTGTGCAGGAAACATGCATTTTCAAGCTGGGTTTAAAAATAAGAAATCAAATGGGTTTGAATGTTTTCTGTATTTACTGCATGTTGCTTTAGAAATGTACAGAAATATTGGTTAATGTTAGCAGAATTAAACTCCTGGAATTTTTATACTATAGGTGGAAGTTAAATGGAACCAGTGTTGACGTCGGTATGGATTACCGCTACAGTGTAGTGGGAGGCAGTTTGTTGATCAATAACCCCAATAAAACCCAAGATATTGGAATGTACCAGTGCATAGCAACAAACTCATTTGGAACCATTGTTAGCAGAGAGGCAAAACTTCAGTTTGCTTGTAAGTAGCAATTATAACCCTTAGCAAATACTGAATTCTTGCGATATAATGCTGGAAAAATGGTAAGATGATGGCTGTCTTTTTTTTTTTAAAACCTCATCTAATTTGTTATTCATTATTCTTTGCCGAGTTGCTTGTTTTGTTTAGAAATTATCTTGACTAAATCTGAGTGAGGATTGGAAATGTTCTATTTTGTGACTATTTAACTAAATGGGCGTACAGCACATAATGTGTATATTTGCCTGTCTATGAGAGACAGTGGAAGTGCGAGTACATGGCTATAGGAAACATACTACTAACACTTTTTACAAGTGAATAATAGAAATGCTCAAATGTGATTTTTCCCTCCAATGGAAAACAAAGATTTTAAAGCTTCAAAAGTGCCCAAAGGGACATGCCCTTCAGAAGCAGCAGTTCCATAATGGCAATTTTTATCACACCTGTGATACAAGATCCAGTGGGAGGTACATCTCTGACAGAGATTTTAAGTGCTGATGTAACCCACACACCTCCTGGGTGTGGTGTTCTGTCCCACCTGTAATACCGACAGACCCTGGACCTCTGGAGCTAAATGAAGGAGCCTCTACAGCATGAGCTAAAAGCCACATGGCCCTTCGCTAAGGCTGTAGAGCAGACCCATTAATCTCTAAGTGGCCTCAGTGCCACTACATAGGATAGAACACCACACCAAGGAGGTGTGTGGGTTATACTGACACTGTGTGTAGGTGTATATATACACAATATTGAAATGAATGTAAAGATGGTGTACAATGCTAAGTTCTTTATATGTGCTGTTTATGTATCATGTAGATTGATTTATTGGATCATTTTAGAAACACCAAAGTTGTTGTTTTTTTTAAAGGCTGCTTGATAATATTTATTTAAAGCCTATTCAGCACTTTCGACACACCTTCATGAATGAGGAGAGCTAAACAGGTTTTTATGGGCTTGAACCTGCATCGTTTGAAGCCAGTAAGAATTCTGCATTTGACTTCATAGAGTGCAGGATGAGGGTCCTTTAAAAGGAAGACCCTGGATTATAAAGAGCCATGGCCAGCCCCCTTGGCTAGCTGGCATAATAGCAGTGAGGGCAAGTCCCTCCTCCTTCATACCTGTAAGCTCTGAAGGTATGTCTACACAGCAACTAGACACCCGCAGCTGGCCCATGCCAGCCAACTTGAGCTTGAGGGGCTGTTTCGTTGCTGTGTAGGCTTCCTGGCTTGGGCTGAGGCCCAGGCTGTAGGACCCTGCGAAGTGGAAGGCTACCAGAGCTCGAGCTCCAGCCCGAAAGTCTACCCGGCAATGAAACAGCCCTGCAGCCCAAGCCTTGCGAGTCCAAGTCAGCTGTCATAGGCCAGCAGTGGGGCCTTGCTACTTTCTGTGTCTACTTGCTGTGTAGACGTACCTTGAGAAGCCTCGTGCTGTGAAAGGTGCAAGCCATACCTTAACAATAATTTTCTTCATGTGTTTTTTTCGTCAGATTTTAGTATTTCTTAAGCATAATTTTCATGTTAAGGGAAAGCTAGACTTTTAATATAATGCAATATGTTTAATGGGCTGGCTAATATCTACAATTAATGTGATCCTATTACGCAAGTAAGAGGGGTAAGATGCCATAAAAGCTTTTATGTCAGATGCGCTGTACTCAAAAAGGTGATTTGTAATAAGAAATAGAAGTGTGGGAAGCTAAAGTCTTCCCTCTCCCAGAGTAGTTCACAACATATTATCAAAACAGCAAGGAGTCTGGTGGCACCTTAAAGACTAACAGATTTATTTGAGCATAAGCTTTTGTGGGTAAAAACCTCACTTCTTCGGATGCGAGGTTTTTACCCACGAAAGCTTATGCCCAAATAAATCTGTTAGTCTCTAAGGTGCCACCAGACTCCTTGTTGTTTTTGTAGATACAGACTAACACGGCTACCCCCTGATACTTGGCAACATATTATCAGTTTTTCTTATGATCTGCTTGTGTTTTTCCATGACTGAAGATGCTCTTTCACTGTAGAGCGCTAATGAACTGCTTCCTCAAAACTCATCTAATAACGTTAGATTTCAGAATGTCAGGGGGATTGTTTCATAAATATTGTTTTGGGCCTGCTTCTCTGCATATCACATGCTTCACAGCATCCCAAATCTTACAAATCAAGGACTTCGAATATCCATCAGGCTAAGCCTTTGCAATGTCATTATTCATAGCTAAGCACTTGAAAACAGCTTGTGCTGTAATCATATCATTTATGAAAGTCAATAATGATCTCAACATCTAGCTACCTAGAGGGTGAGAGCAGGTGTACTAAGTTAAGGGATCAGTGATATAAGGCAAGGTCCTGCTCCCATCAAAATCAATTGTCAGACTCCCACTGACTACTTGAATGGGAGCAGATTATGCCACTTTATTCAGTAACCCATTTTGAATCAATTGACCATTAGCTGGTAATCACAAAAACAATGCTGTGTTTAAAAAAACAACCAATCATAACGTTTCATATTTATTTTCAAACATGGAACCTTAATGTCTATTACATTTATAATTAATTGGTTGATCTTTCTTGACAATAATAAATCTGGACTGTACTTGGAGTTTTGATAGATGACCAAGCATAAGATAGGCTTGACTGATTCTTAATTAAGAAGGTTGCTTTAAGAAGCGAATTTTGTTTCTTAGCACTTAAGATGGTGATGGATGAGTGTTTGGATAAATAAATTGCTCAAATTTAGATCAATTAGATTTTAATCATGTTAGGAACACTTGGATTGGTGATGGGGAGAATAACAAGCATTTGTTAAGTCTGACTCCGCTCTTCAGCAAAACAGTAAGTCATTCCGAGTTATATGATCAAAGAGATTGCAACCAGAACTGGCTGAATTCTGAAATACCCACTGTAGTTTTAATTTTATTACACAAGCTCTGCCTCTGAGAAGTGTGAATCTGTTTTAATAATGCATGTTTTTTAACACTGACATTCCAAGATATGAGGATGTACCAGTGCAATTTAATACAATGAAATCAACAATAAGAGGCACTTGTTGCAGGAACTGGAAGTCCTAGCTAATTCAGAGCACGTAACCTCTTTCCCTTATACTTTTTTCTGACATTATCATTTTTGAATTGCCCTCTGTAGGTTTTTTATGGAATAATCTAAAAATATTTCCTAGCAAGAATCCATTCTAGCAGCTTGAAGTGTCTCGGTAAGGTCCATTTGCCCTCAATTCCTCTCTCTGGATTTTTTCCTTTTACCAGGGTCATTTACCCTGAATTTAACCCTTTTGTCTGGCATTTGGAGACCTAGAAATTTGCTATTATTGCACTTGCAATCTCTGACCTACCTGCAGCTCCAGCAATTCAACTGTGGTCTCTCAAGCATTGTTACCATTACGTGTTATGACATTTTTAGCTGTGGAAAGCCATTTTGTTATAGAGTCCAAGACTCAGTTGTTTTACCAGCCAGCACCTTTCTCTGCTTTGCCTTTAAAATGAACAATCCATTTTTCTCCGGGCTGCTCTGTATTTATGCTGTTTGTTATCTCGTTCTTATTTGTGAGCTAAGTTATTGCCAGCCCTTTTGAGACTAATACTCGCTTTTAAGTGCAAGGGTTAAATTCTGAATCCAGGGGCATCATTAAAAGATGTTCGTTCTTATTTCAAGGGCTAAATTATTCTTCTCTAGCCTTTTCACCACAGATTAAACTCTGAAGTAGCTATTCAGCCTCCTGTGGAGGTCAGAAAGGGTCAGCAATTTATCCCTGAAATATGTATTAGGTTACAAACTAATTATGATGAAAGTGCTAATATATGCCCCCAAATACTTGCTTTGTTATACATCATTAACATTTCAAATGTGTTCCTTTTTTTCTTGACATGCTAGTTGTCTCTTAAATTGAACACATTTTCGAAAAGTAAGGAGTCTGCTACACCACACTAATGGAATATGGATTAATGATTCTTTAAACCCTGTGCTTGTAGCAGTACAGATTCACAAAGGGGGAAAAAGCCTTAAACTTTTAATATGAGACCCAACAATTGCTTTTCAAAATGATATATGAAAACACACTTAAGCTAAATTAAATTGTGTGTTTTCTCTTTTGTGGAGGAGGGATAGTTTGACAATTTTATTTGCTGTATTGTAACTTGTGTTCAGAAATAAAGGGCCTGAAGTTGATAGGGAGTCTTGCCTAGGTAAGAAATGCAGCCCCTGTGCTGTAGTTTTAAATGTATTCACCTATTCAAAGATAACATTAAAAATTCTAACAATGGCCCCAGTCGTGCTTCCATTGAAGTCAATGGTAAAACTTCTATTGACTTCAGTGGAGTTGGATCAGGCCCTGATAGCACATCACTGCATCATAAAGTGCTTGATCCTTGAAGGTATTGAGGATGGATTACACCTGAAATTCTTAACTCCACAAGTATCGTGCCTGATCCAACTCCCAATGACAGCAATAGAAGTCTCTCCACTGATTTTATGGAGAGTCAAATCAAGGACATATGGCCTAGTTTAGGAGAGAGCCCTTTGAGAAGTATTTGTGAAGGGGGAACACTGTTCAGACTGTTCATGGAGTCAGTAGGACCAACCTACGGTTGAGCAGATATTTGGAGGGAGAGGGGGTGTCTCAAGGCAGGAGCTTGAAGAAGTCCTTGGGAAAGATGTGCTTCCCTCATGTGTACGTCACAAGATATGTCTATTAATTTTTAAATCCAGCGACATTCAGAAGTGTATTTGTAAACTGATCATCTACTTTCTGCTTTAGAGTGCCATAGTGTGTGTTTGTGTTTGTGTTTTTGTTTGTGTGTGTGTCTGTGAATTTTCATTTAAACTAAGGCTCCTTTCAAGGAAGCTCTGCTTGGGGAAAAAGTACAGGGAACTTTGAAGCTTGCCTCCCCCATATAAAGCTTATGGTGAAAAAGGGGTGTGCCCATCACCACATACACCAAAGAAATTCCACTTAAAGAAACACAGTTATATCTATGCCTTGACACTGAAAACCCTTTTTTGATGGGTAATAAGGAGCACAAGGCTGTACTCCAGTGCACATGGGAGCAGAAGTTACAAATGGGCACAAGTAACATTGAATACAGGGGGCTTGATCCTGCACAACACAGGTGCAAAGTGTTGTACATATAAATGTAAAGTAATAGGTAATGGGCTTGGACAGGAAGGGTACACAGAAAATGTGATCCTAGCATTGTGGCATGGCTGCCAAATAATTCCTAGATACTAGCAAGAGTAAGAGGGAAGTATTTAACAAAACGTCTCATTTCCATGCTGAGGATTGCATGTGACACCCATGTCCTGTCAGACATGGCCATTTTTTATCCTCACCTCAGGTTGTGTGTACACTATTAACAGTAATAACAGCAAGGTGACACGTGGGCTTAAGATTTATTTCCACTGGTCTGGGAACTCTGCTAGTTCCTAGCCTTACCTGTGCATAGTTAGCCCTACTCAGACTTGTCCTGGAGAGCACCAGCCTTGTGCTGTATGCTTTGACTTGCAAGATCAAGGTTTAAATGTTGTCCACAACTTTTCTAGAAGTAAGTCTCAAGCCCCCTAGCGTGCACGCTCCCTTATTCTCAAGAGCATGGGGTACAAAATGCTTGGACCAGTCTGAGCACTTAATTGCTGTTCTCAGCATAAAAATTAAGTGCTCGGCTAGCCTCTCCTCTCAATGGCCCTTGAATGGGGTAGCACCTGTGTGACTAAGAGAAGAATGTAGGCCCCAGTACCAGTTACGGAGAGACAATTGTTACAGGATGCAGGTCTCCTACTGCTACATAAACATTGAAGGAACATTCTGGGGCACGTGTGCAAAATACTATAAATGTGAAGGCAAAGAGGTTATGTTGATTCCAAGGAAAGATTCTTTAACAATGACTTCATTATTGTATAAATGATTGAGATCCATTTTAGCATTACATCAGATGGATATGCAGTAGAGTGACAGTTCACTGTAATATTATTGAGTTGCCATATTGTGATTGATTTGCAAAACTGCAAAAAAAAAAAAAAAAAAGCTCTGTTGTATGTTTCAGCTAATTGGAGCCCAGCTCATATGAGAGGCTAAACCTACTCCTGTTGGGGTCCCAGATGTGACGGATTGGATCACAGAAACCCCCTTGGGAGCTGCCACCAGATATGCAAAGACTACCCCTGCTTCTGTTTTCCCTGCCAGCTCAGGACTCCAGCACCCTGTCTTGCTGAGCCAGACACTCCCGTCTGGCTCCAGACACAGACCCAGGGTCTGAATCACTTGTCCCAAAGCTGCAAGTTTACCCGAAAACAGCTCACAGTAGTGCACTTGTCTTTAGCACTCAGATGCCCAACTCCCAATGGGGTCTAAACCCAGATAAATCCGTTTTACCCTGCATAAAGCTTATGCAGGGCAAACTCATAAATTGTTCGCCCTCTATAACACTGATAGAGAGATATGCACAGTTGTTTGCTCCCCCAGGTATTAATACATACTCTGAGTAAATTACTAAATAAAAAGTGATTTTATTAAATACAGACAGTAGGATTTAAGTGGTTCAAAGTAGTAACAGACAGAACAAAGTAAGTCACCAAGCAAAATAAAATAAAATGCGCAGATCTATGCCTAATCAAACTAAATACAGATGATCTCACCCTCAGAGATGTTTCAGTAAGTTTTTCTCAGACTGGACACCTTCCAGGCCTGGGCACAATTCTTTCCCCTGGTACAGCTCTTGTTGCAGCTCAGGTGGTAGCTAGGGGATTCTTCATGATGGCTTCTCCTCTTCTCTGTTCTCTTCCCCCCCTTTATATATCTTTTGCATAAGGCGGGAACTCTTTGTCTCTCTGGGTTTCCACCCCCCCTCACTGGAAAAGCACGAGGTTAAAGATGGATTCCCGTTCAGGTGACATGATCACATGTCACTGCAAGACTTCATTACTCACTTGCCAGCACACACATATACAGGAAGACTCACAGGTAAATACAGCCATCTGCAGACAATGGGAGTCATCAAGATTCCAAACCATCATTAATGGTCCACACTTTACACGATTACAATAGGCCCTCAGAGTTACATTTTATATTTCTAGTTTTAGATACAAGAGTGGTACATTTATACAAATCAGATGATCACACTCAGTAGATTATAAGCTTTGTAATGATACCTTACAAGAGACCTTTTGCATGAGGCATATCCCAGTTACTTACATTCACTTATTACCGTATTTTCTCTAAAACTATCTCAGTTACATTATATTGACTTATTATCAAGTTTTTATAAAACCATATAGACTGCACAACGTCACACCAGAAATCTCCAACAACTCATGCGTTGTGACCGCTTCGTAGCACAAACTATGTTATTGTAGAGAGAAACCTTCACGGCAGAGCTGAAAACCCAGGGATAAACCCCATATCTATGCTCCTGGAAGAATCCCATCTATCACAAACATTTTTCCAGTCTCTTTCGATCCAGCCATCACTAACCAAAGAATGATGATGAAACAAATTCAGTTGCCTTTATTCACACTGAGTAGAGCCTGGGACGACTTGCAGAATAAGACACCACTCAAAATAAGTAAGGATTGCAGAATCAGTGCCAAAGAAAAGAGGGTAGCTTAAAAGAGTTGGCAAAAAGCTGTGATATTATTTCAGTTCCTTTGCTTTTGTTTACAAACCTTTGTTAAATGACTTTTTTTTTTAATTAAATCTGTTGTTTTAAAATCCATTTGAGTTAGTGGAACGGAGGTGAAGGATGACAGTAATATCTCTGTCTCATACACAGACTGACACACACACTCTGGCATGTATAATATAATATAATCTTACATTTCAGATAGCTCATTTTATTTTCTGTGAAGCACACAGTCTCCTAATCTAATAAACTTAATGTCATATTTTATTTCATTAAATGCTCAACCGTGACTTTACCACCAGGCTCGAGTAAGGTGCAGTGCATCTTAGCGCTGCCTCAGCAGCAGCCCAGGAAGGAGTTTCTGACTCATTCTCATAGTCTCCCTCCCGCTTGTGCTGCTACTCTGGGGAGTCAGTAAACTGCACCCAGTCTGTACCCAAGCCAGCGTATGTTGCCTGGCACATTGAGGATGCAGAGCCAAGGCTCCGCCCACCCACTTCCTAGATACCAACAGGAAGGGGTGGGATTTAGCAGCTCTGTGACACCTACTCCCTCACTGCTACCCAGGATGCTAGTAGCCAGCAGCAGGATTCAGAGGAGGAAGGGGGCCCTGATGTTGCTATGGTAGCCAGAGTAAAATTTGGCCGGAAGTACCTGAATTCTTCAACAACATGTACAGCTAGACATGCAAAGATACAAAGGCAGTAGCTATATGCAATAGCTTTGATTTAAAAATAAATAAATAGACGACTCACAAATTGGGATTTATTATAAAATGGCCATAAGGCGAGCCAGACGAATACATTTATTACAACTACAGGTTCTCATCACATGATATTGATGATGCAATAAAAATCTAGAGGGACAAAAAACAGCCTACAGTTCATTAATCATGTAATAGTTTTGCCTCCTTTAGTTATGAGTAACACTTTTAAGGTTGTTGTGCCTGAAAGATGAGATTGTATTTAAATGCATGTTTCTCTCTTTTTGTCCTGTTTGTTTTAGCTTTGGAATATTAACATATCCTCACTCTTATGTGAACAGCCAGTGCCACTGGTCCTGCTGCACTATTATTTAAGCCCCAGTGGAGTCCCTCTGAAATCAACTCGACTTATTACTTAGTCATTTTCCCTTTTGTTTCTGGGAGTCTTCCACGTGGCAGCAGAGCGGGGGGAGTGGAGGGAACACTTTGGAAAATAAAATAAAAGGAAAGAAGATCTGATTGCAAAAACACCTACATTAACAGGAGAACTCGGATGGGTGTAGTGCCTCTGAACTCACTTTTTGTTAAACTGACTAGATTTCATGTTGATGCATTCCTTTAAATGTCAATCCATAAAATTTCTGGGACTGAAGTCTAAGGCTTTGTGTCCTTGCATCCTTTCTTTTGGTAGAACTACTAAAAGACTCAGGATATTAATCCTATGTCATTCTTTATGCTTGCTTGTCATTAAGATTCTGCCTAACGCTTACCTGGGTTTGCAGTGCAGGGTAAGAGGAGTCATGCTTACCCCTTGGCAGTCCACATATGAAGACTTTTCAGTCCCTGTCTTCAGGGATCACTGGGATTGCTCAGTCTCTGTTTCTCTAAAGATGCCTGGCACCCCAGAAGGGACTGGAAGGAAGTGAGGTTGTGTCTGCCCTGTATTACACACCAGCCATTGGAAATCAGTGATGAAGGGGGGTAACAGGAGATGCTCTGACTCTGCATATCTGGAAGCTCCTCCTTGAACCAGAATGTCTCCCAGTGCTCTCCCTGGGTAGTGCAGCCCTGCACGGCTGGGCTGTGCCTACAAGGAGCCTATAGTCAGGGACTAGACTGATTCCTCTTGGAATCAGTGAGGGATTATTACTTCCTCTTGGAGCCCAGTCTTTGCTCTTATTGTCAGTGGGAGTTCTGCTATGGATTTCAAGCCTTTAATGAATTCTATTGTATATTACATTTTAGCTTAGTTGCAGTGTAAAACAGGAAAACTTATGCTAATTTGTTGCATAGTACGTTTTTCACTCAAATTATACGTGTTCTCCATTGGGTGCGGGGCAGGTATTCTCATATTCTCACAACCAATGGAGTCTTTTCTGGGTGCACTTACTTACCTACATTTGCATCAGATACACTGTAAACTTTACTTAATGTTTTAAATTTAGTTCTCGGCACATCTTTTTCACCAGCTGCTATATCCAGTGACCATCTCCTCTCTCTCAAGCAGTTGTTTCTCACATATACAACCTACTGCAAGCAGGACAAGAGAGCTCTTCAAAATAATGTTTGGCTATTTCTGATTGAAAAATGTGGAGAGACGGGCTGGTGGATGCTGCATGAGATTTTGCAGTTCTACACACACCCATAACCCATGGCCAAGTCAGTCAGCTCTTCAGAGCACTTGTACTCTAATCTTGTTAATAGCAAAATTCTCATTGATCTCAATGGGAGTAGGATAGGCCCAGATGTGTAGTCACATTGCTTAATGCACTACTGGAAAGCATTCTGATTAGTACTATGATGAATGCGGTATCTGAACCTGGATAGAATAGAGTAGCTTCTACCAATCTAAGACCCAATCCTGCTCTCCTTAAAATCAATAGTAAAACTCCCATTGACATCAAAGGGAACAGAATTGGGCCCTTGAAGGGAAATAATCCTCAGAAATTTGCCTACCAGCTGAAGCTAACAAATGTAAAATGCTTTGCAGATGTTTATGGTAAATGTTTTAGTATCAACTCTCCAAGATGCATTCATTCATTATTCATGTATCATCACACCAAGTACCTTAAAGATGAGAATTGGGAGGGGGGGAGGACAAGAGAGAGAAAGCAAAGCTCATGATGGTGCAGATGGTACAGGTGAAATGTGCCCAGCAAAGGAGTTGTTAAGAGCAAGTACAGTGTTATGTGAGAATGAATTGCATTTGGGAAACCTGGTGCATTGGGAATAGCAAGAGTCCAAAACTAACACTTAGTTAATAGCACAATGCCAGGAGAGACCTACGTTGCCAGCAGTGCTTGGCAACAGGGAACACACACAGTCTACTAGATACTAGATGCAGACAGACAGGTAAAGACAAGTTTTATTCTGCTGCTGAGCCATAGGCAACAGGCAAATTCAGAAGAGGTTTATTTAACAAAGGGGGGTGGGGAATCACATATTGGGCCCTATGCTCCCTTCCACTGCATACTGCAGGAAAGAGAAGGTGACAGAGATGGAAGGGAAATGAGCAGAACTGATGGATACACTCTCTTTGAACTGCCGGTATCACTGTAAAGTGCCCCCTGCATGACTGGGGTCCCCTGTGAGTTCGGCGAGTATGGCTGGCAGAAGGAGGAAAGCACAAATGGGAATAACGGGATTGAAAAACACAAGGTGAATATTAGAAGTGCAACATGTTAGGCTGTGGAATAGTCCCCCAAGGAGAAGTCAGGAGGCTTCCTTGCTGTGGATAGCTGAAACGAGACTGGACAGAATACTAGTCGTGCACCAGGGAACAAACAATCTTGCATTGGCCACTAGGTGATGGACGGGATGGGTCTTTGGATCTAATGAGTCTTTTCTCTAATTTCTCTTGTACTATGAGCCATGTACAGCCATCCTAGGCAGTTTGATTTCTTAGGAAAAACACAGATTTCCAGTCAGACTGTAATGCTTCTCCCACCCTGGTGTGTAGGAACTGAGTGAATGGAACACTGCTAGGAAGTGAGATGTGCAGCGCAGGGAGTGACAGGGCCAGGAGAGCATACAGAGGAATGTATTCCCCGGGCAACTGACCTCAGATATACTGACTTGAGGCTAGGATTCCCCACAGATCTTTGGAGTCCCCACAGTTCACAGGAGAAGGTGTCCGTTGTGCACACTGGGGATATTTCTTCATAACCCCTGTCAGTTAACCGAGAAATGTTCCCTGGATCAAGAGGGCTCATCTCCTGAATGCATTTTTATACTGTCTGTGGATGCTCTTACTGGAATTGATTCTGACTTCATTTACACTGGTGTAAATTGGCAGACTTAAATGAGGTCAGAATCAGACCTATTTTTCCTGTAAAAGTTTAATCCTTTTAAAAACACTACCAAGTTCATTGCCTCTGTCTCCCGGCAGTGACTGCCACAGGTTTTCCACAGTTTTAAATCTGTTGTCTTTAATTTATTTGAGCATCCTCTTTTTCTAGTATTAAGAGAGAGGAAAAATAGGAATGCCTTGCTCATCATCTCCATAGCATTCATTATTTTATAACCGTCCGTTATGCTACCTCTTATTGCTCTCTCTTCTAAACTAAAATAATTCTCATCTTCTAAATCTTTAGTACAGAACTCATTCTCTGATCATTTTCCTTACCCTCTTCGGATATTTTTCTACTTTTCATTATAACTTTTTTGACATGTGGTAATGCTAAGCTCGGCATCTGGTCTTTATTGCTCACTCATCATATACTGTTTCACTGCAGGCCCATAAGGGCTCTTCCACAGACGGTGGTTTGTTTCCATTCCTAACCATATAAATCACATACTGTGTAACAGTGGTCCACGCATTGTGTTCGCTCAGGATGTCTGACCACTAAAATGTAGAAAGTTGGGGACTTTACTTATTAATAAATATAGTATTGAGTCAAAGCCTGTCCCTTCCTGGACTGATATGATGGACTCTACCTGCAGAGGAGCTAAGCAAGGTCTGCTAGGCCAGGATCATGGCTTCTGGGACTATTTTGGTAGAGCCCATCTCTGCAGTGGTTCCTTCCAGGCCACTCCAGAAGGTTAAGGTTGTAGGTGAAGCAGAGGCAGGCTGGGGAGGGAGCTGGGGTGGAACCTGTGTAGATCCACCAGTTAGTTGCACATGCAAGTGGTGGGGACACGCAGTCAATGAAGCTACATTACTGAATTAGGGTTACCTTAATGGCTGTGGAGCTCCTGGAGGGGAGGTTTCCCTCCCCCATAGATCTCAGACCAGTTATTTGAGCTGTTTGCCTATGGCAGCATTTACCCCTTGGCACTTATATTTTGCTAAGGACTGCATAAACATGAGCTAATTAATCATCAGAATTTATCCATGGGGCAAGTGATATTATTAGCCCCATTTTACAACAGTGGACACTGAGACACAAGTCTAGTCCTCCCCAAAATAATTTGATTGGGTTAAAAATCATGAGATTTAAAAAGAAAATCAAATACAGTGATTCTTTGGTCTGCTTTCTGATTTTTAAGCCTAAGGAAAATCTTCAGTCCCAATTAGTATGTACTAATTTCATTTTCAACAAGGAGTCTGGTGGCACCTTAAAGACTAACAGATTTATTTGGGCATAAGCTTTCGTGAGTAAAAACGGATGCATCCGAAGAAGTGAGGTTTTTACTCACGATAGCTTATGCCCAAATAAATCTGTTAGTCTTTAAGATGCCACCAGACTCCTTGTTGTTTTTGTAGATACAGACTAACACGGCTACCCCCTGATACTTAATTTCATTTTGAAAATTTAGCTGGGGATGCACCAAAAAATGTAGGTGTCACCCTTGTTATTTAGAGGAGGGAGATTCCACTTACACACTTCTAACGTTCTGGGTTTAAGGATCTACCATGCTAACATTCTTCATCTTCCTCGGAGCCATCTCCCACACACATTTGTCTCTCTCCTACTCCCCAGCCTAGGCCATGGAGAATTAAGGGAAGCCATCTTGTCTGAGGGCATCATCACTGCAGTCCCATTGGAAATAATAGGAGAAAGGCAGTTCTTTACTGGGGGTAAACTTTCCATTCACAGGTTTTAAAGAATCAGCCTCTTGGCTTCAGTCAGTTTGAAAATAATGGGAGATGGTAGCTATTTTCAATAAGGGTAATTTTGCATTTCTTCAGGAGAAGCTATTTTGAAAAGTATTTGAAGTCATCAACTGTATTATTTCCCAAGGTTTTGTAGCTCTGCAGAATGCCTGTTTCTGCTTCACTTTGGTGTAAATCAAGAGCAACTTCATTGCAGCTAATAGAATTACCAGTGTGAGCCTGGTGTAAGTGAGAACCAGGACCAAAACTGGTTCATAGCCATGATATTTTTTAAATGTCCACTATATTTGGATCCCTCAATTGTTTGGGAGCCAGCATGAGATACCTAGGGCCTGATTTTCAGAAATGCAAGCAGCTCTCATTTAAAGGGGAACTGAGCACATTTAAAATTCAGGCTTACAGTTTTCCAAATTGGGTATCCAAAAGCAGTGGACGTTTTTGAAAACCTCAACCTGGGTGATCTGCCTATTGTCAGAGGTAGTGAATAAGGGCCACAGTTTGATATTAGAACCCAGGAGTTTCTGGTTACCAGCCACATGCTTAGTGCATTAGAATATGTTGCTTCACATTTATTTTGCTTCATTGTTTCTGAAAAAATCTGAGGTTTATACTCCGTAAACTTCTTAAGGGTGAAATTGTTTAGACTGCAGAATAGCTGTTGAAGCCCTACCATCTGAAACATTTAAAACTAAATTGGACAAAGCACTAAAAGAATAATTCTGCACTGGCATGGTGATGAAGTAAATTACCTAATAGGGTCCACCTTTGATATCTATGGACCAAATAATTTCTAATGGAAGTTTTGACCCTCCATTTTAACATCTCTTGGGTGCGTTCTCTAATTAGATACAACTTTAATACAGAAATTTATATCCTTCTGATGCTTGGTTTGTATTTTTATTATTCAGTATTTAACTCTCAGAACTGATTTTTGATATTTAAAGATATATGTTCAACCACACAGCCTCTCTTTGGTGGATGTAATTTGTGCCAGCAACACTTCTGCCAGCAACTGAACAGTGTCCACCAACAAGAGTACTTGAACTTTGTACCACCTGATTGTGGGCCAAACTAGGGAGAGATGCAAGTATTCAAACCTACACCTGCACTTCATTTCTGATGGAGCCAAAATATTGATCCTTGCACCCACCAAACAGAGGTTGTTCCTAGGGCTGGCTAAATATTTGCTACACAACATACATATTTTCTAAAAAAAAAAAAAATAGTAACATTTTATGGGGGTTGGAGCAGTTTCTGGAAAATCTATATTTTGGTGTGATTATTTTTTTATTAAAATGTGGGCCACAAGTCTGATATTTTTATGGAAACTGCTGAACTGTAAATTCCCCGGACAAGTTAATCTAACAAATCCACTCAAAATTTGTGGGCATTTTCTCTATTCTCTAGTGTGGTTCCTTTCTTTAAAGTCCTTGTTGATTTCATTCAGATCCATTATAGAAATTTTAATTTGCTTTAACCAAGAGGATGTTTTTTTAAGTGCACTAAATAGCTTGGAGACCTATTTCCCCCTCCCCTCCCTCCAACACACACACACACACAGTTTATTAAAGGAATTTGTTTTATAGAAATGCTACTTTGAAAATAATTACTATGCATGACTTAACAGATAGTGTGCAGCACAGTGCAATGCAATGGCAGAAGCAAAAACAATAATAATGCACTTGTAATGAGACTACTTTTGGGGTTTGACCTACCAGTCCCAAAATAATTTCACTATGATAGTGGAAAAAGAAAATTACTCCCAACATTATACAGTAAAGGATTTCGCAATATTCCCAAAGCTGTAATGATTCCTGTAATATTTGGTGGTAGAGCAAATCCCATAATTTTTGCTATTAGTTGCTAAGAAACAAATTATAATTGCTGCTCAAATTCTTTACTGTTGTAGCCTCTTATTGCCCTGAAGTGCATTCATTTTCGTTCTGAAGATTAAATGATCAATGAAGTAATTCTTTCAAGAACAATTAATAACGAAAACATTTACAGAAAGCCACCAATGCCTCTGCATTTTTCAGGACAAAAATAAATAAATATATAAATAAAAAACACAACAACAAAACTCCCTAATTAATTTATTGACATTATTGTATGAAACTGAACAAAGCTTTTGGCACATCTGAATGAAATCATTTCCAAGGTGGTAACTGTAATTTCTGGCTGCTGAGAAAAAGATGGTGCCTTTAATAAGCAATAATTTAATTATCAAACCTCTTGGAAGTCATTATATTAGATGAAAAAATAAAATCTGGAAATTAAGACCTTGTGAGCTGGTGGTTCTCTCACTGGCTCAGAAAGGTTTGGCAAATGATTGCCTGAGTTCATCTCAACCTTGAACTTTCTTCTTCTTTTTTTTTTTCCCCCAGATCTGCTAGCAAGGGGTGGAAATCTAGTTCTCCAGGTTCCTCCCTATCTCCTTTCCTTTGTTCAGTTGTTTTCTGTGGATGTTCTTCTCAGTCTCCATGTGTTTCACCCAGGCATTGAGATCCCACCCCACCACCAAATATGAGCTGATGGACTTACTGGCCCAGGAAGTTTGACAGACAGTTGCCCAAATCACCTGAGCAACCAGATGGTGAGGGAAGCAAATCATTTTAGGGATGCTGAATGCTGACTGAGAGAATGCAGTTCATATGCAACTCTCAGATAAATGGCCAGTGGAGCCTAATCCTGTTGAGATCAGTCAGGAGGAAGGGCCAAGAGCTGAGTGGAGTGAATAGGGAGGTGTTAAGGAGTAAATTGTATCCAGAGTCAAGGGCCTGAGGTGAACTCAGGTGATCATCTGCCAGACTTCCTGGGTCTGTGAGTGTCCATTGGCTCAGGAGCTCTGCTACCCAAATGGCCAAATTTTATAACAAATCACTGTCCACATAAGATTGATGTATCTCATTAACATGTGTGTCAGGGTTTCCTTGGAATGTTTGTGAAAGGTACAGAAACTTCGGAGAGCTAGCTGTATGACTCTCAGCATACATAGCTAGCCCACATAGTCATCTAGTCCCACATTCAATTCAAGATCAGGATGAACAGCTGATGCAACACTTAGTGCAGTCATGGTTTGGCGTTTAGCCCCCCCAATTCACATTGACTTTCATGGGATTGTGGGGCTAAAACCTTTGCAGTTCCATGAAAATGTTGGGGTGTTATAGTCTTGATTTCCTGTGCCAGCATTTAGACTGTGCACATAACCACTGCACCAATGCACATAACCAATGCACCCCTGCCCCCTGCTCAGAGTCTCCACTTTTTCACAAAACCCAAACAGATTCTTTCAGCTGCAGACTTCTCCAGGAAATAAAACATCACGTGCATTTTCTAAACTGAAGAAGCGGTTTTCTTTCTTTCACTAGCCATTGCCCAACAGAAGGCTGATCCACCCATCTTATAGCTCAAGAGACATCCTTCCTTGGTGACTAATGTCTTTGACCCATAGCCAATAAAAAGCTGCTTATAAACATTCAGTCACGACTGTTTCCAAGCAATAATCAGGCAAACAATCAGTCACTGTGATACACATGGTGTATTTTGTACCATCGATAAATACTGTGAGGTGAGGCCCCTTAAAAATAAGCTTCATTTTTTGTACAGTTTGTCCTTTAGTTGTTTGAAAACCCAGATGGACGCTTACATTGTTCACATGCTGACTGCCCGATCAAGGCAATCTCACAGCTGAGCACAGTTTAGATTATCCAATTTGAATGGCCTCAGCATTTCCATGTTCTTTCTGATTACTGAGTGCCCAAGCTGTTCACAGGGTAATTTCATGAACTAGGCTTCAAATGAATTAAGAAAAAAGACCAGAAGGTTAGAGGCAGCAAACCCTGGTTTCCCTGCACATGGTCGAAGAATTGCATTATTGCAACATCAATGCAGTCTTGAGCAGCAGCAGCACCATATGCAGAAATAACTCCCCTCTCTCAGCAGTATCTCTAAGCCAGGCAGAGTTGTATACAGCCTGGCTATAACTCAGAAACCCAACATTCACTTCCACTAAGCTGACATCTACTGGCCCAATACTACCAGGTCCATACTGATTACATACTATTGGGAGGTAGGGCCAGTCTGTCGAATGCAGTGGAGCATGTTAGGGTCTTTACTGGTTCCTTAAACAATAGGAAAGCATCAGTGTTGTGAAGATGGGTTTGGGCCTGGTTTACAGCTCTCCACCATGGTACGTGCAGGGCCAAAGCCGGGCAGGGAATGGAATCAGTAGCATCTGACATAACTTTGAAAGAGCAGATCTCCTCCTTCCATTGTAAGCTCTGTGGAGAAGGGAGCTGTGTCTTCCTATCTCAACGCTTAACAGAGTAGGTCCTCAATCTTTTTTTGAATTGCTATTGTTTGTCATACAGTAGAACTTCGATGTTCAGCCAGAATCGGAGCTCCATTGTTCTAGGTCCCATGTGATCATGTTTACTATGATGCAGGCGAGTGTGTTCTGTAAAAGATGACATGCAAACTCCTCCCCTGAATTTCTGCTCATACAAATGCTTCCAAACACACCTTTTCTTCTTTGCTTCCATCATCATTTCACACACAGCTGTACTAGGCACCTTAGCAATCTTTCTGGTATCAGCTGTACAGCCTCTATGCCTTTTCAACCACATACTCGGATGAGTAGGAAGACATTCTAAGCACCATCAGCTTTTTTGGACGAGTAGGACTAATATGCACAACATTACAGAGGATTGTTTTATAACCTTAATGAACAAGAAATAGAGGTGTAAGGATTTATATCCAGTTTGTTTCTACTTGAGGGTTATGAATAAAATAACTGTGTTGTTACTTAAAACCGTGGCAGGGTGTGTGTATAAATAATCGGCTCATCCTATCTCAAAGCTAGTAATTTTGTAAGCCCCCTTTGATATTCAGAAAATGGTTTTCAATTTATATCACACAGAGAGGCTACTATTGAAACAAGAAAACAATACACAAGGGAGTCTTATGTCCTAATATAGATACAGTTTAAAAGGACTATCACAGAAGTAGCTACTCTAAATGTATTGGATAACTGCCATCAATTTCTTTGTTGTACCTGACACAGCTATATGTTAAGTAACCATGGGCCAATGTAAGCTAACCAGTTTGTTAAAAAATGTGATTTGGAAGTATAGCCAGAGATGCTGCAAAAGTGGAATATCTATAACATTTGTCCATTCTAGCCACCTTGGTATTTATAAATTATATCTACAATCTGCGAATGCAGTAGTGCCCACATTTCAAAAGTGGCCTCAAATTCTAGAAACCTCCATTTCTGGCTGCTAGATCCTCAACTGCTATAAATTGAGGTAGCTCCATGGAGGCCAATAAAGACAAATTAGCTGCCCTGATTTACACCATTTGAGGAATTAGGCCCCAATTGGGCATCCAAAGGTGGAAGCACCCAAAACTGAAGGCAAGTTTTGATGGATCCCTAACCAGGGCCGGCTCCAGGGTTTGGGCCACCCCAAGCAGCCAAAACAAAACAAAACAAAAAGCCGCGATCGCGATCTGCGGCGGCAATTCGGCGGGAAGTCCTTCGCTCCCAGAAGGAGTGAGGGACCGTCCGCCAAATTGCCGCCGAATACCTGGACGTGCCGCCCCTCTCCGGAGCGGCCGCCCCAAGCACCTGCTTGACAAGCTGGTGCCTGGAGCCGGCCCTGTCCCTAACATCGCACTTGAAATATGCATTAGATGTTTTGCAGACAGGACAGAGTAGTTGATCCTCAAACATATGAGAGGCCAGCTTTACCCAGTGTCACTTTTTACTCAAAAATTCTATTAATCTTTCCTTTAGTGAAAAATAGCCAGATGCAATAACTAGTCCAAAAATAATTTAAAAAAAAAAACCCTGTGACCTGTCTAACGTTAGAATTGAAAGAAGACTACAATTAAAATGGGATTGAGGGAGATTGCATTGATGGTTAATGAAAAAGGTTATCGTTAGCAGAGATTTTTCGGTGTACTGAGAGATAATAGACTGTGAAGTGAGTTCCTCTACCTGAGCTTTAAACACATTATCTCTTGAAAGTGCCTGTAACAAAGAGAACTACCATTATTGGAGCACTTTCTTTAAAAAAACCATAGTCATTCTTAACGTCTAAAATGACTGGCTCTTCTGAAGACAAGGTGAGGTGGGGTAAGGTAATATTTTGTATTGGATCATCTTCTGTTGGTGAGAGAGATAAGTTTTCAAGCTTACCCAAGGCTCTTCTTCTACTCAAAGAGTCTTAGCTCAGGCTACGTTTTAGTCATGTGTATTTTTAGTAAAAGTAAAAAATTAATTTAGTAAAACAAAAATTAATGCCCTGTGGCCTTTCCATGACTTGTACTATATACCCCTGAGTAAGTCTTGGGAAGGAGGCTGTCCCAGGGGCGCCGTGGGTGCTCGGGGGGGCATCCCAGAGGGGTTCTGAGGCTGGGACCCCCGCTGTTGCTGTGCGGGGTAGATGGCGGCACGTGGCCCAGGACCCATGCTGGTGCTGGGCGGGAGGGAGGTGTTCGCAGGGTCACAGAAAGTCCCAAATTCCATGATTTCCGGACCTCCATGACAGACTCGCAGCCTTTGTTTTAGCTAAATACAAGGTGGAGCAGATTGTTTAGCATAAGTAGTTAACACATATTTCAAGGGACCATTCAAGGTGAAGTGGCCCGTTAACAACTGCCCAGTCATAGGGGGGGGGAAGTTTGGTGCGAGGCCCGTGAGGACCCCCTGGGGAGTTGTTAATGAGTTATAGATCGTTGTAATAAGACATAAACCCAGTGTCTCTATTCACGCCTTGATTTTTAGTGCCTAGCAAAGTTATGAATTTAAGCTCCCAGGCTCTTCTAAAGTTTACTTTAAAACCTGGCATGCCATTGAAATGTAGATATTCTAGAAGCCTCAGTAAAAGACTTGAATATTTCAATGGAATTCTAAGGTGGAATCTGACTTGGTTACATTTTGTGGTGATTGTTTTCACATGCATTAGATCCAGTTCTGAATTGCAAAAAAAATCTCAGTTTTTACATGTGCCAGAGGGAAAAAAAACAGAGGCTTTTTTTCCACCTCATTCATCTGCCATACTTACTTGAATCAGTATCATCTCCAGAACTGATATAACTTCATTATTTTTTTCTGGTTGTTTATTCTTTTTATTAAAGCAAGCGAAGGTGCCATTTCTAAGCAGAAAATAAAACAAAGAAATCAAGATACAAATTACTTTTTCACCTATGTTTAGCTCTTTAGTCAGCGTAAATCCCTTTTAATTAATTAAATTAATTGGGTTACACAGCATATGAGTCAGGATACAATTTGGAAGGGTTTCCAAAATTCTGTTCTTTGAGAACATAGATTTGTCAGTTACTTCCATATTTATTTATTTATTTATTTATTTATCATTGTTAATGAAGTTAAGGCCTCAAACATTTTTTTCTGGCCAATGAAGTCCGTAGAAAGGCTGCCAGTGACTTCAGAGAGCTGTAGATTGGGCTCGTGTTGCTTATTAAACTGACGGTAAAATAGCACTCATTTGAGCACAGCATAGCTGGGGCTGGAAATGGGGAAAAAAATGTGCAAAGCTCTGCTAATAGACTTCATATGTTGCAAAGCCTGCTGCTATTTTCAGTTGCTAGCCACACAATACATTGCGTTGAATTGTGGCAAAGTATTATGATTTACTCAGATTGCTACTAGATTGAAGTGAATATAAAATTTCCCATTTTTTTTTTCTGTTATTTCTGAAGCACAGATTTGATCCCGGATATTCGGGACAGTTTTCACTTTAAAATAAACCAGCTGTCTGTGTTTTTAAAGGTAATTTGGTCACCACAGGCTTCATCAACCAGTTACAAATTCGCTGACATTAACTAATCACTCCCTGCTCCAGTTATATATACATAGATAGATATATATTACACACACACATGCACATAATTATATGTAAAAATATGCTATTCATAAAGAAGCCAATATAAACCTTCAATAGTAAGACTAAGGAAGGTCAAGGTGATTTTTACCTTTTACCTGTTTACCACAGCCTTGCAGAGAATCTCATACTGTACTATTATCAGTGAAATTTCCTGTTCTCTTCTATCTCATTCCCGAAGCCTTTATAACCTATCTGTATTCCCACCAAGTTAGTTCCAGTTCATGGCCCATTTGGCTGTTTACTCCTAGATTATTAGAAACTCAGTGGAGTTTGTCTGAAATCTAGCCCAGTCTTTGAAGGCAAAAATAAAGAAATAAAAAAAATGGGAATGCTAATAGTCCCTTAAAGATAAGTAGCCTGTTGTGAATATTAATATCTCCTTAGCTGTGGTGTTAATCCTCTGAGCATGAATATATTCACTGAATATTTTTCTTGGCCTTTTTTTTTTTATTTATAAATCAAAATACAGGACAGGAGTAATTGAGTAATATAGATTGGTAAGTCGCTTTTATTGCTCATCTTTGTGTACATGGAAAAATGTGTGCTATATTCATTGACTACAGTACATCTGCAAATCATCAGTACTTGGTTTATTTATTTTTGCAGTAAAATATCAGGGATACATAAACAGAAGTAGGAAGTATACTATCAAATGAAGTTATTTTTTCAACAATAAATTGAGAGTAGAATAATTCAGTAATGCAGATGATACTGTAAAGCATAGTGTCCCAAGACAGCTAGTAACTATTCAGGGATCCTGATTATTCAAAAGGAGAAAACTGAGATGTGTCCTAACTGAAGGGTACTGACTTTTCAAGGAAATGGAGACTAGTGATGCTGGAAAACTATCTGAGCTATTGTGTGTCACATATAAGACCAAAATGATATGGCTCAGGAACATTGTTGTTAAAAGAATATAATTATTTTAATTCTTGGAATGTCTTTAAACAATGATTATTCAGAAAGGTACATAAAAGTCAGCGATCAGAACAGTTGGTGTAAGTAATTTCATCAGGAAAAAAATATTGTGGGTTACAACAGGTCTCTCAAAAGAGAACATAATGACCTAAAAAAACCTCTGTCTTCCTTCCATCCTACAGAATTTTACTAAGTATAACTGTTTTGTTATATGAATAGTTGTTGTATAAAAATGCCTGCAAGCTTCTTTAACATGAATAGAATGAAGTTTGGTACTGAACCAATGAAGATACACACACACACACACACACACACACACACAAACACATATATATGAAGTCTGTGTGTGTGTGTATAAAAATACACACACATTATCCATAATGATTTGATTTGAATTGATAGTTAAGAAAATTCTTGATATTTCTAAGGCTTAAAAAAAGGAGACCTTTCCTTGTAATATGTTATGATTATAGTGTTGCCAACCCTCCAGGATTGTCCTAGAATCTCCAGGAATTAGTCTTTAATTAAAGATGTCATGTGATGAAACCTACAGGAATACGTCCAATCAAAACTGGCAACACTAGTTATGAAGGAGAAAAAAAGAACACAAAATCATTGCAAAATTTTTTTTTGCAGATCACTTTTATGACCTACTTATTAGCACATTCCATTCTAATTGTCTAGAACCATATTATCGACCTTGATTTCTGTGTACAACTGTTGCTAGCATCAGTGAAAGTTATACATAAAGATGAACAACATGGTACTGCCCTTAATATTTAGTCAAAACAAGCCAGAATTCAGTTATCCTCTCTATTTCTGTGCAAATTATATTATCTTTCTGTATCTGCATTTTCATTTTGTATATTTCCATTGTTTTCAATTTTCCATTTTCAATGTTGAGAAATGCAAAGTAATGCACAGTGGAAAACATAATCCCAACTATACATCTAAGATGATGGGGTCTAAATTGGATGTTACTACTCAAGAAAGAGTCATTGGGGATAGTTCTCTAAAAACATCCACTCAGTGTGCAGCGGCAGTCAAAAAAGAATGTTGGGAATCATTAAGAAAGGGATAGATAATAAGACAGAAAATATCATACTGCCTCTATATAAATCCATGGTATGCCCACATCTTGAATACTGCATGCAGATGTGGTTGCCCCATCTCAAAAAAGATATATTGGAATTGGAAAAGGTTCAGAAAATAGCAACAAAAATTATTAGGGGTATGGAACAGTTGCCATATGAGGAGAGATTATTAAGACTGGAAGAAGAGACAACTAAGGGGGAATATGATAGAGGTCTATAAAATCATGACTGGTGTGAAGAAAGTAAATAAGGAAGTGTTATTTACTCCTTCTCATAACACAAGAACTAGGGGTCACCAAATGAAATTAATAGCCAGCAGGTTTAAAACAAACAAAAGGAAGTATTTTTTCACACAACACACAGTAAACCTGTGGATCTCCTTGCCAGAGGATGTTGTGAAGGCCAAGACTATAACAGGGTTCAAAAAAGAACTAGATAAGTTCGTGGAGGATAGGTTCATCAATGGCTATTAGCCAGGATGGACAAGGGTGGTGTCCCTAGCCTCTGTTTGCCAGAAGCTGGAATGGGCGATGGGATGGATCACTTGGTGATTACCTGTTGTTTCTTTCCTCTGGGGCACCTGGCATTGGACACTGTCAGAAGACAGGATACTGGGCTAGATGGACCTTTGGTCTGACACAGTATGTCCATTCTTATGTTCTTATTTTTCTAACATGGGAAGAATAATAGAACTATAAAACTTATATAATGAAACCTTAAGTAAACAAAATTCATCAGGTCTTTTCATTACAAAACTAAAGCTTCAATCAGATTTGTGAACTTTTTGGTTTTAACATGTGTTTCGTCTAAAACCCCCCACAAATTTCTGTGGTTTCAGTTGAGGTTTGGATTGGTTCAATTTCTTTCAGATCTTAAACTGAAATTAAAATTCAGGCCTGTGAACTCACCTGAACCAAAACTTACACAAACCCCAGTGAAAAGCAGTCACCATCATTCATAGAGATCAAGTGGGCAATGTATATAACTTTAATACTGTTGGGATGGAATGCACAAAGCTAAATATGTGCATATTGCATTCAGCTATTTAATTTTTATTCAGCTCTGTCTAGTGAATTGAGCACAGGACAGGGAGCCAGGATTCAACTCTTAAGATGACTTCTGTGACACCTTTGTTAGATCATATCACCTCTTGCAGCCTCAGTTTCTCCATTTTTCAAATGAGGATAATAATACTTGTCCATTTTTAAAAAGTACTTTCCAATTGTATTTGCAGTAGGTAATAGATAACCTGGTCCAACACAAGCTATCTGTGAAATATAGAACCCAACTGCATCTTTTCAATGTTTCTCCAGGATTTTAGACAGTGCCCACCAACATAGTATCAAAGGGCACCATGAGCATTTAGGGCTATATCTTGCCAGATAATTGAGTGATGGTTTTGAATGTCCTCAGCTCCCTTTGATATCAGTGGGAGTTGAGGACCCTCAGCACCTGGTAGGAAGGGGCCTTGTGGATTGTGGGTTTTATTAGGACATTCTATTGAACTGAAAACAAACAATCTAATTTCAGTGCATGAACTTCCTTTCCTTCCTTTCTCCTTTCCCATTTTCTTTTCTGGGAGGGGAAAATACAAAACAATGAAATAAATTGTAAGTTAGGGACAGTGAAACTCTAAACACATGTATGTCAGGATATCACCTGTCAGTTCCTTTTGCCTATCTGCCACAAAATATGACTACTACTTTATAATTCACTAGAATAGAAATATGAGCAGAAAGAATGAAATGGCTGCTATTGAAATCTGGTCTTGGGTTGCATAATAATATACATCTTTCATGGGCAACCTGAATCACCAGCTAAACTTTAATGCTCAGAGTGTCTGCTGGGTGCTTTTTATTCTACAGTAGAACCTTAAAGTTACGAACACCAGAGATGTGAACTGACCAGCCACATGCCACACAAAAAAGCAAATACACTACAGTACTATATTAATCATAAACTACTTTAAAAGGGGGGGGGAGTTTAAAAAAAAAGATTTAACATGGTAAGGAAACTTTCTGTGCTTGTTTCATTTAAATTAAGATGGTTAAAAGCAGCATTTTTCTTCTGCAGAGTAAAGTTTCAAAGATGTATTAAGTCAATGTTCAGTTGTAAACTTTTGAAAGAACATAACGTTATGCTCAGAGTTACGAACGTTTCAGAGTTATGAACAACCTCCATTCCCGAGTTGTTCGTAACTCTGAGATTCTACTGCACTTCTGTTGAGTTCAGAGAAATCATCCTTTTGAAAATTCTAACTCTGTGTGCTTGTGTAATGTTATGTTGCCTCATTTTACTGCCATGCTGGCATACGTGCAGCAGCCCAAAGTAACAAGGTATGGTACAACATAATCCATCAGGTTTGGTGTGCTGAAGGAGGTTCTCAGAGGACCCTTAATAATGTGCTGTAATCAAGCAGAAGAGAGGGTTAGAGTGCTTTTCCCTGCCTCTGATGGAACTCTTCTCTCTTTAGATACTGCTAAATAATCTACAAATAATCTTTCAATGTAGGTCATGAAGATACTTCTGAAGAATAGATTGATTTTGAAATGCATCAAATTGCACTAAAACAAAAACTTAGGGAAGGCAATGTCCAGTACTCTACAAACATCCATGGTCCTCACTCAACGTTCCTTAAGCCCAAATAAAGCAAAGCACTTAAACCCAAGATTAAATCTCATTGAAGTCTATGGGACTTAAGCACAGCTTAAAAGTTTTTCTGACAGGATTGTTCATGTGCTCAAAATTAAAGAATATGCATAACTGCTTTGCTGAATGAGAGCCAGAGTTCAGATTACACACGTTAAAAGCTATACTATACTTTAACAGAAACAAAGGAGAATCATTTCCAGCAGATACATTTAGTATGCACCTGTATGTGTATTTGTCAGTTTGTGCCTCCTTGTCTCCTGGTTATAATAAAGCATTTTGCTTCCATCAGTAAAGAAATGAATGAATAAATTTGCCAAGGAGATTCTACTCTAAGTATAAAACAAGAGATGGATTCAGACATAAAAGGGAACAATAAGACAATACTGATGATAGACAGTGCTCACAGAGCACCAGCAGCCCAACTATTGTCAAGTATTTTTTTGGAGGCATCAAGGCAAAGGAGAATTTTCTAGAGGGATTTGAAGGAGGATAATGGGGTAGTTCTGTGGTTGTTTATGAGGATATCCTCCCAAGAATGTAGGGAAGGATGGTAGAAAGCAGAAAAGTGCTCATCTGAAAACTTTACAAGTGGGTGGTGGAGGCTGACCTCATGGAGTGATTGAAGGCGATTATCGACAGCTCACTGAAAGACAGGGTGGGGAAAGACCAGGAAGGGCCTTGAAAATGTTGACAAGCAGCTTATGACTGATGGGATAGAGAATAGGGAGCCAAAGGAGGGATGCAAAGAGCCGGGTGACATGGTCAAAGCGATGGGCTAGGAGAATGGTCTTTACAGCATTGTTCTGAAGGGGTATGAGCAGGGCACAATTGCTTTTATCAAGACTAGAGAAAAGTGTGTTGTAATAATTGAGATGTGAGATGAACAAGGGTTTTAGCTGTGTGGGAAAGAAAGGCCATATTTTACAGATATTATGCAGAAATAATCTGCAAAATTTAGACATAGCCTGGATGTGAGAATCAAGAGAGAGATTTGAGTAGAAGTTGACACACAGTTACAGGCCTCAGGAATAAGCCGCTGATGTTGTCCACAGTGATCAAGAAAGGAGAGGTAGCAGGGAAGGCTTGGGAGGAAAGATTAAGATCTCTGTTAAAATTATATAGACATTTTGATTATATCTCTCTCACTAACCCTTCATATATTGCTTGCTTCTTAGGACCTGATCCTGCAAAGTCATAAGCAAGTGCTTAACTTGCATTCACTTCAGTGGAGCTAACATGATAAAGTTAAGTCATTGCAGGGTCTTAGACTGTAAGTTTCTTAGGCCAGGGACTTCCTTTATGATTGTATAGATCTTAGCACAATGAACCCTTGATACTGATTGAATTTTCTACATATTATCGCAATAAAAATAATAATGATTAATAATAGAAAATATTTTACAGAAATATTAATTACCCTAGAACAATTAAACAAGAAATTACATATTCGGTTTAGTAATTAGCACACTCGGTATGCAATTAAGTGAAATCCCCAGTATTTATTGAAAGACACCAATGCTTTCATTTCATAAAACAGAGTTTAACACAAACAAATCTGTAACAGAAAATAAAAATGTTCAACCTTATACTGCCTCTTTACTGCACACAGTAAAAATCTCATAACAGCATTATTTTCATAGAGGGTAGGGGAGTTGCGGACCTACCCTCTGAAACTTCTTCCCCCTCCTCCTCCCCATTAAATTCAAATCCCAGTGTAACTTCTGTTCCAAAGGTCAAATTAGAAAGCATCCATCCTAAGACTTGTAAACTATTTCTCAAATCAGTGACTCTAAAAATTATTCATTAAAATACAAGCTCTTAAACTCAAACACTATTAAGCCCTGTATCAACAGAGCTTTTATTCTGAACTACACAGGCAGCTATACAGTCCTGACACCACAGCAAGGACACAGGCAGAAGAACTTAATCTTTATGTATTTGTGAAAGGGATGACATAAAACCCTGCTTTTAAAAAGTCAGCCACAGGTTTTATAGAGACAGTGTTTAGCAATATTAGACCCATAAATATCAAGAGGGAAGTCTTGTCTAGTGTTTCGAGAGCAAAAAGCTTTAATGTTTTTTGGGTGCTAGTCATCAATTAAAGTGCTTTCAGCCCACTTTCTTATAGACAGGCTATGATTTCCTTTAAGCTATGTCCTCTAAACTCTACAGCTTATTGAGTTGGCCTGGAGTATGCTATTTAAAAGCTGTGTTATGGGCCAAATTAGAAGATTTTATAGTCTACATCTAGTGAAGTCACATTACTCCATATGCAGCAATGCAAATGGATTCTTTTTCCATCTGTTTGTGTATTTGTGTCCAGGATATGAAAGCATGGCTCTGTTGTGTGTATTAGAGCTATGCAAATCTGAAAGCAATTTGGAAGACTGTGTATGAGCAATCTCTTGATAGAACATGCTTTATCCAATCTAAAATGAGCAGATATGCCAACCTCTTTGGTCTGTGCTTTCAATAATATGTCATTTCTGACTTACTCATAATCACTTGGGGCTGAATTCTGTGGTCCTTAATCAAGCAAAATGTCCATTGATTTTGTTAAGGACAAGTGAATTTTACCTTAAAATTCATACTACATCAGAGATCCAAGATACTTTACATCTTAAAAGGTTATACACTATTGAAAACATTTTAAAAAAATAGCGGGTATACAAACACAAACCATTGAATATCAATGGAACTTGGGCTCCTAAATCTTAGGCAGTTTTCAAAACCCCTTGTGTTTCTTGGCTATTATATATTTGAAAATATAGCTAGGTAAAGTACTATAATTTAGCCTTTGCCTAGTTTAGTAAATTACCATATTAATTATGGCTTGGGTCCTCAGTGCAAGATCAGGTCCTCAATATGGGAAATTGCTGGTAAAAATTCTTAAGTTTGCCAAAATATATGCTAACTACATTTTTTCTGGGTTGCGAACTATTATGTCACACCATTTTTACACTTGTGCCACTAGAAACATACTTAGAGTATGGGTAGATTGCAGGTAGGAGGGTGCTTCCTAGCATGTGTAGACAGACAGACAGACTAGCTCTGCTCAATCTAGTGTGCTAAAGTTAGCAGTGTGGCCTCAGTGACACAGGCAGAAGCTTGGGCTACATTCCCAGGGAGTCAGGCAGGATTGTACTTGGGCAGCTAGCCTGAGCCGTTGTCCATGTGATCATAACCATACTGCTATTTTTAGCATGTAGCTGGAGCAGAACTAGCATGTGTCTGTCTACCCATGGTGGGAACTACCCTCCCAGGTAGTGTGTAGGCATACTCTTTGAGCCAAGTATAGCAGCATAATAGCATCCATATAGCATATCCAAATCCCATAGCATTTTTGCAGTAAGCCCTGAATCATGTTAAATCGGGATTTAACAATGGATAAAGAATTGATCTATTGATCAAATTTTGATCAAACTAGCCAGAGACATAAAGAGTAACAAGAAAACATTCTACAAATACATTAGAAGCAAGAGGAAGACCAAGGACAGGATTGACCCATTACTCAATGGAGGGCGGGGGCGGGGGGATGGAATGGCAGAGGTACTTAATGTCTTCTTTGTTTCGGTTTTCACCAAGAAGATTGGTGGTGATTGGATGTCTAACGTAGTGAATGCCAGTGAAAATGAAGTAGGATCAGAGGAGGCTAAAATAGGGAAAGAACAAGTTAAAAATTATTTGGACAAATTAGATGTCTTCAAGTCACCAGGTCCCAATGAAATACATCCTAGAATACTCAAGGACCTGACTGAGGAGATATCTGAGTCATTAGCGATTATCTTTGAGAAGTCATGAAAGACGGGAGAGATTCCAGAAGACTGGAAAAGGGTAAATATAGTGCCCATCTATAAAAAGGGAAATAAGGACAACCCAGGGAATTACAGACCCATCAGCTTAACTTCTGTACACAGAAAGATAATGGAGCAACTAATTTAAGCAATCAGTTTGCAAACATCTAGAAGATAAAAAGGTGATACATAACAGTCAGCATGGACTTGTCAAAAACAAATCGTGTCAAACCAACCTGATAGTTTTCTTTGACAGGGTAACAAGCTTGTGGATGGGGGGAAGCAGTAGACGTGGTATATCTTGACTTTACTAAAGCTTTTGATACTATATCGCATGACCGTCTCATAAACAAACTAAGGAAATGCAACCTAGATGGAGCTACTGTAAGGTGGGTGAAAAACTGGTTGGAAAACCATTCCCAGAGAGTAGTTATCAGTGGTTCAGAGTCAGGCTGGAAGGACATAACGAGTGGGGTCATGCAGGGATCAGTTCTATGTCCGGTTCTGTTCAATATCTTCTTCAATTATTTAGATAATGGCATAAAGAGTACACTTACAAAGTTTGCGGATGATATCAAGTTGGGAGGGGTTGCAAATGCTTTGGAGGATAGGATTAAAATTCAAAATGATCTGGACAAACTGGAGAAATGGTCTGAAGTAAATAGGATGAAATTCAATAAGGACAAATGCAAAGTACTCCATTTAGGAAGGAACAATCAGTTGCACACATACAAAATGGGAAATGACTGCCTAGGAAGGAGTACTGCGGAAAGGGATCTGGGGGTTATAGTGGACCACAAGCTAAATATGAGTCAACAGTGTAATGCTGTTGCAAAAAAAGTGATCATTCTGGGATGTATTAGCAGGAGTGTTGTAAACAAGACACGAGAAGTAATTCTTCTGCTCTACTCTGCTCTGATTAGGCCTCAACTGGAGTATTGTGTCCAGTTCTGGGCGCCACATTTCAGGAAGCATGTGGACAAATTGGAGAGAGTCCAGAGAAGAAGAACAAAAATGATTAAAGGTCTAGAAAACATGACCTATGAGGGAAAATTGAAAAAATTGGGTTTGTTTAGTCTGAAAAAGAGAAGACTGAGAGGGTACATGATAACAGTTTTCAATGAAGTAAAAGGTTGTTACAAGGAGGAGGAAGAAAAATTGTTTTTCTTAACCTCTTAGAATAGGACAAGAAGCAATGGGCTTAAATTACAGCAAGGGAGGTTTAGTTTGGACAATAGGAAAAATTTCCTAACTGTCATGGTGATTAAGCACTGGAATAAATTGCCTAGAGAGGTTGTGGAATCTCCATCATTGGAGATTTTTAAGAGCAGGTTAGACAAACATCTGTCAGGAATGGTCTAGATCAGTGGTGGGCAACCTGCAGGGTAATCTGATTGCGGGCCACAAGACATTTTGCTGACATTGACCATCCACATGCACGGCCCCCCATGGATCTCAGTGGCCGCAGTTCGCCTTTCCCGGCCAATGGGAGCTGCGGGAAGTGGCAGGCCACAGAGACGTGCTGGCCGCCGCTTCCCACAATTCCCATTGGCCGCAAATGGCGAACTGCCCCACTGGGAGCTGCAGGGGGCTGTGCCTGTGGATAGTCAACATCAGCAAAATGTCTCGTGGCCCGCAATCAGATTACCCTGATGGGCCACATGTAGCCTGCGGGCCGCAGGTTGCCCACCACTGGTCTAGATAATTAGTCCTGCCAGGAATGCACTAGATGACCTCTCAAGGTCCCTTCCAGTCCTATGATTCTATGATTGATTTAAGCATCTGCTGCTGTTATGATATATCAAAATAAATAATTATTTCTCATATAAGCTGTAAATTTTAAAAAAGAAGTTAGAGGTGTAATAGAGAAGAAATAACATTGAAACTTTGTGTCCCAATCATTATAAAATGCTTTAAATGATAACAAAGGGTTAACCAATGGAGAATGATTTTTTGACAGTGCATCATTCAACCAAATGCACAACTGTGCTTATTTTTGCAAGATACAGTCACATAAATTGGCTTTCTAAAAGACATGTAGACACCTGTCACAACCAATTTGAATCATTTTTCTACTGTATTTTTGTTTTTGTTTAATAGTTATGAAATAGTCCTCATATGTGTGTAACACTTTTTTAGTTTCGGAAGTGGAATAATTACAAAAAGCATTCTGGATTCTAAAAATATGCTAACCATTTTTTTTATACAAGCTTAAGGAGAAACAGCCATGGAAACACTCCTCTGGCAAAGAAAGAAATGCAAAACAGAGCTTAGCTTTCATAAAAGATAGGAAGCTCTTTGTCAAATCACCAATGACCTGAGACATGCAGCCTCCTTAGGGAAGTCTTACTGTTTTCATTCTTGTTTCCAGGGTGCCTGGAGTTCAGTAGTTGAATTATTCCCACATTGTAGCCCACAACAGGAAGCAAGTGGACCTAGTATACAAATGCTGTAAACATGCCTGACTTCAGATTTTCAAAATTAATCAATTAGGTGAGCAGTAAATGAAAATGGGTTTAAATACTAACAATAGAGGTCAAACATCACATTATCTGTATCTCATTCTACCCCTGAATCCTTAGTAAAGAGAGATCATCTTGCCTTTTTCTTGCTATTTGGTGCATTTCTGATCTCTGCTATTAACGGATGCGACCTTAGCATAAAAGATCAAATTGTGACGTTCAAGACCTCTCTGGAGGTAAAAGTTATATGCTAGATTTTCCAGATTTTATATTGCTTTAATCCCTGGCCATGTGGACCCTAGTCATTCATAATTAAGGAAAAATACAGCAGCCCTGGTTTGCTTATCATTTAATCTTCATAGCCTATAAATATTGATGATTGTGCTTTCTGTGAATGTTAAAATATGGGGAAAATATTACCGACCCTGGCCAAAGTTGGATAATTATAACCATCAAATGCCATATGTTCCAAGTTAACATTTCTGTATGAAGTTTACTGAAGTAAACTACAGAGGCTTGCAGGGATTTGTAGGGTTGGGTTTTTTTTTTTTTGGAGGGGGAGGGGGGCTTTTATTCCATCACATATGATGTTACAGAAGTGAGTCATGCAGTACCCTATATAAAATGATAAACTAGAAGGAAAAGTTAAATGTGGTGCGATATCATGCTAGCTGCAGCTGGCAAGTTTGACTGACCTTGGACATTTTTCAGAGAGTTAGTATGGTCTAATCTGCTTCAGACTGTCATCACTTCATTCTACCAAAATAAGGTGCATTCATAAAAGTAAGAAGTTTCAATATGGCATGTTAATAAAGGTCACAGAAAAAACTAGTATTGCACTAAAAAGAAAATCAAGTTTGTACTAAAGGAAGGTTATTAACACATGCATTCTAATAATATCTTGCACTTATCTGGTATGTTTCATCCTAAGATGGCAATTCTCTTTGCATATATTAATTAATTAAGCTTCTTTTGAGGTATATAGTTCAAGTTTTATTATAACCATCTTTACAGATGAATTAACTTTGACACTGAGAAGTTAAATGACTTACCCAAGGTCTCACAGTGAGCCAGCAATACAAATCAACATTTTTTTCACAGACTAAATATATCACAAATTTTCTTACAGTCGCTTGGGTTCAATGATGATTGACTAAGGGTGACAATACTATAGAGATGATACAGTCTAAGCAGTGTTCCTCAATTTTTATAGGTTGTTTCTTCATGTTTTGAGACTTATCCAAAGTAATTGTGGTGTGCCTGTGACTAATCTTTATTAATTTTCATAAAGAAACCAACAGTAAAAAGTACAAGAAGTAAATGACCTACAGCATGCATGTTATCAAATACTGCATTTTCACAGGATATCCAATAAAATGCAATTATGCCATTTTACAACTTGTCAAAACCACGAGACCAGACCACACAAAATCAGACAGTATGACACAGACATAACAGGTTAGGAATCTTACTGGAACAGATGTAGAGAAGGGCTTCTAGGATGATCCAAGGAATCCTTGTAAGAGGAAACTCAAAGAACTTGGCTTGTCTAGCTTAACCAAAAGAAGGCTAAGGGACGATATGATTGAGCTCTATAAATAAATCAGAGGGATAAATACCAGGGAGGGAGAAGAGTTATTTAAGTGCCAGTGTGGACACAAGAACAAATGGCTATAAATTGGCCATCAAGTTTAGGCTCAAAATTAGGTGAAGGTCTGTAACCATCAGAGTAGTGAAGTTTTGGAACAGCCATCCAAGGGGAGCAGTGGGGGAGAGGGGAGGAACCTAATTGACTTCAATGCTCAGCTTGATAAATTTATGGAGGGAATGGTATGATGAGACTGCTTACACTGGCATGTGGCCCATCCTTTACTGCCAGTAGCAAAAATTCCCAGCGACCAGAGATGGGACACTAGATGGGGGAGGGCTGTGAGTTATTACAGAGAATTCTTTCCCAGGTATCTACCTGATGTGTCTTGATCAGGGTCTAACTGATCACCACATTTGGGATTGGAAAGGAATTTTCCCTTGGGAGATTGGCAGAGACCCCTGGGTGTTCTTCACCATCTGCAACATATGGAGCACAGGTCACTTGCAGGTTTAAACTAGTGCAAATGGTGAATTCTCTGTAACTTGAAGTCTTTGAACCATGATTTGAGGACTTCACTAACTCAGGCAGAGGTTATGGGTCTATTATAAGAGTGTGTGGGATAGGTTCTGTGGCCTTCAATGTGCAGGAAGTCAGACTAGATGACCATGATGGTCCCTTCTGATCTTAAAGTCTATGAGTTTATGAGTCGTAGATAATATATATATGTACACACACACAAGACATACACAAATAGGCAAAAAAGAGAAGAAGGGGACCAGGGACAGGGAAGGGGCAGGAAGAGAAAGGGAAAAGGCTGAGGTCAGGTGGAATGGAAGTCTTTTGTTGTTTGAACTATCTCAGCATTCTTTATCAAAATATATAAAGAAACAGGATTCAAATTTATATAATTGCTCTTTACATAATAAGTTATTTTATTGCTGCTAACTCAGACAGGACTGAATACCACTGCTCTCTTCTGGGCATTCATCTAGTCCATTTTTGTAAAATCATGCCTTTGGTAATCATTATGGCCCCCAAGAACCTTTGTGGTGGAGTTAAACCCAGTTTAGTAGATAGGTACATAATCTAGGATATAATTTTCAGATGAAATTGGTTGCTGAAAGCCATGCTCTATTTTCACCCTTGTGTCCACCTCTTTCCATAGCTGCCTGACCGTTGAACAGTCCCACAGCAAATGCCTCGTTCCTTTTTCTCTATTATAGCGCCAACGAATGCCTGAGGAGAAGGTCCCCATCATGCACAGCCTCTGTGGCATCCAATATATTTTGAACAGCACCTCTTGCTGTTTTAGGTGTACTCTTAGGGCTACACAATGTAATTCTTCTTAATATGTATTATATAGGGCAATGGACCAAATTTGAAGGAACTGTATCAGACCACCTTAAACTAACTTAGATTCCCTTATGCTCAGTTAGTCAGCTGTAGAGCTGATTACATCCATTTTACTGATATCTAAGGGTGTCTAAGTCCATGTAAATTACACACCAAAGAACTGGAAGAAGGTATAATTAAAGTAGGATGGTGGCTACTTTAACTTATACCTCTTTACACCTTCAACTGGGCCGTAGATGTATGTGCAACAATAACTTACCCTCCCTTAGACATCAGTAGAGTGAGAGAAAGTAGCTCTAAGAGAATTGAAGTCAGTCTAAGGGGATCATTACACTTCACCCCTGAATCTGGCCCTATGAATGTATAGCCAAGGTTTGAATAGTTAATTCTAGATGGAATCTACATTGGCCCAACATACACATTGAGGGGAACTTAATTGGACTCCCTTTAGGCTTCCTTAAGATTATGATTCAAATCTGAATTTGTAATTTTTGTGAGTTCCATCTCTACATCATGGAAGGCTACAGTATTCTCCAGCTTTCCTGTTGCTGATATTTAATAACATAAGAGTTTTTGAATTGTTAGATCAAATTCTGCTCTTGGTTACTCTTGGTAACCCATTTAACTTGGAGCAGAATTTGGCACAATCCAGAAACGCTATTTTGATTGGTGTTGCTTGATTTTATTTTAATCTGTGTTCCTCGTTTTTGTAATTTGCATCACATAATGAATTAAAGCGTCTCACTAAAGGCAAATAAGTCTATTTTTAAAAATACACAGTTCATCTTTTCCTCCACTATTTCCTTAGGAATTTTAGATGCAAAGTCAGGGCATGCCTTATTTATAGGTATAATTATAGATAAGTTTTGATCTCTACTATGCAACACAAAAAAGCAAGATAATCAGCAAATATATATCTCCAAATGAACAGCAAAGCCAAAGAATGCCAAAAGATGCAAGTTGCAGAAAGAATCAAGATTCATAACAAAATTATTTTCTAATGATC
Organism: Chrysemys picta bellii; assembly: GCF_011386835.1. Lineage (NCBI taxonomy): Eukaryota > Metazoa > Chordata > Testudines > Emydidae > Chrysemys > Chrysemys picta. The sequence continues at coordinate 13,941,374 of NC_088797.1, forward strand.
AAGTCATCTTTCTTTCAACCATTCTACTTTACCATTATTCTTTCAACCAGCTATATCACTAGATGTGGCCCTGTCAGCACACTCCCATCCGAAGCAAGAACAGGCTGGAACAATACATGAAAAGGGAAACCTTTATGGAAAACCAGAAAGTGGTGTTGGTGATTCAGCACATGGTACAATATTTTGAATCAGCACTGGGTCAAAGCTGCTGTGCTCTGGACATATGTTCTGGAGAGAGACAAAAACAGGTCTTGACCAATCATGGTCATTACAGATCCTGGGGCACTTTTGCTAAGATTGACTATGCTAATCCTGGTGGCATACCCATATTCACATTACTTACTGCCTAATAATCACCCCTCTGCAGTGTCAGTTGGAAAATTTACTGTTTGCTTCTTAATAGGAATGTGGTATCTCTGAGCCCTGTTAAATATTTGGTACCTTCCAATGGCCGATGAAGGGATCCTTCTGTCTGGTTTGTATAGCCCTTTTGATTGTTATGAAATGAATGTAAACTCATAATAATCTCCCTGTAGTATAACTTTCACCCACCAATATTATCATTTCTTAACAACAAATGTGTGCTATTTTGGAACACTCAGATTAAATAGAATCAAAACTCATATGTGCATATTGATGTTAATTTGGTTTTTTTAAGCAATTATAAAAAAGAAACCCTGTCTTATTTAGTTTGGTATTAAGGCTCTAAAAATAAAAACCTGATTTGAAAGTAGGTCCCTGATTCAACCCTTTCTTCTTCATCTTCTTCTTTTTTCCCAATCATTAAATAATCACAAATTATGGAACAAGACAGTGCATAAGTTACTGATGCTCAAGGGCCATAGAAATTTACATACAGTATAATTTATGCAGATTTTATGTACCTACTTGATTTGTATTTCTTTATTCCCCACATTTTAATGCTAACATAAAAATTTTATTCTCTGGAGTAATTTTCAATTACCAGTTCTTTTTATTTCATTTAAAATGTCTACTTAGTGGAATTATGCAGACACTCAGCGGTTGTTGTACATGTGAGGGCTTGTTTTTGGGTTGGGTTTTTCCCCCCAATACAGTAGTTGATTTTTTTTGCTGATATTTGATTTGATGAAAACAAAAATATATTATAATTAATACTCATTTGAACAAAACACAGCATAAATTGTAGTCACTGATCATGCAAGCAATCTGTGATGAGTGGGGCATGGGATTTTTTAGACACATTCAGACTATCAATCAGTCCATCAAGTTAAATATCCTGCTTTTGACAGTGGTCAGTATCTGAGAATAAGTATTATATTCAGAATAAGTTCCCACTTATTTTTTATCATCTGCTAAAAGAACCGTGAAATGCAGTATCAGGGTATAAAGCGTCTTTCTTGATCATGTGTCTAGAAAGGGTATTTCCTACTCCTTACACATGACCTTGCTGCCACAAAAAAATCTGGATTATCCTGGTAAACCCTGATTGAGGGCATAATCTAACAAAGTGCTTGAACACACACAGAACCTAATATCGTATGATTTTTTAATCATCTCAGGGGTTCCCAATTTTAGTCACGTCGTATTTATCTTACATTTAAATACTCTTATTGACTTGACATACAAATATAAAGTTGACTCCCTTCTTCCACAATCATTGTAAATAAATAAATGAAACAAAAATATTCTCAAACTTTTTAGTTAAATCCCCAAGCTGCAGCATTCCAGTATTGGTCTCACAAATGTAAAATCACCTTCCTGCTCACTACTGCCCTGGGTATACATCCCAGGATCATATTAGCCCTTTTTCCCCACAGTATTGCGTTTGGCACTCAGGGTCAGTTGCTTCACCACTATGACCCCTAAATCCTTTTCAGATTCGCTGCTTTCCAGGATACCGTCTCCTATTCAGTCATTATGGCTTGCATTCTTTGTTTCTAGATATGCCACTTTGCATTTGGCTTTATTAAAATGCACTTTTGTGGTGAAGTGGCAAGTATCTCGATGGCATCATAGTCTTATTGATGAAGACGTTTGGGCAAATCTTAGGGGCTTATTGTATTCCGAAAATATGGGTGTCTACTGACTTCTGATTAGTGGATTGGGGGAAGCACATGTACTTACCTGTAATGAAGGATGACATAGCATACCCAGCTCTGAGCTGATCTCTTATTACATTATTAATATCTTATTGGGTGTGGAAGGATTGTACTGTATAGGAAGTCACTTTTCATTGTCTGTGAATCTCAATATCCAGTACTACCAATATGTTACATGGAGAAGGTGCTGTCTTGTAGAGATATTACTTTCATATAGTACAATGTATCCAGGTGGGTTTGTAAGCAGATGAACTAAAGAGGGTACCTACCCATGGGCAGTCAAGGGCATCACAGAACAATATGAGTCATTAATATATATCTCTTCTTGATACTATAACTTGCAAATTTTAACTAGATTGTGGTCCTGATTCTGATCTCAAACCAATGTAAATCAAGGGTAATCACACTATGAAGTCTGTGGATTTAAATCTGTGTGATCAGTGTAATTGAGGTCAGACTCAATCCGTAAACCTTTTCTTATAGCCTGACTGTTTTTTCCCCCACAGTCTTAAAATAAAGCATTTTTTTTTCTGTTCAGTTGTTTGCAAAGTCCCATTTAAATTTATTTAATTTCACCTACAATATTGTTGATATCTGTTATGCGAAGACATCTTTTATTTGTTTAAACAAATAAAATTGTTTAGAAACCAAAATAATGAAGAATTCATTGGAGATTTATACCGTATAATGATTGAAGCCTGTTTCTTATATAAAACTCACATAATCCTTTGTGGTTGTGATATATAGTTTAATTCTCAATGTCATGCTTGGTAGCCTATTAAGTTATAAAACTCCCATGGTAAATGAAGACCAAATAATTGTATGATACATCACTGACAGCGTGGTGAAAGTACTACACCACTGGTAACCATATCTATATATTTTCATGATGCTTAATGTTTTATTCATCTCAGTCACGTCACATTATTTGAGTTCTTCTCACTGGGAAGTTCATTTGTTTAAGACATAGGGAGCATTAACATTTCTTGTATCTCAAAATTTTCATTTTAAGTGGAGTTAATTATCCAAAGTCTTTTTATAAAGAATATTTGCAGAAGGTTAGGACCGTGCCTTTTCTCTATCAACACAGCTGATCTTAGCCCATCCAACATGTGTATGTATTCATGCCCATATTACCAAAGCTCTACTGTTACCTGCTATCTAAGTGCTGTAGGAACCTGGGCATTATATTCTGTTTGGTAGCCTGCTTACTGAGAAGGGGAAGGAGTTATCTTGTGTTGCTGCGGGGCTGCTGGCTGAATCCTTCTCTTTGTTTGCCACCTTCTGGCTCCTGTACCGTTCAGTGTGGGTTTCAAAGAAAGGGAAATGATGTCGTCATGGGAAGGGGGTGCTATGAATTGGTGAAGTCTGTACAACTTATGAACTCTGATTGATATTGTGAAGTTGTACTGTGAAAAAGTGCTTTATTATGAGTGCCTATATGTATGTGGGTCCATACATAGGTGACAGCACCTATAGCATGTACACCGCAGAGAGATACAGAAGTAAATAGTTAAGGTTAAGGATGGAACTTACACCTCACCGAGGTTATGCAAAGAAGCAGCTGCATCCTTAGAAACAAACAGTTTACCTGGTTCCTCTGGAGGGAGGAGGGGAAGGTAGGAGCAATGGACAATAATTGGGAGGAGAATAAAAGAAGGGTTTCAGATAAAGAAACAGACAGGAACGGGGGCCATACAGGAAGAGGAAGCATGGTGCAGGAGAGGGCAAGATCACAGCAGCTGGATAAGGGACTCCTTGAGAGAGACTGAATAGCATGCAGCAGCCTGCATGACAGGGGCGGCTCTATGTATTTTGCCGCCCCAGACATGGCAGTCAGGCGCTTTCGGTGGCGTGCCTGTGGGAGGTCTGCCGGTCCCGCATCTTCGGCGTACCCACCGCCGAATTGTCGCCGAAGCTGCGGGACTGGCAGACTTCCCACAGGCATGCTGCCAAAGGCAGTCTGACTGCTGCCCTCACGGCGACCGGTAGGCCTCCCCCCACGGCTTGCTGCCCCAGGCATGCGCTTGGTGCCTGGAGCCGCCCCTGCTGCATGAGGTCGGGACACACTACTTTCCTGCACCCACATGGTTCCCCAAGGACTCACAAGAGAAGGATCAAGTAGAAAATGAGGGATATTTATGGTTTCAGATGTTTATCGTTTTGTGTGATCAGTTGTCTCCTGTGCTTTGCATCATTAAGTATAAAAGAGCATAATAGTGTTAGACTGTACTCTGTGTGTGTGTGGACTGCTTCACCGCTTCTGCATGCCCCTGAGAGAGTTAAACTGTACACCAAAAACTCCACACCTTTGGAGTTCTGGGAAAGGGGTGTGCTTAGGTAGCTGGGGTATCTTGGGTGTCAGTGCTGGTCCTGGAGGCCCCAAGCAAGTGGGCTGATGATCCTCATTTCCAAGAAGGGGTAGCAGACTGGGAGTCAATGCCCAGAAAATGTGCCAGAGAGGCCAGCCAAGGGTTTCAGAAATGTAACACATCTCAGAGGATGCAGAGTTCAGAGGCTTGGCTTCCCCTCAGAGCTGTCTCGTGCGTGGCTGGCAGGAGGCACTTGCTAGGATCTGTGACTGGGGGAAAGAAAAGAAATGGTATATGTTTAAAGTTTGGGAGCAATGGGGAAGAAAGAAGATGGAGAAGAAAAAGTTGAAGGGATGAGCGATGGTGAATTTGGGTCAATGGCAGACAGAAAGGCAAAGCGCAGGTGGATCTTGGCAATAGGAGAGTGAAGCTAGGGTGATCAGATGTCCCGATTTTATAGGGACAGTCCCGATTTTGGGGTCTTTTTCTTATATAAGCTCCTATTATCCCCTACCCCCTGTCCTGATTTTTCACTTGCTGTCTGGTCACCCTAAGTGAAGCATATGGGGAGAGTCAGCAACAGAAAGGTGCAGACAGGAACCGGACAACAGAACATGGGCAGCAAGAGTGGTGGGATGTAAGAGAGAGAGAGAGAAATAGACTGAGGAGTGGAGCAACAGGGGCTGAACGAGCAACATAAGGAGCAAGACAGGAGAAGAAAGTGAGTTATTTTTGCACTTTTTTGGCGTGGCAAACTACTGTGGATAATGTACACCCCACTTGCTCCTAATTCAGAAAATGCCTGACTATGCAATATGTATTCTATCACCTCACTCAGTGTAGATCTAAGAACAAGCTTGTGATTTTTTTTTTATTGAAAGTCATTAATCATATTAACAACCAGTCGATGGAGACTAAGTGATAAACTCACTCGTGGCCCCTGAGACCAATGAGAGAAACAAAACAGGAATAGAATCCAGGTTAGGATTAAACAAATATAACTCAGCCACCAAAATAAAAATGAAAACCTCTACAATTGTTAATGTATCTGGTAGATATGGGAAATCCTTACAAAGTGTTAGGCACTTTCTTAGAAATTCAGAGTGCCCTCAATTCCTGCTCGCAGGAGGTGCTCATTTTCTTGTAGCATTAGTGTCTAGAAATACCGTGGTTCTTTTAAAAAAAAAAGAAAAGAAAAAGAAACAAGATGTTCAGATACTATGATAATGGGAGTGATTATAAAAATCTGGATAAAGGATTTTTTTGCATCTATCGTCACTGCAAAGGATGTGAGGGAGATTCCCACACCTGAGTCATTTTTTTAGGTGACAGATCTGAGGGACTGTCCCAGATTGAGGTGTCAGTAGAGGAGCTTTTGGAGCAAACTGATAAATTAAACAGTAATAAGTCAGCAGGACCAGAAGGTATTCACGCAAGACTTCTGAAGAAAATCAAAAATTGCTGAACTATTAATTGAGGTATGTAACTTATTGCTTAAATCAGTCTCTGTACCAGATGACTGAAGGATAACTAATGTAATACCGATTTTTTTAAAAGGCTTCAGAGGTGAAACTGGAAATTACTGGCTGGTAAACCTAACTTCAGCAACAGGCAAATAGATTAAAATGATAGTAAAGAATAGAATTATCATACACATTGTTGAGCATGATATTTTGGGAAGAATCAACATGGCTTTTATAAAGGGAAATCATACCTCACCAATCTTTTAACATTCTTTGAGGGTATCAACAAGTAAGTGGACTTTCAGAAAGCCTTTGATAAGTTCCCATACCAAAGACTCTTAAGCAAAGTAAGCAGTCATGGGATAAGAGGGAAGGCCCTCTCATGGATCAGTAACTGGTTAAAAGATAGAAAAGGGTAGTAATAAATGGTCAGTTTTCATAATGGAAAGAGTTTAATAGCAGGCTCCCCCACAGATCTGTCATGGGACCTTTGCTATTCATAAATGATCTAGAAAAAGGGGCAAACAGTGAGGTGGCAAAATTTGCTGGTGATACTAAATTACTGAAGATAGCTATGTCCAAACAGATTGCAAAGAGTTACAAAGAGATCTCACAAAACTGAGCAACAAAATGGCTGATGAAATTCAGTGTTGATAAGTGCAAAGTAATGCACACTGGAAAAGATAATCCCAACTACACATACAAATTGATGGGGTCTATATTGGTTGTTACCATTCAAGAAAGAGATCTTGGAGTCATTGTGGATAGCTCTCTGAAAACATCCACTCAGTGTGCAGCAGCAGTTAAAAACACCTAACAGAATATTAGGAGCCATTAGAAAAGGGATAGATAATAAGACAAAATGTAATAATGCCACTATATAAACGTATGGTATGCCCACACCTTGAATACTGCATGCAGTTCTGGTTGCTCTATCTCAAAAAAGATATATTAGAATTGGAAATGGTACAGAGAAGGGCAACAAAAATGATTAGGGGTATGGAACAGCTTCCATATGAAAAAAAGATTAAAAAGACTGGGATTATTCAGCTCTGAAAAGAGACGACAACAAGGGGATCTGATTGAGGTCTATAAAATCATGAATGATATGGAGAAAGTGATTAGGGAAGTGTTATTTACCCCCTTTACATAACATTAGAATCCAGGGTCACCCAATGAAATTAATAGACACCAGGTTTAAAACAAACATCTGTAAGTACTTCTTCAGAGAATGCACTGTAAACAGGGCCGGCTCTAGGATTTTTGCTGCCCCAACCAGAAACAATTTTGCGCCCCCCCCCCCCCCCCCCATTTTTTTCTTACCCCACCCCCGGCTCCGCCTCAGCTCCGCCCCTTCCCCAAATCCCCAGCCCTGCCTCTTCCCCCCAGGCTCTCAAGCCTAGGAGGGTGAGGGAGAAGCGGCATGCCTCGGCCACTTGGAGTCTCCCCCTCCCTCCCAGGCTCTCAGACCTGGGAGGGAGGGTGAGCAGCGGCGCACGAATCAGCTGTTTCACGCGCTGCGGCCGCTCGGGATCTCCCCCTCCCTCCCAGGTTTGAGAGCAGTGGTGCGCGAGCGGCAGCAGCGGAGGTGAGCTAGGGCAGCCGGGGCACATTTTTAGGGGCAGCATTCTGGCGCCGGCCATGCCGCCCCTAAAAATGTGCCGCCCCAAGCACCAGCTTGTTTTGCTGGTGCCTAGAGCTGGCCCTGACTGTAAACCTCTGGAGCTCCTTGCCAGGGGATTATAAAGGCCAAAAGTATAGCAGAGTTCAGAAAAGAACTAGATAAGCTAATGGAGGATAGATCCATAAATGGCTATTAGCCAAGAGAGTGAGGGACACAACCCCCTGCTCTGGGTATTCCTAAGCCTCTGACTGCCAGAAGCTGGGACTGGGTGATAAGGGATGGATCTCCTGAAAATTGCTCAATTCTGTTCATTCCCTGTGAAGTATCTGGCACTGGTTACTGTTGGAAGATACAATACTGGACTAGATGGACCATTGGTCTGACCCAGTATGGCCATTCTTACGTTCTTATGCATTGTGGCAGAGCCGTTGCGACTCCATAGTTAAGCAAGGGTTTGGTTTTGCACTTGATGCAGGACTTCACTCTTGGTTTTTGTATGAAAACCACAGCCTCAAATTTTCAGCACGTAATCTCAGAGCGAAGCTTGAATTTTCTAAGGAGTTTCAAGTAAATCTGTTAATTACTTTCTGAGTTCTAACTAATTAAAAATTGGCTAAAAAAAGTTCATGTTCTGAGTCTCATGACTTTTAAGGGCTCATCTTGCTTACAAAGCACAAACTGTAGAAAGTCAGAATACTGTAGCAAGAGCTCTTTTAGCGTTATGTAATTATTTTTTTAATTAACTAAAAGAAAAATAAAATCTTCCTTATGTTATCTAGAATCTGAGAATTGTTGGGCAAGCCAGACTGTAGAGAATACATGACCGGTTAGGAGTGATAGTCACAAAGGGAAATATACATAGCTGCACCATTTGCACTGTAATTCACAGTAATCGGAAGTTGCAAAGGCTTATTTTCATTTCTTCTCCAAAACCATCCCATTGATCTTTATGGTAAAAAGTAGAGAACAGTTTCCCACCTACTCTTCATGCAGGAGTGGAGAGGCACTAGAAAGGTGTGTTGCCTATGATTGAGGATAGCATAAATCGAAGGAATAAAATGTATGAGTGCCACTTATGCAATAAAGCTGCTTCTGGGGAAATTTTCAGCAAGTGCATTTAACTTTTGTATGGCAAGTGGTCTTGCTTCCATGTATTGATTGTTCAATTGTGCAGAATTTAATTCTGAAATGGAACATTTTGTACCCATTTGAATACAAGTTTCTAGGCAACGTCTCCACTTTGCACAGCATCCAAGGGTACAGCAGAACCTCTTTAATTGGCACTTCACTAATCCATATATTTTTATAAATAAGTCAAAAAAGCCATAATTTATCCTCCCTTCTCACAAAAAATGTAATAGCAAGATACTACGTACCACAGTAAATTCATTTGTACACTGTAGAGATGCATAAATAAAACAAAACTATGCACTTCAAAATGAGGGAATGAAATATGTTTTGTGATGCATCAGCCTTTAAGTTTTATTCATGTTTGTTCACTTAGGACTAGATCAAAAATCCTTCTTACACACATTAGTGAAAAGTTCCTCACAACTGAAGCCAATTGGACTACTCCTGTGAGTAACAGATTCACAGTCAGGTCCTTATTTACAGTGTAAGGCTGAGTAATGCACGAGCATTTGCCTAATTTACAAAATTCAGTAATTTGCAATGTGAGCATGAGTGATGAATGATCGTCTATATTCATAACCTGAAACTTACCCGGAAATGAGCTCTAGCCATTATTCTGTCATCTCTCTGCAGCTCACTCAAGTGGAAACATTTTTCCCTCGGTTATAACCATTTTCTTGTCATAAATAGATTACTGGCTGTTTTGCCAACAAACTGGTGTCCTCTGAGTGATTTTCTCACACCCACAAAGAAGCTAGAAGAACAGCTCTGGGTTTAAACTTACCATTATGTTGTGTACTTTCTCCCCATGCTGAAAGAACTAGAGTTACTGATGTCATGACAAATGACCTAAGAATTTTTTTTAACCATCCTTACCAGCAAAATTCCCAAGAGCAGTAAATCAGAATATAAAAGAAATTCTCCCTTTTCAGCCAATGGGATTATTCGCAGGGCCTGAAAACTGTATTATGTACAGTCTGTACTGTGCCTTTTTATATAATGCAAAATTAAATACTTCAGTCTATGGTGGAGGAATAATTGAATAGCTGAGTCAATGCTTGAAAAGTCTATTACTACATGTCTTCAAGACTTTGAGATTATAATACTTTTAAAATTTTCTTACTAGATAGATGGACACATTTTAAATACACCTCTACCCCGATATAATGCTGTCCTCGGGAGCCAAAAAATCTTACCGCGTTATAGGTGAAACCACATTCTATCGAACTTGCTTTGATTTGCTGGAGTGCGCAGCCCCACCCCTCCGGAGCACTGGTTTATATTCGAATTTGTGTTATATTGGGTCGTGTTATATCGGGGTAGAGGTGTACATACATCTCCCTTGATGAGTGGGACCATGATACCTTTTCCTTGGGATTTTTATTTATCATCAATAGTAATCATTAAATTTTTCTCCAAATGCTTTCATTTGTGCAGTGTTAACTTTGGATTTCCCAGATGATTATATTAATTGGTAGTAACAGTGGTTGTGGTAGTGTCGCTATTATTTGTTAAATGCATGTGTATGTATACACATGCACACACACAGTTTTTGCTTATTAAACGCCCGATTGTGCAACCCTTACACATGTTGGTGACCATTACTCATGCAAATAGTCCCACTGAGGCCAATAGGACGATTTCAGTGATTCAATGCTCATCGATATGAGTAAGGGTTGAAGAGCTAGCCCCTGGCTGTACAGTATTGGTAACCTCAAATGTTGAAACCTGGCAAAAAAAAATACTGATATTGGCTTAAAAAATCATGAGATTTTTTTCAAAGGGGTTCTTTTTATTTGCCTTCTGGTTTCTGAGCCTCCGGTGTGCCTTTGCTTCATGTTTTCAAACTTTTCTCCACAACCACAAAGGCTAGAAACTTACTTTAAAATAAAATAAAAATGAGATAATCATAGAATGATGTCACTCATGAAATGGAGAGTAATCGTACATTGCATGATTTGTGATAAAATAGCCACATTTGGCGACACTGACTTTAATTTCTCTAGAATCCCATCTTTTTGTTTGTGAATCCAATGTGAAAAACAGTTACCTGCATTTCCTGCTTTTTTCACTAATCTCACTAATCTGACATCACTGTTAACCCTTTACTTGTTGACTTGAAGAGAAGTGATGTTGGTGAAGTCTTATACCTGAGCAAAGATGTCTGTGTGGATGAATAAAATCACAGCTGAACTGACTGAAAAAGATCTCCTGAGTCATCTAGTCCAATGGCTCTCAACCTTTCCAGACTACTGTACCCCTTTTAGGAGTCTGATTTGTCTTGTGTACCCCCCAAGTTTTACCTCACTTAAAAACTACTTGCTTACAAAATCAGACATAAAAATACAAAAGGGTCACAGCTCACTATTATTGAAAAATTGCTTCTTTCTCATTTTTACCATATAACTATAAAATAAATCAATTGGAATATAAATATTGTACTTGCATTTCAGTGTATAGTATATAGCGCAGTATAAACAAGTCATTGTCTGTGTGAAATTTTAGTTTGTACTGACTTTGCTAGTGCTTTCCATGTAGCCTGTTGTAAAACTGGGCAAATAGCTAGATGAGCTGATGTATCCCTAGAAGACCTCTGTGTACCCCCCCCCTCCAGGGGTAAGCGTACGACTGATTGAGAACCACTGATCTAGTCAGTCCCCCTGCTCTGGGGAACTGATCCTGCAGCCTATACCCACGTGAGTAGCCCTAGTGGAAATCAATGATCAGTGACTACCTCACATGTTTAAACCTGCAGTTCAAGCCCCTGGGGCAGAATTGCCGTACAACAATCTCTTGAGTCTGTTTTGAAAATCACTAGTGCTTTTGTTATTATGTATGACAACCTCCCTTGGCAGATTATTCCATTGTCAGACAGGTTCTACAGTTTAAAAAAATCCTAATATTTAATTTATTTTCTCCCTACTTTGGTTTCAGGCTATTAGTTCTTATGTTACCATCCGCAACAAGAATGAAGTTCAATCATAATTCTTTGCACGGTCATAACTAGTCAGTGGGAGTTTTGGGGAGGATGAGGAATGCAGGACCTTTGAAAGCCTCACTTTCCCTTTTGTGTATTATTAATTTTAAAGGTATATTTTTGCCTGTTTGAAAAGACATCACCATTGTTTTTTCTCTAGGCTACAACCACCGTAATGGGGTGTGAATGGAAGGGAATTCTCTCCACCCACAACTGTCTGTTGCTTGATTTTCAACATTCAGTAACTTCCCACTCAAGGAATATGACTCTGTTTTAATTCCCTATTTATGTATTCTGCATTGTTTTTGCTACATATATTCCCAATCTTGAATCAGGGTTGCCAGTATAAACCTCTGTCTCACTGTGGAGTCCTATTGCAATGGCCCACACTAGTTGATCCAATGCAGAATTGGGGCCCAAATTATGAAGACACATTATTTAATTTGGATCATAGCTTTTGAGACCTCTGTATTACTTTGATCTTCCCTAAGGGTCTGATCATGTAAAACGCTTAGCCAATTGCTGACTGGCCTCAATTTACTTATCATTGCCTCAGTCTACTAACTCCAAAAGAAACTGAGACATGTTGATATTTTGGACTATTATAATTTTCACAACACATTCACAGTGTTAGGGGGCTTTCCTTCACCCCCTTCCCTGGTTCTTGTTACACAGACAGAAAGCAGAAGACCAGAAGTCCGAAGTGCAGGCAATGCGATGTTTATGGGGGTTTAGTTAAAACATATTTTGAAGCCCTTCACGCCAGTCAGGCTTATTTTTTTATGCCAATAGAGTTTTCCCCTCTCCTCCCAATATACACCAATAGAACCCCTTTGTCTAACCCCTAGCTACACACACTGATGCAGCTGTCTCTTCCCAGTGTTCTGTTTCCAGCTCTGTTGCTGCAGAGCCTTGCCTATGTCCCTGTTCCTCGTTGCCCTATTCCCAGTCCCTCATTCTCCCATTGTGCCATTACCATTCCCCTTCCCACTCCCCCTTCTTAGCAGGTCCAAATATACCTGCAATGCACGCCCCTAGTGATACCCCTTATAACTTACGGTCATTTTCCGTTCTGGAGGGCATGAGTCGGGGGTCTTCATCCCACCCCTTTTGTACCCCCTGGGAGGGGTAAGGAGTGAGGTTGTGCTCTGGTCGGGGGCAGGCATTTCTCTGATCTTTTAGTGTTTTACCTCCCACCCCACCCAATCTCCCCTTACTGCTCCCGACTGGTTGCCTGACCTTGCTTTGAGATAAGGCGTTGAGGGAGTCGTCAAGTGTGCGCTCATATTACACTCCCACCGTACCCTGTAACACTTTCAGCTCCATCCCTTATCTGTCTCATTGTACTAAAAGCCCCATCTGGTTGTGGGAATGCAACACACAACATCTTTGTCCTTTGTTCTTCACACATATTAGTAAGGATGTAAGAGTATTAAAAGTCAAACCCAATATTCTATCTCAGGCTAACAAACAGGCTTGTATGCTAACACACAGCAGTGCACAAGTTTCCTTAATCACCCTTCACAAGCCATACACCCTCTGAATATTGTGCAATATTATTCAGTGATTTAAAAAATAGTAAAATGTATAGCATACGGACACAGCAGAACTGTGCTAAAATGCGTATAAACCTTATAATTAATTGTTGCCCGTTATTTGCATTCTGATGACTGTTTTTACTTAGGCTGTCTTTTTGTTCTGAATTCATACAGCACCTAGTACAATGGCATACTGGACCATAGAATCATAGAACTGGAAGGGACCTCGAGAGGTCATCTAGTCCAGTCCCCTGCACTCATGGCAGGACCATGTAATATCTAGACCATTCCTAGCAGGTCTTCTTCTAACCTGCTCTTAAAAACCACCAATGAGGGTGATTCCACAACCTCCCTAGGCAATTTATTCCAGTGCTTACCCACCCTGACAATTAGAAACATGGCTGGGCTCCTAGGTGCTACCATAATACAAATAATAATAAACCCCTGCCTTGTCCCCAAAAAGTCTTTTCATGATCGGGCAGAACACTCAGCCCAAGGCGTAAGAGGGAACTTGGCCCCAACCCTGCAAACAGTTTTCACATTGTGTAGCTTTACTCCTGAGTAGGGTTACCAGATAGCAACTGTGAAAAAACGGGCCAGGGGGTGGGGGGTAATAGGCGCCTATATAAGAAAAGTCCCCCAAAATGGGATTGTCCCTTTAAAAACAGGACATCTTGTCACCATACTCCTGAGAGCATGCATAAGTGTTTTGCAGGTTCAGAATCTAAGACACTAATGTGAGATTAATACCTGAATAGCACTGTGGTTAAAATGAAAAATGGAGTCTTCTTAATAGCTAAGAGCACTATCGATGGACCTGTGTTAACTCTTCCGTAGCAAAAAGATCTAAAGGGGATAAAAATTAAGCGTAATTTTTCCACTTTCTAACAGTATAATTGACATTCCTGTTGTTCACTTATCTCCTGTGTATTTTCTGTGTTTTTCTGCTGCGCCAAACAGCAGTTTTGAGGTCAGCAAACAATGGCTCAGCTGCATTGAAAGGAAAAACGGAATGGAAATTTAAAAGCAAGCCACTATATAAGATAAAAAGGCTATTGGGGTGACTCAATATACTAGAGATTTTACACAAAATTCCCATGGCAGCTGATGCTGCTGATCAATACTTGGTGCTGCTAGTTGGGTCCCAAATTGTAACTTCAACAATTAAGAGTAACTTTCTCAAGCTCACTGTGCAAGACAGGGAGAGAGGGGGGCACATTTTCACAGTGTCTAATACCTCCAGGAAAGGACAGGAGAGAAATGAAGTGAGGAATTTAGTGCAGTAAAGCACTGTGCAGCTAACATACATTGGTGGATTAATGTCAGTGTTAGCAGGGAGTTTCACTGTGAGGAATCTTTCCATGTTCCAAATTGCAGATTTGCATCCACATGTGGGTCGCATGGGACGTCGATAACAAGACTCATCCAAAAGGGAAAGAATCATAACCTGTGGGGAAACAGACCTGGATTATAAAATAAATGAGGATAAATGGCAATTTATGGCAATAATTTCTTCTATTGTGTGTTATAACATTAACTGCACAAGCATAATACATTGTCAGTGTTATCTCTGAGTTTACTTTGCCCTAGGTGAATGTCCACCAGTACCAGTCCACAATCGCCCAAATATTTATTGAACCTTTTGCTTCCTCCGATGTTTTGCTACACTAGGCAACAGCCTGTTCTTAGGAGCAGACTTCTACAAGTATCTTTTCCAAACTGATGTTCATTTTGTATCTCCTTCAGAAAATAAAATAAACAACCCTAACATATGCAGTCCTTCCAGAAGAGAATACTAATGCCATTTCATGCACTCTTTCTTGCTAACAGACCTTGAAAACTTCAAGACAAGAACAAGAAGTACAGTGTCAGTCCGACAGGGTCAGGGAATGGTACTGCTGTGTGGACCACCACCACATTCTGGAGGTAAATCAATCATATTAATAATACTATTTTCAATATTCAATGACAATTTGCAAGTTTCTCTGTCTCTTGCTCCAGAATAGGGTTTCGAGAGTTCTTAAAGTTTCCATCCAGGGAAGAAGCAGGCGATAGTGTTGGATTGAGAGAATGATCCAACCTGAATGGTTCTTGCTGGGCATACAGACACCTTGGTAAATCTGCTAAGAACTTGGTGTGATAAACCCAGAAAAAGGACAAAGTTTTATCATCTACATGCATGCATGGAGAAGAAACTAATGCAAATGCCAGTGTGTGCCAAAGTGGAGCAGATAAACCTAGATTACATGGAGCCCATAGAAGCCCATCTGTTTATGATCTGCGTGTTTGGTCTTCTGCAAGTTTTCAGTCAGCAGGGAGGGTAACCATGTAGAAAGAGCGTGGATCACATGCTGAGCCTCTTTCCATTGCATTATTATTTCATTCACAATAATGAATTTCACCCTCAGTGCAAGAGAACTTATATCCTGTGCACCAAATTTAGACCTGAAGCGTAAGTCCCATTGAAGTCAATGAGATCTGAACCCACCTATTCGAGAGCTAAATTTGACTCTGCATTATGTGGTTCTAAGACTTTAAATAATGTGGGGAGAAATGAAAGGCTGTTATCAAGTTAGTGTATGAATTAGCTTAAAACATGGTACATAAAATCCCCTACATTCTAAATATATTGCTTTTATAAAGAAATATTCAACAGTCTTTAACAGGGAAGTGAAAAAGAACACACTACAATCGCCCGTGTGATTTGTTCTCTTCTGACAGTGTGTGATATCTATCAAATCCTTGTCCCTGATGGGAATCAGCATCATCGATGCTGCTGTTCAGTCACGTTAACGGGGAAGTTTCAATAATAACTCAGTGTTTTCTCAGTGGCAAAGAAAGTGGTAGATGTTCCCAAAAAATCAGGTTTCTAAATGGATTTTATAAACTATGAAGACTATAGCAATTACTTTATTACAACATTGCTTTAAAAGGGGATGATAAAAAAAAAGTTTAGAAAATTCAAAGCAATCATTTTCAACTAAAATTGTATAAAGATCTCTTGTTATATCCTATGTAGATATGTAACGAGTGGTGCCAAAACGATCTGGTTGACTGGGTGTTTATACCTGTGTGTTTCTGTGTTGCAATTCTCACAAATCAAGCATTGGAAAGATAATTAGTTAGTTGTCTATTATATCAATTGATTGATATTGGATTTGATCGCAGGCAATGCATTGTGTGCCCAATAGTCTATGAAGTGTGTCATACAACTTTAGTGTATTGTCACTAATCACTATGATCAACAACCATCTATTTTGGCTGGGTATATGCCCAAGTGGTATTTCCAGTAATCCACATATAACTTTTCAGGTAATTTCTCTCTCTCTCTTTTTTTTTAATGGTAATCATGTTTTTAAACCTATGTGCCATTTGAGTCCTCACTTGTCAGCTAAAAATTGCCTAGCAAACCATTTGCCACTGTGGTGCTTTTACTGCTCAGACACAATGAGGCAAGTATTTACTGAGCCCCTTTGCTTTTGACCAGCTGTCAGGAAAAGCTTGACAAGTCTGCCAGCCTCCCTTGGCCCCTGGACTTCACAGTCCCCAACTAGAGTGCCACTTGAAAGAAACAAAATTTTTAAAAGAATGGTTTGGAAGGCCCCTGGGTCTGATACTTTAATGACCTGTATGATCTGCTACTGCTTACAAATCAAGAGAGCTTTTAATTCTGAATATCATCTGTAAGCCTTGACCAAACCTTTTTGAATTGGGATAAACCCCATGCAGAAATCCCACTGACCCCTATTGATCTGAGTAAATATTTTTGCACCAACAACACTGTTCTGCATTTTAAGTTGTGGGGCGCTCTGAAGTATTTCTTCACCAAAGGTACATTCCATGCTGTCACTGTATGGGGGAGAGGGAATGCCATGCTAAAGGATAACCATCTACCTAGTTTCTGTAACTAGGACACCTTTCGCTTTCATTTTTTTAGGCATTATCCCTTTCCTTCAATGTATAATCTTACCATCAGAATTACAACTTCTGGAATCTCCATGGAAGTACCCATTACAGGGACATGGTTGTTTCATCTGCAATCTAAGGCACTTTGTTCCTATCTTAAATTTGGGGCCTACCTGGACTGTGCCCCATTGGGGCATCTGCATTTATTAACTGCTAAGCACTCGAGCATATAATGGAAGGATTGGCTCTTATGTAATCTAGTGTCTCTAAGGTTTTATAGAATTCCCAGATCCCAATGCATACCAGCTTACCCAACTTTTCAGTAGAGATGTGGGGCCCAACACAGATGCAACGAAACCTGCAATTTTATGGTAGAGGAGCTGTTACTGGAGGGTTCTGCAAGGAAAAAGACCCTAAGGTTGTAGTGGTTGACATTTGAAAGGTCAGAAGTAAGTGTAAGAGCCTGAAGGGTCCGGTAGCAAATTTTCAGTAAAAAGTACCCTGAGCTGACTCCTATATTACAAGCCTGTTGCCTAACTCTCATCCCCAGGTGCACAAAGCCTCCATCACCTGCCACCCACTACCAACTGCTTCAACTTTTCTCCCCCCACCCGCCCAGCTATAAAACCTTGTCTCCCTCCCTGTGACAAGTTTCCTGACTTGATTTCCCCAACTGCAGGCTACACCTCAGCTACCCCTATGATGAATCCCCTTTTGTTTAAAACAAACAAAAATAAGTATTTTTTCACAAAACACAAAGTCAATCTGTGGAACTCCTTGCCAGAGGATATTGTGAAGGCCAAGACTATAACAGGGTTCAAAAAATAATTAGATAAGTTCATGGAGGATAGATTCATCAATGGCTATTATCCAAAATGGAGAGGGATAATGTCCGTGGCCTCTGTTTGCCAGAAGCTGGGAATGGGCGACAGGGAATAGATCGCTTGATGATTACCTGTTCTGTTCATTCCCTCTGAGGCATCTTGCATTGGCCACTGTCGGAAGACAAGATACTAGGCTAAATGGACCTTTGGTCTGACCCAGTATGGCTGTTCTTCTGTTTACTTTGAATTTAGTTCTTGACAATGTGACATAAATTGTTTTGCTCCTCTTTTGGTCATTGTTGTTTAGCTCTTGACTTCCAGGTGCTCAGAAACCCATTCATCCCTCTTTTCATGCCGTAGTCTTGGGAGGAGTTTTTTGTTTTGTTTATTTTGATGGGGGTTAGCAGGTTCTTTCCCTTCTGGGCTGTTTTAGTGTTATGATCATGTTTATTACCATGCTGAAATCAAAGATGTGCTGAACTTTGCAGGAGGCTGATACTTGATCTGCATTCAAATCTCTGCTTTTGACAAGAGAAATGGGATTTAAACATATGTCCTGAGATACTCATAAGAATTACACATCTATTATCACCGTACCAGTAACTGGTCAGTCTTTGAACCCGTTGCTTTGTAAAAATGCTGAACAAACATCACTCTAAAATGCTTAAAATTGGCTTCTTAAAGATATAATAATTTCAGATAGTTTTGAGACATATGTATGCAAATGTGTCTCTCCATTTATTTATAATGAGTTCACCATCATAGAGAGAGGCACTGTATACCAAAAATAAGAAAAGCATATTACTGTCTGAAGGCACCATCTTCCCCCATCACACCCCATTCTCTCCTCCCTCTGTCCTCTCCCCTGCTTTCTGTGTGCTCTATGCAGTTAGTTTCTGTGGCTGTATATTGGTTACCTAGGAAACTGCTGTAGGATGGAATTCAATTGAAAATGCTACTGGACTGAGTGTCAGAATTGTGGCCTGTGTTTCAAGTGATGCATGAGTGCATGTAAAATCTTGACAATTTTATTATTATTTGTAACATAAAATAACGTTAAGCACTGGTGCCAAATCCATACATGGTGTAACTACATTGATGAATTTGGCCCACTCTCTATTGCAGGCTATCAGTGCCATTTAAACCAAAATGCTCATCCATAGAATCAGTGATACGCTCCCTGCATACACCCGATACACACACTCCCATAAAACCAACGCTACCATCCCAGGCTCTCTCCTAACATCATGAGCCCTCACAAATTATCCCCCACCCCTATCCCGACAATATCATCACCAAGTAAAGAGGCTGCCATTTCCCAGTAGGGGAAACTTCTAAACAGAGATAAGACACAAATAAGGCTATTCACAATGACTCTCTCCGACCCAACAATTAATTCAGCAGCCCTAAAATCAAACCATGCTCCTTCTATACCACCCTGATGAGTCCCACCTCACCCTTACAGAGAACTGGTCTACATACCAAAAACTCCTCTGCCACGAAGATTAAATGTGTAAATTAATTTAGCATGAGCCATGGGAGGGTGAGGGGAATTCCAGATTATGTGCTGAGGGTTTTTTTTATTTTATTTATTTATTTATTTACTTTGCTGTGAGGAATTTTGTTGCTATTTTGCAGATAAAATGGCTGAGATCCAGATTGAACTGTCAGATTGGTGTATTGTGTGTAAGTGACTCGAAGACTTTTAATGTAAATGTATTCAGTGATGACAGTATCACTCTAAAGAGCTGATAAAGTTATTTCCCATTCCTGTGGTCTGAATATATACAGCATGTAAGGAAAGGCATGTTATGGTGTCTGTGAGATAAGCACACTCACTTCTGGTGCCCAGCAAGGCAGAAGACTGAGGATATTATTACTAGAGCCACAGTTAGTTTAAATTGGCACCGCTCCGTTGTAGTCAGTTGGCCTGTGCCAGTCTACAGAAGTTGATGTTCTAAACCGTTTTCAATAAGAAGAAATTTTATGAAACGCAAAGTAATTCCAGTCTATTCTGCCTTGGATCCTGGTAATCTCACTTGCCCTGCATGAAGAAAATGTCGTCTTCTTTTTTTTAACAGGACCTAATTTGTTTTTAATATAATTCACCCTGCTCAGCAGGAAATAACCTGAAGAAATGGTAGAATTTTTAGGCTCCAGAACTAGAGTGATTGTTTCCAAATTGCATTTTAGTTAGCCAACTAGCTTGCTCACAATATACATTGGAAACCATTTGCTAATGATTACTGCACAATTACTGCAGATATCTCCTTTTCCAACTGTGGGGAGATAGAAGTGAGCATGGGAATATCTGATGTTCCCGGCGGGTACTCTTTCTAGGGATGTTTTATTAGTGAAAAACTATAGCAGCTTCCCAAGGGATCCCAAAGTAGTGTTTACAAACTAAATCTGTAGAGATCACTTCATCCAATACTGTAGTTCTGCCACCTCTGGGATGTAACACAGCAATTGTTTAATGCTTTACTACAGCAATACACAGCAGTTTTAGGCTAGATGTGAAGAATACTATATGTAATTGAAAATACAAGAGCAATTTAGAGAGAGAAAATACAATTATCTGATTTGGAATTTGATTAGGACATTGTGCTTAATGCCATCCCCTAGCAAATAGTGCCATGGACCTTTAATTTACCTGCTAAGGACTAGGGCTGGCCAGAAAACAAGAAATCTGTCTCATGAAAACTCTTGAGATATCAACATTTGTTTTCCTTTCACATCTTACTCTAGACATTTTGAAATTTTTCTCAAAAACCCACAAGAGAGACAGACACACACCCCAGAATAGCCAATGGTGCAGTAGTTAGCAAGTGGGAGACCCAGGTTCACGTGCTTGTTCTGCCTGATTCAAAATAGGGAGTTGCATCTGGGCTTCCTAAATCTCAGGTAAGTGCCTTAATCACTGGCCTATTGCCTATTCTGAGGTGAATCTCTCTCCAAAAAGCTTTGGTTTTGACAGATTGGCATTTTATGACAAAAAAACATTTTGTCCAAAAAATCCCAACTGAGGACAATCGTTTTACATATCATAAAAAAGAGCACAGTGCCCCTTCGCACTGTGACTCAGATGGAATAGCACCATCTAGTGAATCATTACCACTAGCACATCCTCAGCTACTCCTTGGAGAAAACTCGTCATGGAGTGGCCCAGCCCAACCCTCCTTCGCTTGGGAGATCAGACAGGGGGCAAGCAGTAGATGTATGGCACCAGGACAATTTTTCCCCTTTGTTTTATCATTAAGAAAAACTATTAATGGTTCATTGTGTTTAAAAACATGAATGGTTCTATTTCTTTGCTTCCATCCCCTACCCTCATTCCTCTCAGCTGTAGTTTGCTACATGTATGAAAACAGAAGTTTGGTCTTTGGGATATATCTGTTTTTTAAAGGGATTGCAGCTGAGGGCAAAATTATGTTGGATTTCATGTGCTAGTTGAGCTTTGAGCCATTTACTACCTTAGAGATGCTAAAAAAAATCAGCTTTCTTCTATTAAAATTCTAGCAGTAATTTATCCTAATATGAGGCAAATGATTAACGAGTATTTTCAGCTTCTTAAAGGGGACCGAATACAGTTCATACATAATCATTTGGACTTTCCAATGCAAGATGCATCACAACAATTCTTATTTTAATACAAGCTGGAAATTCACTGTATGAATCTAGTCCTTTTTTTTTTTTTTCTCCAGCTGAAAAAGAAATGTGTATTTCTTAGGAGATATTTTCAGCAGGGAGTCAGCATTTTGTCAGGTCAGTGCATCATAGTGTTACATTGTGTTAAGCAGCATAATGATGCGACATGCTGAAATGCTAAAATGCTGGCTGAGCACTGGAAATTTGGAAATAGACACCTATTTGGAGCTGAGGAATAAAGGCAGGAATGGATGTAAATCAAACATTTGCCACTGTCAGTTGTTCAGCTCTTGAAACATTACATAGATGGGCACAGAAGATTGGCTTGCTGTATTTATAGGACCCTGTCTTTTAGAAGTTCACTTTTTTTCCTCCCTTTCCCCCTTTATTCACTCATACCTATTAAGCCAGTATAAAATAGGGAAGTAGTAAAACTAAGAATAATAAAAAGCTACCTAAGTCATCATCTTTGTTCTTTTATCCTATCACATTCATGTATTCCTTCCCAATACTTCTCAGTTCTCTCATCATTAAAAAGTCCATTTCTAATAATTGCTTCTTTCATACCACCACACCTAGATCCACTGGTTATTGCTGACAAAGTGCTTTATAAAGATGGGCGTTAACAATGGCAACGGTGCCGGTAACTTCCGTTCTCTGGAGGGGAATCATAGTGTTGAATACACTCTAGGAAAGAGCAGGATTTAGCAGTTTTAGTAACAACTTCAATCATTTTACATTGTAAACACTTCAGACAAAAGACTACATCTACCTCTGTTTTCACAGCACCTAACAACATTGAATCCTGATTGCAGCCTCTGTGTGCTACCATAAAATTAACTAGTCAATGATAATAAATCCTAGCATCTCCTACTAAGTATATTAAAAACCAATGGCAGTTTTAAGAAATGTAAAGGACCTTAAAACGTTTGGGTGGCTTTCTTGATGAGACAAGTTGTGGGTGTTCAGCGTTTCTCAGGATCAGCCCTATAATTTGGAGGTAGCAAAAATAGTACTTATAGTGCTTTACATTTTCAAAGTACTGCTAGATCGATACCATCTGAAGATGTGTACACTCCACAGGGGCTGAGACCCCCTTGGAAATATTTCAGGGATTCTTTCCCTTTAAATGAATTCCAGTACAAATCTCCATATTTAATATCTTTTCACTAATTCATGTCGAATCAGTGCTAATACACTGGTACTTTATTCTGTGCATTTATGGAAATTGGGACATTTAACTGTCATATTTACCAGATTTATGTTGTTGCTGAGTGCCGCATTACCTACTATACAAATAGTAATTTAATTTTTGAATACTTGCTAACAATATCTCTGCTATTTCATTATGAGTCTATAGATTAAACCGTGACATTGAACTATTTCGATCTGAGCCGGCTTCAATTGCACTGGTTTACTGAACACTAACAGCCTCTTTTTTAACTCTTGCAGCCTGTAGAATGTAATAACTGCAGGGACACAGAACACACTCTTGTAGTAAAACCCACAGGAGTGGGACGGAGGGCCCAGGAAAGTTCATGCGGTTGTCCTTTTGGTGTTCCTGATGTACGATCTCCTTTCAGGATCAGTGCACATAGGAAGACAGGGCAGGCAGCTTGCCAACATCAGTGACCCATGGGGGAGTGTAAATTCCGCCACCTGCTTCTCTGACCTGTTCAGTTTTGGGGTGACTCTCTTCCTTCTGAAATCAAAGCACTGCAAGAATCAGATCTGCATTGGCTGCCCCACCTGTATCTGTGCTATTCTTCTTCTCCATGAGGAGAGGGCAGCGTGGAATTTAAATACATATCAAAGCATCAGTTCTGGTTGATTTTGCCATCAGTGTCCCTGCCATCTGCGAATCCTGTCAGAGAAAGTAATTATTGTGTGCCCTTGATATGTCCCTCCCATCATCGAGTCCTGGCAGAGAAGAGTGAGCTGCTGCTGTTGTTATTATTATTATTTATTACATGCAAGAGAACTATATTAAAAATTATTAAGGTTGCAAAGTCAAGCACTCAAAAATTAGGAAATGCCAGAATTAAGGTTGCCTCTGCAACTTTAATTCACCCCCTTATCTGCATGCATTATGATACTGTCTTTAATTACATGATCATATACAATTTTTTCCACAGGACCCCAGTCTCATTTCCTACACAGGATTGCTGAATGTTGTGTAGTTAAGGGGGCTGTTGTCTGGAGGACCTCTACATCATTTGTTGCAGAAGTTGGAAGGTGTGTAGTGACTGAGGCAGGGTACTACAGAAAGAGAAAGGACAGTTTCATGGCTGAGGCAGTTGAATGATGCCTTGGAGAACTGGGTTCTGTCCCTGCCTTTTCCATAGAGTTCCTGTGAGATGCCAGTCAAGTCACTTAAACTGGTCTTTTCAGGGGTGATCACTAACTGTATGTTCCTCATATTCTGAATGCCTGACTTCAGACCCTGGGTATGATTTGCAGGAGTGCTGAGAAAACTGCAACTGAACTCAGCGGGAACTAGGCTGTGAGTAAGAGTGTGAGTGTGTAAGTAAAAAGTGCTATATAATGCTAAGTACTCTGCAAAATCAGGTGCTACATATCTTGAATTGGGCACCCAAAATTAGTGAATCCTTTTTTACCGTTCTCTCTCTGTGCCTCCATTGCCCATTTGTACTAAGGATGTAAAAGGTTAAACCTGCGGCGGGCAGGTTGGTGTGGCCCCAGCCACCATGGGCGGGCTGGCGGGCTGGACAGGCCACGCAGCGGGACCCCGGCTCCGGTAGGCTGGGGCAGCCCTGGCTGCAGCAGGTGGGCTAGGGTGGGACCCCGGCTGCAGTGGGCCAGGTGGGCTGGGGTGGCCCCAGCTCCAGCCGCAGCGGGCTGGCGGGACCCCAGCCATGGCCATTCCAGAGCGGCCACAGCCACAATCGCGTGCCCACAGCCATCGTGGGCCAGGGAGGCGGGACTCCATCCCCGGCTGTGTGGGACCTCAGGCCCACAGCCCCAATGGGACCCCAGCCAGGCCAGTGGGACCCCAAACCCTGCTGCCCCACGCCATCCCACCTGGGTGACCTTGGATAATGGTTAACCAGTTAAACGATGTAATTTTAATCGTTTAACATCCCTAATCTGTCTGGGGGGGAGTATGAAAATATTTTTATTACTGTGTGTGAAGCACTTGTATTCTGTAGTGATGAGCACCACAGGAAAGCCCATGAGGAAATTAATATTTCTGTCTTCAGAACAGGGCTTGAATAATGTGATCTAAATAAGGCATGAGGCACGCATTGAGCAACATGGAGAAAACAAAATATGGACTGTCTATTCTGTGCACTGAATGAGGCAGGGTTGCTGTGCAAAAAATAGTATGAGATCAAATTAACCTATACACATAAAGGGGCCAAAATAAGGTTGCATAGCCAACTTTAATTCTGACCTTTCCTAACTTTTGGATGCTTGAATTTGCAACCCTAATAATCTTTTAATGTGGGGTTTTGTGTGTGATTTCATACCTCTTAAAAAAAGCAAACTGAAAAAAAAAATTATATCATGTGGCATCATATTGATACCCACGTAGATCATTAGCAGGGGTGAAGTCTTTAGATCTGCCACACTGACCTCTGCCACTTAAACTAATGGAAT
The DNA here is from genome assembly GCF_011386835.1 of Chrysemys picta bellii. Classification (NCBI taxonomy): domain Eukaryota; kingdom Metazoa; phylum Chordata; order Testudines; family Emydidae; genus Chrysemys; species Chrysemys picta. The sequence goes on from NC_088797.1 coordinate 13,966,499, forward strand.
AACTGATAGCAGTAGTAGGTAGTTATTCTCTATGTAGGCGAGCTCTAGAGGAAGATGGGACATTTTGCCAGTGGGTGTCACAAATATTTGCTGACAGAGGAGGGTGCAATTCAAGACTCTGGAAGTGTGTGCATTCTAGTGGACACAGACTCTTCTGACCACGGGCACTGACTTTTAATTTTCTCTGTGAGTGCTCCACCCCCACTCCACCCTGAGGCCCCACCCTTGCTCCGCCTCTTCCTGCCCCTGCTCCAGCCCCTCCCCAGAGGTTCTACCCTTGTTCTGCCTCTTCCCACCTCCCCCGAGGCCCCTCGCTGCTCTTCGTCCTTCCGCCAGCTGCCAAACAGTTGATCAGTGGCCCCACCCCTATTATTTTTCAGAGGGTGGTTGAGCCCTGGAGCACCCACGGGGTCGGCGCCTACGCTTCTGACTATTGCCCACAAGCTTGGTCCTTCTGCCCTATTCCCCCTAACATTTCCATATCCCAGTCTTGTCTCTACCCCACCTCTAGCTCCTCATCACATTCCTCTTCTCCTTGTCTACCCAGGCCCAGTCTTCGCTCCTCGGGCTGCTGATCCCAGTCCCTGTCTCCTTGTCCAGTAAATCCTAGTCTTACCCCTTCACACAAAGCTTTTAGATGTTAAGCTCTAGAAAGTCTCTACTGAGCATGTGTGAATTGTGATTTTTTTTCAAAGGCTTATAAACTTTACCAGGTCTGGACAGATTTTCATGGGCATGGCAAGCAGAACATCTGTGGTACAAAGGCCACCCACACGACAGATTTCATGTCCCTGCTGCAAAGTATGGAGGTGCTAGAGCTTTCCAAAGAAAGGAGAGCATTTTTTTTTTAATATTGAAAACATTATTTTCCCTAGCCTCATTCTCATAAACAGAAGAATGCTTTGGGCTGAAATTTTCCAAAAAGATTCTGCCCAAGGCAGAGACATGGCATGGAAAGTTTCAGACCAAATTATTCAAGTCTGGTAACGTTATAAGCAACTGAAAACAGGATTGTATAATTGAATGTAGAGCCCCACCTATAATTATTTGTATCGCGGTTGCACCTCCTAGACCCAGTTGCAGAACAGCATCTCATTGTGCTAGGCGCTGTACAAACACAGAAAAAGAGAGTCCCTGCCTCAGACTGCCTGTAGGGAGCTCCCACTACAGGCTTTTAAGGAGACTGTGGCTCAGCCACAATGAGTCATTCTCCCCCTCTCTTTTGCCTTTCGGGCTTTTCTTCCCCATTTTTGTTTCAGTTGCTCACCTCCATGCCTCTTGATAAGAGGAGCCACATAGGCCTATTCTCAACCCTGGTGGGAACATCCTATAGAATAATAGAGATGAGACTTCTAGGGTGTTATAAATATTACTTGAATCCAGCTGTAGAATTCACTACGAAATTCCATAGATTGGTTTATATGTTCTTCTCTCTGTTTTAGTTATGTGGTTTCCCATAGCCATTGCACCTCACAATATTTAATGTATTTAGCCTCACAACACCCTGGCGTAGTATTTTTGGTTAAATACTATAGTATTTACCCATAAAAGAGACTTTAAAAAGATCGTTCTGAATTTGTATCCAGAATCTCACAGGAATTTCAATGCAACACAACCCTGAGCTAGACCTGATCATTTCATAGCTTGATCTGTGTTGTCTGAATATTGACAGAATTCAGCTATTTTTCTTCCACCTTGTTCTATTAGAACTATAAAAGAGGTATGTTTTACTAATTAAAATAGAAATATGCACTCGTGTTCAGATCCGGATGCTTGAAATGAGGCTCGTACATTCGTATCTAGTCACTTATTTCCCATTTAGGAGCCGAACTTTAGGTACCCAATTTTAAAACGTTGGCGTTGATTAGTAGGGCTTTGTTTGGAAAAACAAGATTTAAAGGAAAGCGAGTTGACACCTTGTTCTTTGGAATTATTGTATGCCTACATGTTACGAAGATCCACTTGCATATTTCCATCTTCCCAAGGGGAAGGGAGTTATTAAAGATCAACCTGTTCAAATAACTCTTAACTATCTCAGACCATTACTTTTGATGGAATTGCACTTGTAAGCTCTGTGCCTTTGAGCTGATATGTTGACAGGGAATTATTTTCACATCTTTTTCACATAATGGATGAGCTGCTAAAGGTTCTCTCTTTTTTTGTTCTCTCCTGACTTTTTCAATAGCTGAACCAAGAACTTTGGGTTCTGTTGCACAGCTTAATCAAGTAGAACTAACTAAATTTTAGCATTTGACAGAAGAGATGGCGATTTTGATTTCATCTCAATCTCAGCCTTTCATGCTATATGGTAGGTAGTGAAGTGCAGCTGCCAGCCCTGTTTTCAAAATACACTGCCAATTATAGCAACAAAGCTCTGCAGACAAGTCCTCAGCACAGGGTGTCACTGGTTGGGGAAACACACAGAGCCAGCCTTACAAGTGGGCGACATGGGTAACTGCCCAGGGCACCAGGGTCAGGGGGGCGCTGTGGTCAAGAGGGTCTGGCAAATGGGCAGGGCAAGAGGAAAGTGCCCACCGGCCTCCACTCCCTACTTATGGATGGCTTTGTTGGCCCGCATGGGGTCCTGGCTTGGCAGAGGGTTGAGTAGGCTGGGCCAGCCCCCAGATAGGGGAGGAGCTGAAGTTGTGAGGGGTGTTGTTGCAACTTGCGGTTGGGGAGGGTCTGTACTGGGGGTGAGCTGCAGGAGCCCCAGCAGGCCTGGGGGAGCACCTTGCAGGACTAGCCTTGCCCTGGGCCATGCGCTGGTCCGCACAGAGACTGAGGGGTGAGGAGAGCGCCCGGGGGAGAGCTGCTTCCATCCTGTGTCTCCTGCACTCACACCAGCTAGGATGACCAGATAGCAAGTGTGAAAAAGCGGAACGGAGTGGGGTGTAATAGGCGCTTATGTAAGAACCCCCCCCTCCCGAATATCAGGACTGTCTCTATTAAATCGGGACATCTGGTCACCCTAGATACAGCCTGCCTGCCGGAGTAGCTGCTCACCCACCCCTGAATGCCCATGGATCAGGGGAGGATGGAGTGTGCCCAGGTTAGTGGAAAGTGCTCCTGGGGGCGCACAGCAGTGTCTGAAGTTGGGTAGCACTGAGGGCTCCCTGGGCAGGTTTATGGCAGCTCAGGGAAACAGACCCTGTGCCAGGTACGTGCTGTGCTAGGCTTTAGTTAGTACCTCGCAGCCCTGCCATCCCCCCAGCGCTTTGCACGGTTGCCAACGTGGTGGTCTTGCCATGGGTGTGAGTGCAGTGGTACACAAGGATACACACAGTCCTGACTGTAACTTAAAGCTTCTCCTGTAAACTCAAGGTGTGCGACCTTACTGTGTATCTGTACTTAAATTCAAAGAAAGGGTGCCAAAATACACGTTCGCCCAGGGCACTATTTTCCCTAAGGCCTGGCCTGAACGCATTTGTCCTCACCTGAATTTTTTGGAAAACAATGACAGGCATTTCACAGGCTGAAAACAGTACAATGGTTTTGGTTGGAGGAGGAGGACGAACTGTTATGTGAAATGAATTATTTTTTGCCTGTGCAATCCTCTCTGCATGGATCATGTCCCAAGTTCTGTCTCACTTACCCAACTCTGCTGAGGAGGAAGTGGGGGGAAAGCAGGAAAAGTTGAGCAGGACTGTTCAGTAGGACTCGCTGCAGACAAGAGTAAAGTACTACTCAAAATAAGAAAGGGTATCGCAATCTAGCCCTTTGGCCCTGGAGAAAATCCTGGGTATCACACTCTGGCACCAAATATTTGCCTACCATTGCCCTCTCCCATCCACCAAAAATAATGGTCACACTTTGCATTAAGGTACCATTTATAAAGGGTTAATAAATTATTAATAGCTGTCTCAACAAATGTTAGAGTCCAACAGATCAAAAATGGCTGATAATGATTTGTAACACCTTGTTCTGATAGCGTTTATAACCATCTGTTCATATGCTGCTAATGTCTGTAACATCTTGTCATCATTGTTAACCCTTTGTTCACCATTTATAAATGGAATCTTAATATAATGTGTGGCCCAAAAAACCCAAGGTAGTCAAAGAGAATGGGCCAAGGGAATAAGAGGTAGAGTGAGGAAATGGCCTTTCTAGTCAATATGGAAGAGCAAACATGCCAGTCCACGGGGAAATGAGGGATTGTTTAAGTGTACTTCAGAGTGGCATTAATTTATCCTCCTTTCTCTGAAACCCTCACGCGGGGAACATGGAGAAGAGTTTGGGAGAACAGGTCCAGCCATGGTTCACTGTGACCTGACCTGGGATTCCTACCACGTTATTTCTGGTTGCCATGGAGGAGTGGGATGCTGTATCAGGAAAAGTGCTATTTTTTCATGTTTCTGTTGGGATCAGAATTCTGCTTATTTCCTTTGTTTACATAGAGAGTAACACAGGATGTCCATACATTTTCTATTTTTGTGGTTCTCATCTCCTCTAACAAAAGTTTTGGAAAAGGAATTTTTTCCTGCAGGAAAAAATCTGTATATGTCCAAAAAGGGACTTTGCAATGAGCAAAGTCATTAGAATAGGCCAATATAAACAGAGAAAACCAAAGCAGCCTGCATCATTTACCTGAGTTTAATATTAAAAGCTATGCTAAAAAAATCACACCATTGTATTCAGTCAAATTAATGGAGAGACTTGATTCACTGGTTTAACTAGTTGTCTAACTGCTGAATCTGTGAAAAATCCATTGTTGATTGTGGTGAAGGTTGGAATGAAAATGTGATCATTCCCTGGTGCCTGGGGGGGAAAGCAGCTATCACTAAAACTGCTTGAATTAGCACTAATGAGATAGATAGCTGCTGCCTTGAAACATTTAGGATCTCAAAAGGTGAACTTTCGTCTGTGCCACTGAGACATATGTTTACCGAGGTGCATGAAAGATGCAGTGAGGGAAGACGGAACAGAACTGAAGATGAAATAGCTAAACAAACCCTAGTCAAATGGCGGTGTGGCCAATTTCAGAGATCTACAGGTGGATAAATGAGCTATCTTGTGACAAGAGAACCACTTCACAAACACACACTCACTCACTCACTCCACCTTGAACTAGCACTCCCACACCCACATGTTTAATATTGTCATTCTGGGGTATACTTCCTGGAAGCTGGTGGGCATAACCATAACCTTAATTCAGAATAAACGTAAGAAAACAGTTAGGCTCCTTTATACAATAAATAGCTGAAACAGTAGAGACACTGCTCAAAACAGGTCATGCAGAGCTGGTCAGAGGCACAGCTATGTTGGTAAAGGTTTTTTGCTGGTTATCATTTGTTGGAGGTGTGTGTGTGAGAGAGAGAAAAAGAGAAGATGCCACCAGAAACACCACTGAAGGAGACAGAGAAGGCACCAAGGAAGCATCAGAAAACACATGCAGAAGAATTGGTACCATGACCCTGGGAAAAAGCTAAGAGAAAGAACTTTGGGCTAAGTGCAGGCTGGAAAAGGGCTTGGAACTGTGAGCAAAAAACCTGGCTCCTTAGATTCCAACTGTGTCTAGCGAAACAGGATTTTCTGTTCATTCTTTGTAATGAGACATGATTTGATCTATCATGGATTTCCCCCTCCACCCGCCCCAATGGAAACAACCATAAGATGCTACATTTTGTCCAGCCATGTGGATCAAAAATAGTAACAATATTAGAAACTTCACCCAACACAATAGAGTCCTGGTCCATGGTTGAGATTCCTAGGTGCTATGACAATACAAAAAATTAATAATAAAAAAGTGCTCTCTATTCTGGAGAATACATGTTTGGTTCTGAAAGCCATCAAGTGACATACTGCAGGCAGAGAACCCAAAAATTGCTGCTCCAAATCCTGCACACTGCAGTATAAATTTTTGGGCCAGATGCTCAGCGGCTGTGAATTAATGTAGCTCTATTGAAGCCAGTGGTTGAAATCCTGTGTACCCAGGTGCAATCATTATCAACAGAACAAAATTAATGTAAGTTATCTCATTAGGTACTAGTATTACAAATAGCCTGTAAACAATGAGTCAGAATCAAGAATCCATTGCTGGACAGTCCCGCAGCATAGGCATCAGGGCAGTATTTGAAAACAAATACAAGCTATAAATCATTTACCTTTTTGTACTTTTCGTTGTCTATTCCTTTATGAAAATCAGTTTTAAAAAATTACAGAAGAGGCCATTGCTGAATTAAATATGACATTACAGGGTTAGGAAACCTTACAATCGAGCATAATTCTATTCTCTCTGATTCCGCATGTTGAAGAAGTCTCTTGATCTGCAAAGCAGGTTTCTTGAAACTTAAAATCACTCATAAAAAACTCTACTTTAATTTAAATTAGAACAGGTTGAAAGTTGTAACTTCCATTTTAAGTATATGGTCCATCATTTACTTGTTATATGCAGCCTTAGCCACTGTTTAAATTATTAAGTTCAAGAAGTAAAAAGGTTCTCAGGAGATAGACATGGATGAGATTAAAATTAATCCTCCATAATCCTTGTTTTAAAAGTGCCCATTCAGTGTGTGTACATGTTTATCAATTTATTTAAAGGTGGGAGGGAAATAGATTACTGTATATACTCGTTCATTAGCCCGTTCATTTATAAGCCCACCCCCCAAAATGGATAGGTAAAAATAGCAAAAACTGTATGACCCTTTCATAAACTGACCCTATCTTTCAGGGGTTGGAAAACTTTGGCTCCTGGCCCCTTACAGTTAATATTGTTTTGTTGTTGTTGTTGTTTTGTTTTAATTGAAAATTCTAAGAAATTGCAAAACTCTACTCCTGGTTACACTGGTGTAAATCCAGTTTACTTTGGATTTACACTTCTTTAACTACTTGATCTTACAACCCTTACCAAAGTAAGTAGTCCCACTGATTTCAGTGAGGACAACTTTTGTGAACTGGAGTTGCAGACATGGGCCATAACTGAGAGTAGAATTTAGCTCAGATATTTGGAGCCAGTTGGTGTAATTCAATGATTCTCAAACTTTCGTAGTGGTGACTCCTTTCACACAGCAAGCCTCTGAGTGAGACCCCCCTTGTAAATTAAAAAAACTTTTTTATATTTAACACTATTATAAATGCTGGAGGTGAAGCGGGGTTTGGTGTGGAGGCTGACAGCTTCACAACCCCCCAAGTAATAACCTCGTGACCCCCTGAGGGGTCACAATCCCCAGTTTGAGAACCCCTGGTGTAATTGATTAGCACCTTTGACTTCAATGGCGCTACACTGATTCATACCATCTGAGGATTTAAAAAATTCTATTTATGAAAGGAAGGAATAAATTTGCTTACAGTTTCCTCTGCAGGTTTAATATATATAATGTTTTGGTAGGGTAACCTCACTATGTATCATTTATGCACGATTCTTGTAGATTTTTACCCTTCAGTCACTTAGGAGCTGCAACTCTTCATGCCGACTAATGATCTCCTGCTGACTGACTGCCCACTTGCAGTTCTGTCTTCAGCACATCTGTCAGTGCAGCTTCCCCAGGGATCTGTATTCAAGTTTGAAACTATGACACATGTGCATTAACAACCCAGTGACTTTTCTTGTTAATAACTGACTAAATCTTTGAAAACAGCAAGTTTCCTACCAAACGCCTACTATTTCCCCTTATATGCCAGTTGGGCTGGTGGACTGTCACAAGATAAACAGCAAGGGAAAAGACATCTGGCATATGTAACTCATGCTGCAGTCACAAAAACTAAAACAGAACAGATTCATCTCCCCGGTAAAGACCCTTGACGATAGTGAAATAATAAGGAACAAGACATTAATGTTTTATTCTTTTGCGGTGACGGCTCATGACAGGGTTTAAAAACAAAGAAACAAATATTCTTAAAGTTAGGTATGTGCTTAACTACCTTGCTAAACCGGGGTCTATACTGAATGAATATTGAAGGGAGACGGCTAATGGCTGACACCTTTCACCTCTGAGTAAATAGACTCTAAGTTATGTTACGTTATTACCATTTCATGGTCTATGTACAATACATTGGAGACCTGAGTCCAGTTACTAGTGTACTTTTGGTCACACCACAACCACACACCCCCTCCCATAATAATTTGAACTTTGCTTGGCAGTCTCCCACAGAGATGTCAAAAAAAGGGGCAAAAAGAGACTGTGAGCAACTTTCAGGTCCTTAGAAACAGTCCTTACAGAAAACAAAGCACATGAGTGAGACAGTTGTCTGTGTACATGTACCCACAAATTATATATACAAAACACTACACTGGTGCATCTCCAATCTTGCAATTAGATCTGCTTGCTCCTGTAGAGTCCCATTTAAGTTAATGGATCAGACAGCACCGTCGTTTATTCACATAGAGGTAGTATGTTAACCCATGTGGAATAAGATGATTGAAGGCAAAATCTGACCTTCAATTAAAAAAAAAAATCATGAGCAAGGTCATGTTACTGTGAAAATCCTAACTTTCGCATTTCCTCTGTGTGTGTAAATATGTAACCTTAATATTGTATGAACATGGGATAATTTCCACGATTTTTAAAAAGAAAACAGAGAAACTGCCCAGCTTAAAAATAAAATAAAATAAAATAAAGTTTTAACCCCCAAATGCAGAGTTTTTTTCAGAAAACAATGTGTCTTAGTAAAGTTCCAATATAACTTTACTTACAGCAATTAAATCCAGCTCATCTATATAATATTGTTTTACCATGCACATTACAGTAGCATCATATAATGTAATGCAACCATAATCTACACAGTTATCAAATATTTTCGGCAGTCTGATATTTCCTAAAAAGGACATCTCTCCCATACTATTTTGCTAAATATTTCAACCTTGGAGTTGATATTAATACACTTCAGTAAGAAAATTCTCCACAAGCAACTTTCTTTTAAAGGTTTGATCTAATCTCTTATAGCTACAATAAGAAGCTGATCAAAGGTAGTGAAAGCCTGGTATTAAAGGATTAGCTAGGTCACATTGAAATATGTTTTAAAACAAGCACGGGGTCTTTAGATCAGGCTCAGCTCAAGCGAGCATACAAAAGGGATGTAAGCTAACTCTCCATGACTTTAAATAGAAAACCAACTGACAGATTAAATCTGTGAGTCAGATCATCTTTAAGGTGATATTATATATAGCTTTATATAGTACACATCACAAGCTTGGGAAATATAAGTAATGGTTGAATTATGTAAAGGACAAATATATTCTAGAGTTAAAAATCAATTTTAGTATCATTTAAGTCAGTGTTTCTCAAACTGCGGCCGCCACTTGTGTAGGGAAAGCCCCTGGTGGCCGGGCCAGTTTGTTTACCTGCCCCGTCCGCAGGTCCGGCCGATCGCAGCTCCCACTGCCTGCGGTTCGCTGCTCCAGGCCAATGGGGGCTGCAGGAAGTGGCGGCCAGTATGTCCCTTGGCGTGCGGCTGGACCTGCGGACAGGGCAGGTAAACAAACCGTCCGGCCCTCCTGGGGCTTTCCCTACACAAGCAGTGGTCCCAGTTTGAGAAACACTGATTTAAGTACATAACTAACTTGAGGCATCTGGACTCTCTTTTGACTTCAGGCCACAGGTAATTAGCAGCAACGGTCTGGTCCTCCTAATCGTTTAGTCTGTCCTATCTTTATTCTTGTTCTCTTCTCTTCCTATTTACTACTGACAAGATCTACCATTGAGACACCTTATCTCTGCTTGGCAGAATGGGATGAGTGGTTTCTTTCTATGCCACTCTGTGGACTGTATCATGCTATTATTCTTTTAAGGAAAATTTCCTGACTAAAATCAATGAGGAAGCGTAGATCAAAAACAGAGAGAACGATATGGCCCCATGCATAGTTCAATAGGAAGTGCTGTGAAACCATCTTGGCTTGAATAGAAGAGCAGTATTTTCACCTAGATAAAGAATAATTGCAAATATAGGGGGGTTGGCCCACTCATGAATGCCCTGTGCTGTTTTTGTGGACATGACTGAATGAAGTTGTATGACACTGTACTGTCCCCAGGCAGTAAAGTTTGCCTGAAATCATTATTTTAACATTAGGAGACAGCTTCACACCCAAAGACACAAGGGGTACAATTCGCAACACTTGTACCCATGGTAGCAGCTGTGCTATGTGTGGTTTGGCTTAAGGGATACCTACTCCCAGAAGTTCTGTTAAAGGAGATCAACTTTAAATTCTACAGAGTACATCTGCTGGCTGGGCCTGTCCCATCCTCTCCCAACCCTGTGTACTTTGTGGTCTCTGTTCCACCCAGATACAGTTCCCTCCTGAACAGAGTAGGGGTTTGGACAGTATTAATAGTTATATCTCCACTTTAGGGGAGACCCATTGGTCTAATGCCAGGAGCAAACTGAGCCTAGCTTAAACTAGACCTGCAAAAAATGTGTGTAATGAAACTGGCAACCAGGGAAAATTCAGGTTTTTTTAAGTTTTTTATTACAATCCAAACATTGGAACTGGATCATCAAAAGTTTCCTAAATCTTTTTTTTTACAAAATTGGGTTGATTTTTCAAGCAAACTTAGGCCAAGTTCTGAGTGAATCTGAGACAATTTATGGTTATGATCAGAGTCAGACCAAAAAATGTAGTGGTGTCAATTTTGGTGTGAATTGACACTGGAAAAAAAGTTTACTAATTGAAATTACCAAGCAAGTTTTTCACAGCTCTAGAATTACTTACAGCGTACCTGTGATGGACTGACAATGTCCTGTGTTATCCTGAATAAACCTTATGGAACTAAGTTAAACTTTGGTAAATTAAATTTAACATCTTTGGAGTTCATTGTATTAGCAGTGCAAATGTTTATGCACTACTGTGAGATTGTATAGAATTGCCTTAGCAGGAAGACAAAATTAATTCTATCTCTGGCTGCTATTAGGAACTTCAAAAGTCTTTTTTGGAACAATATGTATGAGGTGGATTTCTAAGGAAGTATTTTGGGGTGAGGGAAATGCAAGTTCTCCCCTCAGAAACCAACTTTTGGAAGAGTGAGACCCATTGTGTACTAATTACCTTCTTCTGAAAACTCCAGATTAAAGACCCCTGAACTGTATAAAGAGTGAACTGAACAGGTTATGAATAAGGCCATGATTTAGTCACGGAGGTCATGGCCGTCACAGATTCCATGACTTTGCCGGACCTCCGTGACTTCTAGGGCTTCAGGAGGAGGAGGCGGGATTGTGCGCCCCTGCCTGCAACTGGGGCTCGCTGGAATCAAGGACTGCAGCCGGGCAGGGGGCTGCAGCCAGGATCACGTGCCCCAGCCCTGTAGTGACCCCGGCTTGGCAGGGTCCACATGCCCCAGCCCTGTGGCTTTCACCGGAGGCTGCAGCTGGGGCCGCGTGCCCCATTGCGACTTCCCAGGGCCATGTGCTGCCACCCTGCCCCCGTGCTGTGGCCAGAGCTTGGTGAGGGCTGCAGTTGGGTGCGCACCTCTGTCCCGCAGCTGGGCCAGTTCTGGAGCAAGGGCTGTGTGTCCCCCGTGACTGCGATCCCTGCTGCAGCCACTGGATTTGGGGCTGTCCCCCCAAGGGACTCCATTCCTCCCCCATTCCTAGTCCTGCCCCCAGTTATTTTTGGTAAAGCAAGGGACAAGTCACGAGCTCCGTGAATTTTTGTTTATTGCCTGTGACCTGTTTGTGACTTTTACTAAAAATAACCGTGAAAAAATCTTAGCCTTCGTTATGAGTGTGCTTGTTCTGAGCTGAAGCTGTGATGAACTGGTAACCACAAGGACATCCCTAAAGTGGGGGGATGGAGGACTTATCCTGTCAGAATCCATGTTAGAGTTTGGGTTAACTCTGGGAAGCATATTAGCATGCATGCAAATTCTTTTATTGTTTTAATACATTTTCTCTGTAATGCTTTTACCTTAAGAATAAAGTATGCTTGCATAGGAAGCCTGTGTGGGTACATATCCGTAGCCTTTACACTTGGTATCTGTCTCTAAAGAAAAAGCAAGCAGTTGTCCTTGGGCAACCTGGCTGTGATGGAAAATACACAGAGAAGGCAGAGAACTGTGCAGCCTGGGAATACCCCAATCAGAAGAGAGAGGGAAGCAGGTCTCCACCTATGAGAGGCAACAGATGGAGACCTGGAAGCCTCAGAGTAGGTTCCCTTGTTGGGCCACTGAAGGGTGCAGTTGCCCTGAACTGTGCCAGTACCCATGCAGTTCTTATCCATACAGTTTACTCCAAGACCCATCTGCCTGCATGCTAGGCTGGCAGGGAAAAAAATCTGCTACCCATGAGAAGTTTCTGAAATAGGTTTGTGTATTTAGTTGTAATAAATACAATACAGAGGTCTTTCAGTCTTGTAATATTTTCCATTCTGTCATAGATGGAGGCTAAGGATGATTTTTCTCCCTGAGGGAACTTTTAAGTTAAGACTATCTCAAAATCCCCAATGGTATGTTGGGGTAATAATCGTTAATGTTTACAGTTGCTATAGCAACTAGGATAGCAACCTGTTTGTAGGAGATAAGCTAGGTCAATTATTGAACAACTGTCAAATATTTAACCATTTTAGAGATATAGAAAAGCAGAGATAAGGAATGGGTCAAACTGATTATTGACTGGAATCCATATAATACCGTAGTTCTTACACCGTTTTAGTTCCTTAATGAAAATATAATTAATTTGTATGTTCAAATTATTGTAGGTGGGAAAAGATAGGTTTAAATGCAGGAACACATTGTACAGGAGAGTGTATGTGTGCATGCATAATATCTCTCTCTCTCTCTCTCTCTCTCTCTGTATATATATATATATTCATATATTATGGTGTAGCATCTCCTCTATCACTTATTACTGTGAACTTATGATACACACGTGATTAGTCCCATTGAAGTCAAAGGGACTACTCGGGGTAAATGTAAGCATGTGCATAAGTGTTTGCAGGACTGGGGCCTATGATATTTATACAGGTCTTTATTATAAACATTTCCCATCACATAGGCCTTCAGCTTGCAATTTTCATTCCTTTAAAGTACATTCCAAATTTCCTAATTATATAACTTCCCTGTTTTGCCTCCTGAAACCCTCAGGCTAGGTCTACACTACCTGCCTGAATCGGCGGGTAGAAATCGACCTCTCGGGGATCGATTTATCGCGTCCCGACGGGACGCGATAATCGATCCCCGAATCGATGCTCTTACTCCACCAGCGGAGGTGGGAGTAAGCGCCGTCGACAGGAAGCCGCAGAGGTCGATTTTGCCGCCGTCCTCACAGCGGGGTAAGTCGGCTGCGATACGTCGAATTCAGCTACGCTATTCACGTAGCTGAATTTGCGTATCTTAAATTGACTCCCCCCTGTAGTGTAGATGTAGCCTCAGGTATGAGGCAAGTTCTTAAAGAGATAGCAATTATTTTTTAAATATGCTGCATAAGTGCTACATTCCTATTGGAATACAACTTGTATCAGTCACCAAAAATCTTCTGATGTTTTACTTATTGAGGGCCACATCGTATCCTTTTGCATAGAACTGGTCAAATACAGTAGTACAAAAAGATGATTCCTGGATTTTTTGAGGCTAATAGTAGTATATTTTCTCTACTGCTGTTGTGGGTTCATATTATTTGTTGTTGCAAATAGTTAGATGGCCGCTGAGCATCTGTGAAAATATTCACAAATCCTGAAAGTTTTATAAATTTTAGCACAAGTATGGCATGTGGCATGTGACCAATCACACACCATGGTTAGTGCCTAGCAAATAGTCAAAGTGAAGAGTAAGTGAATAAATCAATGGTCTTAAATTTGGTTCTTCTAAATTATTAAGCAGATCACTTCCTTCACTTCTTGAGTCCTTTTTCCATTTACCTGGAGTCACAGGTGCCCATGGTTCTTTGCCATGCCTTTCAGTCCCCAGCATGTTTTCAAAGGTCTTGGAGTTCCACTCCTTTTCTCTTCAAACTTCTCTTGACAGCGTCTTTCCATTGTATCCTCAGTCTTCCACATTGTTTCTTGATGTCTTCTTCCTCCCAACCAATTCCAACATACACTCTCCAGCCTATCAGTCAGATTCCCAAGTTGATCTTCCATGTGCCCTGATTTTTTCCATGCATACTCTGTCTACCCTTCACTTACCTGCCATGTTCCTCATTATGTTGTTTCCCCCTGTCTTCTTCATCCATCTCCGCAAGACCCACCATTTCCAAACCATAGAGCAGGCAGGCACAAACACATGCAACATATGCTTTTCCTTTCAGTTTGTTACTGAATTGCCTGCCACCTTTTCCACTACTGCCCAAGCACATTTTTGGTTCTTCTTTTCAGTTCTCCAGATCTCTTTCTAATGGCACTAAATGTTCTTCAGAAGTGCACAAATTCTTTCTTCTGATTCAGCTTCTTTCCTGAAACATCAGTTAGCAGCTCATTGCCTATCTTCCCATAACTTCAGTTTACCTTCAAACCAGGATCTTCAAACACCAATGCCCACTCTGATATTGTAGTTACCAATTCCTCTTTGCTGTCAACCAAAAGGGCCAGATCATTAGCAGACATAATTTTTCTCTGTGTCTCCACAGGCTTGGTTCTCCTACTAATTAACTCCATAGCCAGGATGAAGAGAAGTAGACTCAGCACACTGTCTTGTCTCAGTTCCATGGTCATCTCAAAACTCTCTGAAATTCCATGTATTATTACGCCTTAGCTCTTGACTCTCTATCATCTCCAATTCTTGCAGGCCTCCTCCCATCCTACTTAGTGCTCCACCAACTGCTGCAGAACCAAGTGATGTGCTTTCTCAAGATCTATAACTGCTACATAGCAGTTATGGCCTCCATTTATCATTCTTTCAAACGTCTGTCTCATTGCCAATAATGAATCTATAGTACTCCTTCCCTTCCTAAAGCTATGTTGCTCATCTCCTAAATTTTCCTCCATCTTGCACCTCAATCTTGCCTCCAAAACTGTCTCCAGGACTTTGAGAGGCTGACTTAACTGGGTGATGCCCCAATAGGTGTTAAAATAATTTGCATCACACTTACTCTCCAAGAGAGGCACCATCAACCCCATTCTCCAGTCATCAAGGTTGATCATAGCTCGATCCCAGTAAACACATAATAATCTATGAAGACACTCTACTCCAATATCTCCAATTGCCTTGATCATATCAACAGTTATCTCACTTTCACCATCTGCTTTATTCTTCATTTTATTCAGTGCTTCTTCTATCTCCTCTAGAGAGATCTTTTGAGTTCTGAAGAGAGAGTTGTGAGTGCAAGCACCACTGACAATTAAATTATTAAGCAGATATTTTTAAAAGTTAATACATGGATAGAAATTGGGGGATCAACTAATAAATAACCTGTGAAAAGAGAACTGGGCTAAGCTCACAACAAATATTATTCACAACTAATAATATATCTAGCTTTACTGCCACGGGAGATAGGCAGAGAAGCCAGGACACTCTACAACAAGGGTTCTCAAACTGGGGGTCAGGACATCTCAGGGGAATGCGAGGTTATTACATGGGAGGATTACGAGCTGTCAGCCTCCACCCCAAACCCCGCTTTGCATCCAGCATTCATAATGGTATTAAATATGTTAAAAAGTGTTTTTAATTTATAAGGGGGGGTCTCACTCAGAGGCTTGCTATGTGAAAGGGGTCACCAGTACAAAGGTTTAAGAACCACTGCTCTACAACAAGCCTTGCAGAATTCCAGACAAACACTCCACTCAGGTGAGAAGGAGCTTGGGAGGCTGGAGACAGGGCAGAATTGTGTTCATCAAACCTCACAGATTGGCAGCTCCAACCCCATGATGAAGCCTTGTCTTCTCTTCCCCTTTAGTTGCATTGTGCCACCAGTCGCCAGACTGCCCTGGGATCCACCCTGTTTTCATCTAGAGAAGTACTAATTCATCTGCCTGGCTGAGAAGGGAGTATTCCATGGACAATGGTTGCTCCTAGACTTCATTCCCCCTCCTTCTGCCCTAGAGCTGCGGAACCCCATCTGTACAGTGGAAAACAGAAGGATTTTTGCAGGCTCACTGAGTAGGACCAAATGAAGGGAAATATCACTGCTTTCCTCTCCTGCTCCTTTTGCGGTTTCTCTGACAGCTTCACTACTCATGTCTTTCTTCCCCGAGGAGCATATTGGTACTAGACCAGTAGTGTATCTTTTTTTTAACCTGTGAATGCAAGTTCTAGCAGATTCTTTGAAAATTCAGTGATAATAAAGTAAGAGATTGTCCCTCTCATTAAGGGTCTGATCCTGAGAGATGCTAAGCCTCCTCAATTTGTGCTGAAGTTAAGGGAAGCCCAGTTTTTTTGCAGGGCCTCCTCTTTTATTTTAAAATTGAATGAACATCAACAGTGAAGGCCAGTTAAAAAAGAGAGAAGGTGTTAGTGCTTTAAAGTGTGGATTGAAACAACCTAAGAATAGGTCACATTCGTCCCCATACCATATGCACAGGAGTTTGTCTGGTTGTAATAACAAGAGAATATTGATAGCAGCCATATTTGCATCTTTGGGTATGAGTTTTGTGAGACAGTGTTGCATGTCTTGGTGCGCAGTGTTTGTTCAGGGTAATATCTGGCAGTAAACAGCTATATTCCAGTGCTCTTCAGCTCCCCTCCCTCCCAGAGCCTCTGCACTTTTTATGTTACAAAATAGATGATGGTGTAAAGAAATAAAAGTGAAGAATAGCAGCATTTGGGAGAGGGAATGGAATGGTAGATACCAGAGCCAGCTGGGATGTATGTGATGTGTCAGTTCTGTATTCTTGTTACCTCCGTTTGTTGCTGCTAGGGGAAATGCAGCAAAAGACTGGCTCCTGTTACTTTGTTAGGTAAGTCTCCATGGAAATTACTATGGAAATTCAAGCAAGCATATTAAATATAATGTTAAGAGTCTGCTTTCAACCCTCCATAGCCAAGACATTTTCCGATAAATCTGCCATGGGCCCTTTTGCTTGGTATCCTTGAGGCTTTGCCCTAATAGCTTACAGCACAATATATGGTCTTCTGTCACAAGCTCCTGTATTATATGAATGGCAATAACATATTTTTATTCATTACCTATAGCTTAGCAATAATCATCATTTATCAAGGCAAATGCAAATCTATTCTCTAGCCACAATACCAGCCACCTAATATCAAGTATGATTCCTATGTAGATGGTTACATTCGCATGCTTGACCTATCACTAGTTTGTGTGTGGGTGTGAAAACAAATGTGATCTGTGATATAGTGTTCAATACTTCACAGGAGCAAAGGGAGTTGTTCTTAGGATCGCTAGTCTGGAGTACTCAGCGCAACATGAACTGTTCTCTCTCCTGTACGCAGTGCGGTACTAAAGCAGTAGGTGTGCTGCTGGTCTTAGGAAGCAATGAGAATGGAGGGAACTGAGAACCCTGGACCGCATTGAATCTCAGGAGCAGGCCTACAATTTACAGTGGAGGGGGACAGAAGGGGTGACTTCCTTCATACTCATGAAGGCATTTAAAAAATCCCTCACTTCCTCCTCCTCCTAGCCCATGCTCTGTTTAAGAGCCAGTTTTGCAGCATCTTCATGCTTGGAGTTCTGCTAATGAAGTCCCTGCAGACTGGGGCTGCAACTTTTTATCCACCGGGAATGGCTGCATTTAAGGGGTTTGAGTGTTCATGTAACGTGAACATGTTTGGGCTGGAGGAGGGTTTTCTGCAGGAGAGCTCCATTTCTAGTGGCCTCATGCCCCTTTTCTCCGGCTAATCTGCTTCTCCTCTTCCAGTTCCTGAACCTGCCATTAGGTTTAAACTGGCAATGGGGAGTGAGAATGACATCCCCCTTCCCCCTGGCCATGTGTTTCTGTACAGAGAGAGACCCAGAACGGAAGCAGGCAGATGAGGGAGAAAGGGAACACAGACACAAGTGGGAGGCGCCCAGTTAGGGCACTTTCCGGAAGGTTGCAGAGAGTGTCAGGCTATGTGCACCCTACAGCTTAGGTTGCTATAAGTTACATCGCTCAAGGGTGTGAATATGCCACCCTATTTACACTGACCTAAGCGCCAATGTGGACAGTGCTATGTTGGTGGGAGAGCTTCTCCTACCCACATCACTACCAGCCCTTGCGGGGGCTGGAGTAACGAAGTCGACAGGAGAGCTCTCTCTCGTCGGTTTAGAGCATCTGCATTAGCAGCCCTACAGTGGGAAGAAGTTTGAGTGCCTGTTGCAAGGGTAGAAGGGAGTATGTCTCTGCATCCATCTTCACTTCTTCAGGGAGAGGCTTCAAAGCCAAAGCCAATAATCGTTCATTTGTTTTCAGCATTGTAAAATAATTTGTATTATTTGTATGAGGCGCCATCTCTAACTGAAGGGTGGGCGGAGTGGTTTGCTAATCTGATTGGTGAAGAGGCTGTGCAGTCGTGACAGGTGCCGGAGACAGTTATTCAGGTTGGAAGCCTTTTTCTGTCTGTCATACCATGGCTTTAATCTAAGACACTTTAAGGAGCGAGAAATACATTAATTGACATTCCCCCTAGGGCTGGCTCTAGGTTTTTTGCCGCCCCAAGCAAAACAAATTTTGGCTGCCTCCCGTCCCAGCCCTGTGCTCCTTGCCGCACCCCCCGCCGCCGCAGCCCTGGGCTCTCCCCCCCCACCGCACCCTCCTTCCGCCGCAGCCCTGGGTCACTGGTAACTCGCTCCCAGGGCAGGTCATTCAGCAGGAATTTTAGATGTGCACAGAACACAGACAGGATTGGTTCCCATATGGTTACAGAACTGCAGTAAAGTGGAACAATTTTCAGCTTGTGTGATTGGAGGATATCTGGATGCATATTATAAGACTGTCCTACATAAATGAGGAAAAGTTGAGGTGCCTTTATTATTCTTTTGTTCCACTCTTTCTTTCTATGGGGAATTTGCCAATGCAATATCACTGTCTTCCTTTTAAACAAACAAACAAAAAGGCAATGGCTGTTGAAAATAGCAGTTCCAGTCCTAATAACTGGGAAGCATTTCTTGCTCAATTTTATCCTACTTTTTCTATAGCAAGTTACAGTGGATCAGTATATTTGATTTGGGAGAAATGAAGTAGCAGCCGCCCAAACTGAGCTTGAGCACTCCTGCATTTTGAGGTGTTCAAATCTGGAAGGCAGGTGCTGGGGGGTGGAGGGACGGGGGGGGCCTGTGGCTCCGCAGGGGAGCACGGTAGCATGTATGCAGCAGTGTGTCTGGCGCTGCGCGAAGCCAGACACACTGGTCTGAGTGGCACGGTAAGGGGGCTGGGGGGTTGGAGAAGGGGTAGGGGGTTCCGGCGGGGCAGTCAAGGGACAGGGAGCAGGGGGGGTTGGATGGGGCGGAGGTTCAGGGGGGCAGTCAGGGGCAGGGAGAAGGGGGGTTAGATGGGTCAGGAGTTCGGGGGGGCAGTCGGGGGACAGGCAGCAGTTGGTTCTCAGCTCCCAGGCTGGATCCCTGCCGCCCCTGCAAATGGGCTGCCCCAAGCACGTGCTTGCTTTGCTAGTGCCTAGAGCCACCCCTGATTCCCCCCACCCCTCAATTTGAGCACATACTCACTGTTGCAGCAGCTTGGAGACTTAGCCTATTTTCCAAAGAGTAAAGATATTTTTGTGTACAATGAAGACAGCCAAAAGAATTGTCTCTTTCTGCAGAATTCACCAGGGAGAGATTACACATTTTGCAGACTAATGTAGTGAACTCTGTTACAATGGTATGCCTGACAGTGCGATCAGTGTCCAGACGCTGTGTGGATGGGAGCATTAGAAATGCATAGATAAGATACATGGAGATAGAGCTTTTGGGTGTTGCCATAATATGAATATTTCATAACAATCTCTGAGCTTAATTGAAGTCCCTAGTGGGGTAAAAAGTCTTTTTGGGGTGGGTTTTTTTGTTTTGTTTAATGTTTTTAATTATAAGTTTGATTTATTTCAGGAGTTTTTGCTTGTTTGTTTGCCATACTAGCAATAATAATAAAGTAGATGTTTTCCATTTAAAGTTCATAGCTAGAGCCATATACTATCTGAAGAGGAGAATAAATAAAGATACTTCATACTGAGGCCTGACCCCTGTTGAAATTAATGGGAGTTCTTCATTGACTCCACTGGTAGCTGGATTAGGCCTTCCCATACCACCCTCATTCCAGGGTTAAAGATAGTTTTTAAAAGGTGGTTAAGGTATAAATATCCCCATTCTGCCAATGATAAACTAATCACAAATAGTCTGAATGATTTTCCCAAGATCATACAGTGAATTTGTGGCATACATATCTTTTAAGATCTGTATACATTCTTTGTCTATACGAGATTTTACAGCAAATGTTGCAAAGTCTGTAATTAAAAGGGAGTCACAATTTTTACCCACTTGCTGAGGATGAAATATTAGAGGAACTATTAATGATCTGATATATCTTTGTAACTTTCAGTAAAGCCTGTAAAATCTAACATTGCATATTACAGCACACTGTTTGTATTAAAAATTATAAACATTTCCCATTTTGTTGTTAATACTCATTTACATTTTTTACTCTTCCATTTAGCTTTATGGTAAATGAAATCTTGATGTTTTAATAGCTTTTTCCATAATCATTATATAGACCTTTTAAATTTGCTCAGTGACAGGACCTCTCTTTATGGAAAATGTATATTTTGTCTAAAAGCAATACCAAAAAGGAAGCTGTTAATGTATGAGACATGAAATGTGCATTTTGTATTCACTAAGAGGAAAAAAAAGGTTAAAACTACATGGGAACCTGAGAGAACATTATTTTGGCAAATCATCTGTCTAATTAAAATAGTAATTCAAAGCATAAGTCCTATTCAGCTTTCAGTAACATTTTTGACAACTTTGTAAAAGTTATTATTTGAGAACATTTTGCAATTAACATTAACTTCCTTTAAGTCTGTATCTTTTCCTAAAGTAGAAAGTATGCTGCAGTGTTGTCCTGGGGATGTACTGGGGATTACGCTCTGTTTCATATAGATTCTCATCAATTAATTAGAAATGTAATGAAATGTGATTCTCATCAGCTAAATGCAAATCTGCCAGGGGTCTGTGCCATGCCACATATTCTGGGTCATGCCACATAACAGGGAGTAATGGAGATGTGAAAGGGGAAGGATATATACAAAAATGGGGTGACACCTTTTTAACTGTTCAAGGTCTATATATTCAGATGTGCTCTAACCAAAAATTGCCAAGCACTACATGTGGGAAAGTGCAATGCAAAGAATACATTTCCCAAATGCTCTTTGGAAATATTGTGGGCCAAATTTTGCTCCCGTTCACACCAAAGTAAATACAGAGTGGACACTGAACACCATAGAGATAATCCATATTTCATGGTGTAACTGAGAACCACTTTGGCAGAGCTGGGCAAAAATTTTTGGACCCATAGTTTATTCTCTAAAAGTTAAGTTTCGGTCAACCCAAAACTATGTGTGAATTTGACCCAGGTGAGCGCGTAATATCATTTATTGGACCAACTTCTATTGCTGAGAGACAAGCTTTTGAGCCACACAGAGCTCTTCTTCGGATCTCGGAAAGGAACGCCTAGTCTCACAGCAAAATGCAAGGTGGAACAAATTGTTTAGCAGAAGTAGTTAGTTCAGATTGTAAGGGACCATTCAAGATAAAATGGCCTGTTAACACCTCTGCAGTCAAAGGACAAAAAGAGGGGGTTAATGGTAATAAGCCATAAATCCAGTGTCTCTGTTCAGTCCAGCTGATCTTTGGTGTCTAGCAGAGTAATGAATTTAAGCTCCAAAAAGATTGTCTTTTGAAAGTGTTGTGCATGTTTCCTTTGAGGATGAAGACTGATAGGTCAGATATAGAGTGACCCACTTAGTTTCGGTTGGAAAAAAGGTTTTCAGGGTCAGTTTCAGAAATGAGAGATAGACAGTGTGTCTATGTGTCCATTCCTCTCCTCCCCCATAACCTTTAGCCCAGTGGTTAGGGCACTTGCCTGGGATGTCATGTGGGAGCCCTAGGTTTGAATCCCCATCCTAGAGCAGGGTTGAACTCAGATCTTCTCCTTCCTGGTGAACATCCTAACCAATGGGCTACATTCTCTCCTATTGAAGCTGTTCTACTTTGTATTCATACTTATATATTCGTTAGGCCAGAGAGAGAAAGTAAGAACAACTCTATAGCCTGGTGATTCAGCTCTTCTCTCTGCCTGATTCATAAGTAGGGATTTGCTATAGAATGTGGTAAAATCATATTTCTAGTATGACTGAAAGTAATTCTCAGTTTGGGCAGAGGTTTGAATTTCTTGAGAGGAGTGTGGAGTCTGAGGTATTCCTCAGGTAGATCATGCTTGATTATGTGCCTGCCTTTCAGGAGAACTGAATACTATGGAGAAGTGCATTATGATATTCATGGGAATAGTTCTTGTCAGAGTAAAGAGAGTCCATGGTTGCTTCCCTAGTAGCACTTCCTTGAACCAAATTCAGAAAATAATTGGGTGACTCCATCCCTAAGCTCTCGTGCACAATGACAGGACCCAAGTATCAGAGGGGTAGCCGTGTTAGTCTGTATCCACAAAAACAACAAGCAGTGCAGTGGAAACTGAAAGACTAACAGATTTATTTAAGGTGCCACCGGACTCTTCATTGTTTTAATGACAGGACCATTTGTCCACTGGCATCCCAGGCACCTTGCACCTATAGATAACAAGAATATCAAATAGAGGATATATATACACATATAGAGGCACTGGACTGGGACTCAGAAGACCTTGGTTCAGTTCCTGGCTCTGCCACTGCTTTGCAGGTGACCTTGGGCAAGTCAGGTCCTTATGCCTCAGTTTCCCCCTCTGCAAAATGGGATAAATAATAATGACCATCTTTGTAAAGCATCTTGAGATCTACTGACAAAGAGCACTCTATAAGAGCAAGCCATTATTATTTATTTATTATTTGCATGTACAGAAGGTTTTTGTTGTCCAAGGTATTATGAATGTCCTAGGAAAGTAACTAGTCTTGGCTACAATGCATATATTTTCAGGTAATCCAGCGCAGCTGGCTTCTGAAATCTGGAGTCATGGATTTACGGTTATTTAGTCAATCTAGCGTGCAACAAGATGCAAGACATTTAAGAGAGTATGAGGAATGTCAAATTACATATTCACAAGTCATATGGTTATAATTCAAGGATTACATTTAAAGAGGAAATTGGCCAATCTCAGTTCTTAGAGAGATATAACAAGAGTCACTGAGAACCAGGCCAGTGACCAAGAGAACCTTTGCCAGCTCGAAGAGCACTACAGTTCTTCCGCTTACACCTTGGAAAAAGCATCAGGTGTTCACAGTAACGTGCAAGCTCTATAAAAGAGCCAGAATGGGATAATCTCTTTTTCATCAGATTTAGCTGTCAGAGAATGAAGACTGAGCACACCTGCAGTAAAACTGTTCTCTCAGATACAAATGTTCCTAAAGAAACAGCACTTTCTACTTATATTATAAAACCTCTGTGAGTTGAATGAGATGATACTAGTAGGAAACTAAGCGTGCATCTGAATGTAAGGTACTCTAGAGTAGCCAGACAGGAAGTAATGACACAGATGATAAATCAAATAGAAGGCACAGATATCTCAGTATGAGAGAGCAAGTGGATGCTGCTAGCAGAAAGAAGACACAAGGGGCAGACAGAGTGATGAGGCTACTGATTCCTTCTGTCCTCCTCCATTGCCTATTGCTGGGCTAAAAGATGCCATTTTTCTCTGTGTCTGTATGATGCTTTATACATCTTTCTACATCTCTACACCTCCATCTCCCGTCATTCCACAGTCAGGCCATGTCTAGTGATACTGTTTCTGGTGCAGAGTGATTGCCTTCGTCTGCTTGTGGCTGTAGATTCTCTAGTGGCAACTTGTGTGAGAGGGGTTTCAGCAAAAAGAGGAGCTTTGACTGCAGGCCTATAACAGGCCAGAAGAGACAGTATCTGGGACAAGATATTTAAAAATGAGTGTCTTCAATTAGGTTCCAAAATCTTTATTTAAGTAGCTTAAATAAGTGGTCAGTTTACAAAAGTGTTAAGTGAAGTCGATGGGAGTTATTGGATGTTCTAAACTTCGGAAAATCAGGCCATTTATTTAGTCATCTAGGAATGAACTCAAGAGCCTAAAACTTTTTGTTTTTAACTCCTGGCTGAGATTTGGTAATGGGTTCTTTTTGTTTGTTTCTTATAGTATATAATATGGATTTGTGACCAATATACTCGATTCTGAAATGCAGACATAGTTCAAGCTGTTGTGGAGCGAAATTGTCACGCTCAGGCATGTAGTGGGGGAAAATCTATGAAGATGATGAAAGAATTTAAATAAAGGGTTCCTATCTTTTAATATTGCACCTGAGTAGAAGCCAAGAATGTTCACAGGGCTGTGAACTAGAATAAAGATTGATGTCCCTTAGATCAGGGGTTGTCAAACTGGGGGTCGGGACCCCTCAAGGGGTCAAAAGGTTATTACATGGGGGACCGCGAGCTGTCAGCCTCCACCCCAAATCGCGCTTTGCTTCCAGCATTTATAATGGTGTTAAATATATTTTAAAAGTGTTTTTAATCTATAAGGGGGGTCGCACTCAGAGGCTAGCTATGTGAAAAGGATCACCAGTTCAAAAGTTTGAGAACCACTGCCTTAGATGGATGTGTTTGAAATGTATATTCCACCTGTAGCATGCAGTCTATCACATTCCAGTGCTGATCACTAATCCGTAACATAAAATTAAATATATTAATACTAATAATGTTAACATGTTCTCTGTTATCGCTGTGTGCCCAAGCTTTCCCTAAAAGCTTATGGTATTTCCCGTTGTTGGTGAATTTTGATGGCTAACTAAATAAAGTACATTCTTAGGTACTACTGTGTGGTACATTTCCCTGTCATATGTTTATATGACTTCCATTTCTGTGACTATATGTCTCAGCACTTCTCTTCCACCATTTATTTTAGCCAGAGTGAGACCAAGCTTCTCTCAACAACCTAATGTGTCCCCCACCTTTCGCTTCACCAGTCTTTACCTGTGCTTGAATTTACCAAGGGCTCCCTTGAATTCTGAGGGATATTATAGAGTTTTAACATGCTGTTCCATATCTGTATTATCTTAGCTTCATTGCTCCAGAGCCTTAGAGCAGATCCTAGTATCTTCTGACCTTGTGCACAAAGAGGTTCATTCTTGGACAAAAGGAAATCTGCTTTCCTTCGCTTGGTGTGCGATAAGCTTACTGCTATGGCACTGAGCATCCCAAGTACGTACAGAAGCACTAACCGCAGTGGTATACACTACATGTGTGTATATATAAGGAAAAGTTCTTAACATGGACAGTATAGTAAAAAAAGTTTCTTCTTTAACGTCCTGAATCCAGTGAATTTTAAAAAGTTGTGGAAGCCTGTGATCATGCGTTAAAAGTTCAGAAATAGCCGTTTTCCTCTGTCCAGTCTTGAAAACCCTGCCAAAGTGTGAATTTGCCAGCAGTCTTTTAGATTTTTTTGACACACCTTTATCTCTTTTGGAAATGCATGCAGTCAAAGCACCTCCCCACGTGGAAAGTGCATCTCCCTAGGGGGAAAAAGGTACGTTATGTATAAAGGGCCAGCTCCTCGGCTGGTAGCAGTCAACTGAAAACCAATCAAGCTTCACAGTTTTTCACCAGTTGCAAATCTGGGTCAAAATGTGTAAAATAGTGCACCACATGTAAGAGACTTAGTTTGATGTATTTTAAAAAGGCAAATAAAACATTTTATGCAGTGTAGTAAAACATTGTCTGTTAGCCAAAATTACATAAGAACCCAAGTTAGAAAACAGAACATCATGTTAAGTCCTCAAAGTATACCTGATATAGTCTGTGTACAACCTTTACATTGTAAGGCACCTTGTTATAACCCACTTAAGTGTTTCAATCACCCACCAGAATCACCAAATGCTATCTCGTTCTGTATTTTAAGTGTCTGTTTACTCAGATGTTACAAATTGCCTATGGGACAGGAACTGTCTGTCACTTCCAGAGCAATTAGTATGTGAAACCTTATCAAAAGAAATCTGTCAAGTTTGAAAAGACATAAATATTGCACTGGGATCTCTAAGGAAATCAAATTGAGTATGGTACAGTATGTGCTTATGTATTGCTACACAAGGAAATGTACTTAAGGCTTCTCCAGTCTGCTTTATTTCCCATCCTTTTTATTATATCACTTGATTCAAACTCACTGTAATTCTACAATAATAAAAAGTCCCCAGTTATTTTAGAACAAAAAAAATTAGAACTCTTAATAGTATCACCCAGTTATTTTAAATACTACACAGCACAGCTGATGTGGTAATGCTGTCTCATGCCTTATAGCTACAGCACTTATTAGTCATATAGCTGTAGTGCTGTGCAGTGTAACTGTATTAGAATCAGAATAAGGCAGAGATACTAAATCATTAGATCTTTATTAGGGCTGAGATTTTCAAAAGTGGCTAGTGATTTGGGGTTCCTCTTTTTGTTTTTTGAGGGTGGGGAAGGGAAACCCAACTTGAGACAAGTTAAAGGAACCTGATTTTCAGAAAGTTCTGAGCATCCATTCTCTGAAAATTTGTCCACTTTAAATTGCCTCAAGATGGTCTCCCAATAATTGAAGTACTCAAAATCACTAGTTGGTTTTTAAATCAGTCTTCCCCATTGCATATAACAGCCACACAGCCTTCTTCACCCTTGCAATCTACTTGCCCAGGGTTTCTAAACTGACACTGAATTAGAGTCAAACAAATTGTGGAGTACGTTATTAATTGACTGTGCTGTAGTTACTACATAACATTTTTGTCTTAGGCTTTTCCTTATTTTGCTGGGGGGGACCAAGCTCTGTGGAGATTCACTCAGAGCTAAAAGCTGCTCTTTGCATTCTAAAGCAGAAATGTTTGTCTATTGTTGGATGTTTCTGGGGGAAATAAGTTAATTGTTCACCAAGAGTAAATTTAAAAAAAATCTAAATACTTGCAGAAAATAATAAGCCTGCTGAGAAGTGCTACCTTGTTTACTCAAAGTATCCTCTTGACATCAGCATGGGGTTACTTATAATTAGATGCACATGTGTAAATACAATGATTAGATATTCCCACATAAACATAATTATATCTTCCAAGAAGTTGAAGCAGACATTTTATAATCCTGTCATTAAATAAATAAATAAATAAATAAAATGAAAAACACAACAATCTGCATACCCCCTCCTATGTGTGTAAACACTGGAACATTAGGACAGACTGTATTTCCTAAAGTACATAACAGTACTTGAGGTCAATTACAATTATGGCTCATTAGAGTGTTAAACTAGGAATATGCTGTTTACTATAATTAATGTTCCCTTTACAAAGCAACAGTGATCTTTCCTTACTGTAATTTCTCAAACATTTTCTGTGTTTGGGTATTAGTCTTAGACAAATATAATGGGGTTATATTACATTAACCTAACTTATAAACTCTGCAATCAGAGTATGCAGTATGTCTCTCACTGTTTTTTTCCTTTTGCAAATAACTTCCAAAGGCATGTTATAAATTAAAGTATTATCTAAATAGTCACATTGAAGATTATAGCTACTTAATTTAGTGTATTAAAAAATTCCAAAGTATAAAACCATACAGTTCACAAGAACAGAGTAAGGCAGATCCCACCATAATTTATCTTGAAAGGAAAGAAGAAATAAAGTTAAGAGTATTCTTCATGACTCAGGAAAAATGAGATTGTCATGGGGTGGTCCCCTGTGAGTCCTTTCAGGCCACAGACCACAACTTCTCCAGGTCTCCTTCACCACCACCTTTATTTATTGTATTCTTCCAGCAGGCCACAGCATATAGTGTTGTTCACATATATTTACAGTTCATAGCCAGCTTCCCCACTTGCTTCTAGCAAAGGGAACAGTACTACTAGCAACAGTCAGTCCTGTCTACTTCTGCCTTCCTTCAGGCTCCCAACTCTCCCTACTTCCCTTCCTTCCTGTCTGCTTATATGGGCCCAGTTGTTGGGGCTGCTTCTACCCACTTAGCCACTCAGCTGTATCCCCATTCAGTTAATTATCCTCTTCCGTCAACTGCCTGGCTTTCAATCAGAACTCAGTTAGTATAAACAGATGGGGATTTGAGTGACAGAGTGCTGAGTTAGCTCCTGTGTCAGCACACCCTGTTACAGGTTCTTGGTGACAAAGGCATAACAATTGTTCCACACTTTGTTTCTGTGTGATAAAGCTTCCTGACCTGTCAAACCATTAAGTCTGAATTCTCTGCGATACGGTGGCTGATAAATTCAAATAAATGGATGTGGATCCAAATGAGTTATGTGCACATCCAAACGTAGTCACCCACAATTTTGATGTGCAGTTTTGGAAGCGAAGATGTAGAATTTGCTTGAGAAAGCTGGTCCACTGTCCACTGGTCCTCAACAGTTCTGAAAGGTGAACTACAAAGTAAGTTTCCCTGCCAAAGACAATGGTTCATTTCATTTGCATAATGGTGGAAGGCCTGATCCTGCTAAATGATCAGTGCAGAAAGACATTTGTGGGGCCTTGACTTGGGAATGCTACATGAGCATAAAAGTCAGCCAGCACGGTAACTTTGCAAGATTGTGACCAAATGTTATGGCAGCAGCTGCATTATTCCCTGTTATACTTTGTGTCTAAAGTTTTCAACACTTGCAAGAGAAAAATAGAAGCGTGGACATAGGTCAGTATAGGAGGAAAATATATTCAGTTTTAACCAGTTTCTTTTTAAATGTGTTAACATGTAAATTTTTAAGACTACATACATGTTTTATTGTAGGTACAGGATATCATAGTTAATAATTTGTAAAAAAAAAAAAAAAAATCAGATGGCTTTATACCAAGCTGACATTTTTGGTGAAATTGTTTAAAAAACTGAACCTTTGGGTATAAATCAAAGAATTCCCACAAAAATCAGCATTGTAATGGATGTAAAAGTCCACTAAACAAGACCAACATTATCTATACCCAAATGTGACAGGTTTTCTTACTATTTTTACCAAAATTAACGAATAGTCCAGAAGAAGAAGCAAGGTACTGAGAACCGTCTATTTTATAAGTTACTCTCTATCTGCATTTCTGCTTCTTTACAGAGCCCTCCTAGTTTATGCAAGGCTGCTTCTTGAGTCATCTTTGCCATAAATAGCTCCAGTGCCTGCCTGTGCTACAGCTCATCACTTTTCTAAGCCATGTGAAATTGGCATGATTCTTGACAGTTTCAGAATATCATTAGTGAAATTCTCGTTAATTTCATTTTGTTCTGGTTTGGAAAAGTTGAGGGGCCACAGAGGCATTGGAGCTAGAAGCTGTCTGTCTGAAGACTCAGAAAGACAGCATGGCACCCGTACACATATGGAAGATTATATCCATAATTGTACAAACAAGAATTTTTCGTTTCATTATGAGTTAGTGTCCCCATACTGTAAGTATAAGAGACAAGGAGAAATTCATTTTCAGAGTTTCAGTTCTGCCCTGGGATGGAACCATATTTTAAATTTTAAAAAGCATTATGTTAATAATACTAATAATACCTTTTACTTTTAGAACTGACTTATGCATGGATCTTCAATGAATACCCATCATTTGTGCACCAGGATAATCGTCGCTTTGTTTCTCAAGAGACTGGGAATTTGTACATAGCAAAGGTGGAAACATCGGATGTGGGCAACTATACATGCGTGGTGACAAACACTGTAACAAATAATAAAGTGCTGGGCCCCCCAACTCCTTTGATACTGAGGAATGATGGTAAGATATCTGGTTTGATTTTTTTTTTTTTTGTGAAGCAATCATTGCGCAAATATTAAGAAATGGACTGAATTTTTATTCAGAGTAAAGATAAATAAATAGTCTCAACTTTTGAAAGATCCACTGAGGATCTGAAGAATACACAGACTCAGTCTGCAGTTCTATGTCATAGAAATCAGTATTTTTTAAAGCTGTAGTTGTGAAAGATACTTTGTCACAGGAAGATGCCACAATAGCACGGAATGGTTGTAAAATAAAATACAAACTTGGAGACACTTGACCAAGGACAGGGAAGAAAACAGATTTTAGTGGATATGCTGCAGTTTTGCTCATTTTATACAGCCCCCAAATGATCACAGAAATACTTTGCAGCTATTAGCTTAGATAACAGTTCCCAGTAGAATGAATTCTATTTTTAGTAGTCAGAGGAGTGGTACAAGAAGGGGAAAAGAAGTAAAGGTTTCTAATTTTATACCGCAAATCGATCTGTATCACATTAAGTTTTTGAGTAGAAACATAAATCATATTTTCATGATTGCTTGCAGTGTTTAAATGAGGCTTTAGGAAGTCAGTGGAATAATGGATAGCAGAATTTGGCCCTTAAATCCAGTACAGGTTATCCAGTGCATGAAAGAAAAAGATGAAAGCTAAAAGCTGTCAAGTCTTCCATTAGCATCTGCTCCATATGAGAAATACACATAGCCTGTATGTTATTTAAGATCTTCAGTAACAATACTTTACACAAATCATACTATGCTCTGCTTCCGCTGACTTTAGCGGAAGTAAGATTGGGCCCTGTATATGCTGCTGTTCTTGAAATGGAGCATAATGTGATGATGCTTACTAGTGGTATTCACTGTGAAGCGTATCGCCAAGGGCTTTACCTTAGCAAATCGTTCCTCTGCACACTCACACTATCATATTTACAGGGTCCAATTGCCTTCCTGAAGTATTTCACACAAACATACTCCAACTCCTTTGAAGTTTACTCTAGAGTTTATTATGGACTTGAAATTTTAATTGAACTGCTAAGGAGCCCGGGAAAACATTGCATTAAACAGGAAAGGTGCTCTAATGTCCATTTAGCAAAATATGGTCAGATTTCCCCAGGCTCAAAAATTAGTATATTTAAGATGTGCTACATTTGTATTTTGAAACTAAGCTTGTCACTAACATTGTGGGCAACATCTAAAATCATTTCCAACTTAGTTTCTAATACAACAGTTAGTGATGCAATAAAATCTGGACTTAACATGTTAAGATGCATCAAATGAAAAAACACAGCACATTTCAGAAATATAAAGAGCACAAATGAATGAATTGGAAACCACAGAATAGCCACATTGTATTTAAACTGGCAAATATGTCTTGCTTGTCTTTTGGATTTATGCCGACATGTCCGGTACATCTTAATATATGACATATTATTCTCATTAGACCGCTGTATCATTAAATTAGCAGACTAAGAGGCCAATTCATCAACAATTAATGTCCCAGTTACATCTAATTTCAATTAGAATGGGAAAATTTCACAATGTACCTCTCCCACTTAACTTAAAATATACTAAACTGTTATTAATCTAGCTACTGTAGAGTACATATTATTAAACATGGAACCATGTTGCAGAATTCCTGTCTAAGGTGAGGTAGAATAGGAAGCCTCCCCTCCTTTCCCCCCCCCCAAAAAAAATATAGGCTAGACTAGGGATGCTCTCCACCTGTAGAAGACCTGAGGTTGAGATCCTTTCCACCACTTTGGCTCCTTTATGCTTTATAGCATAAAGGGGGCCTTAAAAATCCCAGTTCTGCCTAGGGAGGATTCCCCCGGCACAGGCATTATGGAGGACAGCCGTAAGACTGGTGTAGGGTGTGTGTCAGGAGCTGAGGCTGGGAGAGTGTGTCTGGGGTGGGGCTACACAGGACACATTACAGTAGAGACTCCAGGTAGCAGTGCATTCCCCCCTACTCTGGATCTTAGTCCCAGTCACCTTGTCCAGCCATTCCCAGCCTCCCTTTCTCCCTCCAGCTCCTAGTCCAATCTCAGTGTTTCTCCCCAAGCCAACTGGCTCCCAGTACTGCTCATTTCTATCACCGGCTCCCAATGGGAGCTGCTGGAAGCGGCGCGGGCCGAGGGACTTACTGTCCGCCGCTTCCAGCAGCTCCCATTGTCCTGCAGCGGTGAACCGCAGCCAGTGGGAGCTGCGATCGGCCGGACCTGCGGACGGGGCAGGTAAACAAACCGGCCCGGCCCGCCAGGGGCTTTCCCTACACAAGCGGAGACCCCAGTTTGAGAAACACTGCTCTACTTGCTTGTAGAAACCTTCCATTGGAATCCTTGCAGACTCTTCCTCCTCCTCTGCTGAAATCACTCAGTTAGTTAGTCAGCTAACCAATTAACCAACCACTCAGTTAAGTATATAAATTTTTAAAAAACCTGTTACAAGAAAAATGCAAAACTGAGAATAGCAAAATAAATGACTCTTTCCCCATTATCACATTTATATAAAAGAAAAGTTGGTGAATCATACTAGTTGAGACAATTTACCGTATATACTTGTTCATAAGCCGAATATTTTTGGTAAAAAAGTGACGCATCAAAGAGCCGGGGGTCAGCTTATAAATGGGTCTACACCAAAATGTGATGATTTAAAACTCTATGGAATCATTGAATTGAATATCTAATACATTGTTGTTTTGTTTACCTGGAGCGTCTGCAGGTATGGAGCCCCTCCGCTCCCTGTGGCCGCGGTTCGCCACTTCCCGCAGCTCCCATTGGCTGGGAATGGTGAACCGCAGCCACAGTGAGCTGAGGGGCTCCATGCCTGCAGACGCGCCAAGTAAACAAAACGTCTCAACCCGCCAGCGGCTTACCCTGACGGGCCGGGAGCCAAAGTTTTCCAGCCCCTGAAATATAGGGTCGGATTATGGAAGGGTCATACAGTTTTTGCTATTTTTACCTGTCGATTTTGGGGGGTGGGCTTATAAACGAACGGGCGAATGAATGAGTAGATACGGTAACTAAAAGAGTTTGACTAAAATTAAACATTCAAAGTATGCAATTAAAACAAAAGAAATTAGTTTTCCCTCCCAATTTCCTCTTTTTATAATGAACACTGCCAGGGCTTCCCTGTTGGAAGGTTAACAATAGCACTGACATTCTGCAAAATGCTTCAGCCTGCTTTCTGCGCCTGTGGCTCAACTTCTCACCGCCCACACCGTGCTCATGTGGCCTTTTGCACAGCAGCTGTCTTAATTGCCTGCCCTCCTGGAGTCTGACTCCAGCAACAGGGAACTTCTTGAGCATGCCCAAAACTACCACACCCAATTCCAGGAACTTCTGGATGTGGAGAGCTAATTGTGCATCTGCTTAGCAACAATGACCCAGACACAACTCATTCCTTTCCTCCACCACCACCACCCCGATAGATCTCTTAAAGGCATATCTCCTATTAGGCACGTGGGTTACATTAGCACAGGACAGACCACCTCCCTGCTCTCCGTTCCAGTCCTCAACCCCGCCACAGGCCAGAGCTGCTGAGAGTTGCAATTACAGGAAAAGTCCAACTTCGTCCCTGTGGCTGTGGGCTGGATGGAGTGTGCTCGAACACTGTGTGGGTAGAGCTCATGCACAGTCTGGAAAGCACTAGGAGCTGTGAAAGGCTTGAACATGCTCAATGCAGATAGACTCTTCAGAGGTTTTAGCGGCTAAAATCTAAGTCTTCAATGGAGCATGTGTGAATTCTGATTTTTCAAAGGTTTTCAAGTTGGCCAAATCTGGGCAGATTTTCATGGGGATTGCAAACAGCACATCCCTGATGCAAATTTCAAGTTTTTACTCCAAAGCATGGTGACACTAGAGCTGTTCAAACAAAAGGTCATCAGAATTTTTTAACATAAAAAACTATGTATTTTTCTCTAGCCTTGTTTTTGGAAACAAACAATCCATTTTGGTGGATATTGTCAACAAACACATAAAAATCATCCTGAGGCAGACACCCAGAATAGAAAATTTTAGTCCAAACAGTTGAAGTTTGGGCAAGTTTTAAGCAACTGAAAACAGTGTCTTATATTGGAAACTGTCAGGCAGCCTTAATAATGGACAGCACTATCAGACCCATCCATATTATAATCTCCAAAGGCTGAAAAGTATTGGGCCTAATAATTCAGATTGAAATGCCTAGGATAGTGACATTCACTTGTGAGTTCCCTGATACTTTTATGTGTCGTGTTGTTTTGGTAGTAAGTATTGTGTATTCGTATTGTTAACAAACATACTTTGTTCAGATGACTGATTTTATGTGGCAGCTGCTTTTTATATAATGTACAGACAATGCTCATTTGAAGCAAATGGATTGAAGGAAGGTAATGTAACCTGTTCTTGTATCAGAACAGATAATATATAGGTCAAGTAAAAGTGGATTTGATGTATGTCTTAGCCCACACACACACACTTATCCTGGGCATTTTTGATATAAAACAATCCCACTGTGAAAACACAAAGCAAATAGCCTCTCTAGCTTCTTCTTGCTCTCATTAAATTTGCACCATGCAGTACTTTTTATAAAACAGTGACACACATGGCAATACAGCAGATAAGAAAAAAAGACCACCAGAACTACTTCAATACATTTGTTTTACTCATCAGAATTAACTCTGTGGGAACCTATGCTGCCCAAATTCTGAATCAGTGTGTATTGGTAGCAATCATTTTTCTTCATCAGGAGTGCTGTTCCCTATCCCCAAAACTGCAGGACTGCCCCCATTCTTGAACACCAGTCCTGCATGGTGAGCCCCCAGAGAGAAACAATTAAGATTTAAACTACGATCATCAATTAGTTTATAATCACTATCAGTGAAATTATATGTACCAGTTTTAAGACTCTGCAGTCAGTAGAAATGTGGCAATTTATCATAAATTTAATGGCTTTTTTATGTGCACAAATTTTTAAACACAATTTCATAAAAATCCTGCCATGATACATTATTTAATAAGGCAGTTAAAGATCAAGAAAGTACTAGTACAGTATACGATCTCTGAGCATCTAAATCCTTAATAGGAGCCCTGATTAGCCCCCAGTGCTTTTAAAACTTTTTCTAGAGGCTATTTGTTCCACATTACATTATTCAAAAGGTGGTGATCCTACTTTATTATCTCTTTCCTTATTTTACAAGATATCTGCAAAAGAACTAAATATTCAAAAGCAAAAAAGTAATGGAACCATGAAGAAATTTAATCTTAAACAGATGGAGGGGAGCTGTGATGCAGATTTTCCTCTGGCAGTAAATGGGAAGAGAGCCCACAGTACTTGGCTGTTAGAGACATGCCCTGTTTTAAATGAACAGATTAATTGGGCCAGTAATGATGTATAGAACAGCTCTGTGATAATGCAGGAACACTTGAGAATGTATTACAAAAATTCAGCCACACTTTAGCATCTATGATGTGTTCACAGGAGTGATGGGTGAATATGAGCCAAAAATAGAAGTGCAGGTCCCAGAAACTGTTCCATCTGCAAAAGGAACAACTGTGAAACTGGAATGCTTTGCCTTGGGAAAGTAAGTTTTGGTTCATTATTATTACTTTAGCTTACACGGGTATAATAGTACTGTATATTAGAGTATGCTTTTTTAAATCCCTTGCTTTATTTGTAGTATAGCTATTTGCTGATTTGTAGTATAGCTACATGCAAAAGATTTGTCTTAGATTAACCTGCCATAAAAAAATGTGATTGCTAAGGAGAAGAAAATAGACAATTTATTTGGTAAAGTTGCATCTAGGTATATTCTGTTACTAAGGTTCTTTTGGCACCTGAGAGGCTCTGAAAAGTGTCATATGTTGCAATTAACATACATTTTCAGCACATATACAATTAATATATGGGGCAGATGGGAAAGTGGAGTTGTTGACCCTTATTCATGGGCTCCTGCTCAGTAGGCCAGTGCAGACAATGTGCATGATGGGCTAGCTGGTAAACCGATAAAAAAATAAATTATGCAATCAGTGACCAAACTACTCCAGTTCCTGGGCAGAGTATTCACCCTGTGGAGAGAGAAGTCATCGTATATGAAACAGATGGAACTGATCAGATAAACGGTTATCTTAATCAGGCCAATACTGTACCAATATGGGGCCCAAACCTGCTCCCTCTGAATTTCAGTGGGAGTTAAGCTTAGGCCCAGGGAGACATAAAATCAAAATGACAGCATTGTTCACTTTCCAAGAGAAGTATGAGGAACACACAATTGAGCTTTTGGTGATCAAATCAAAGAATTAAAATTAAGCTTGTGAAGTGCTTGTTGAAATGTTTTCAAGAGGGTAACCAGCTCTCACTTAGCAACATGCATAATATATCGAGATGGGTGGATGTGTGTGTGTAACACCCTGTAGTGACTGGCCCACAGAGAGAATAAAGAACCTATTATTGTAACCAGCTATTGAACATCCTCTTCACCTCAAGTGATACACACCTGTGTTTTTGGAATCCTGATTCCCAAAGTCAGAAGGGGAGGTGGGGAGTGGCTTATCTAGAGACTGGTTCTGTTGCTTGCAGTTTGGATTCACTGCACAATATATTAAGTATATGAACAAAACTATTGCTTTTAGAGAAACAGAACTTCTACTGGTTCTACTTTTTAAAATATGAATTAATAACCCAGTAACAGAATGTAGCTTTTACTATGAGGCTCTTTTGCTTTATTCTTATTATCAGCCCAGTTCCTACTATTAGTTGGAGAAGAGCAGATGGTAAACAAATACCCAGGAAAGCCAGGAGACAAAAATCGAGTGGAGTTCTTGAAATCCCAAACTTTCAGCAGGAAGATGCTGGTCTATACGAGTGTGTGGCTGAAAACGTGAGAGGAAAGAACATGGCACGAGGGCAGCTTACATTTTATGGTAAACAGCGTGACAACTTTCCTGGTTTTTTTACTGCAGCACAAGCAATGTGTAGTAAACATTTTGTCAGGATGTCATTGTTTTTTTATGTTTCTTAAATTATTTTATTTTGCCAGCAGTAGTGCTCAAAGAGTGCAATTTGAAATAAAATAAAATCTTTCTGAGTAGGGCATATTGATTGTGACTAAGAAGTGAGAGGAAATGAAAACATGCATTGTGGAAAAGAGACTGGCATGGTAACACACAGAAAGCAATTGTAAAGCAATTTATTTGCCTTTCCCTACAAATAGCTGCAAACCTAACACTCCTATGAGGCATTCTGTTTGTTATGATTTGTGATTTATTATGAGAGCTGTGTGCTGCCCTTCATTAATCATTGGTAATTGCTCTTAGCTGGTTAAGGGCTGTTTTTAGAAGGGGTTTTGGTGGTAATACTACACAGACTGAAAACTGTTGGTGATTAACCAAGTCAGTGCCTGACCAATCCTTCCCACTCCAAAGACTGTCTGTATCTGCTCTTCTTAGAGTCAAATCAGAGGTATTGATCCGAGCACGATTTAAATGTAAAATTTCAAATGCATGAGACTCCTATTAAGCTTGTATTGGTGCCTCTAATCTGAATAGAAATGTCTACAGATACATGATCATCTATTGGAAATTCAGCCCCAAATTGTGTCAGCCTTTAGGAAACTATCTGAGCTTGCAGTTGCAAAGTTTGAGCTGGTCTAAGTTACATTAGATTTACTCTTTTTGGATACGAGGGGAAATCATGTTGCGTTTTTTAAAGGTAAGAAAGCACTAGCTAATAATGTTCATGGTTTGGGATTTATTTTCATTTTGGTTATTTTTTTGGAACCTGCAGAATATACAAGTGTGTGCACCCATGCGTGCGCGCACACCCACACCCACCCCAGCAGACACACACACACACACAGAGTTATCCTTGCTTTACACTCCCAACAGGCTTCAAAAGTCCCTGTGGCATAGTTACCACTCTATTTCCAGACACAGCTTCTTCTGGAGCACCTTGGTGTCCTCCACTGAGGGAACAGTTGTTCAAGCGTGACCCAACGTTCTCTCTCCTGCACCTGTACTGAGCACAGTTATTCTTTAGAGTGCAGAGCTCTATCCGCCTGGGAGACTGGATTGAACTCTAGACCAAATTTATGTTCCCCACCAAGACAGTACAGCATGTCTGCACTGCACTGCTGGCACAACCTTTGTTAGATTATAAGAAGTAAGCATAATGAATTTGGTGACCTCAATCCAATTCCCAATGGACAATTGTCCACATCACAAAAGCCACAACCACAATTGCTGTCAATTGTCATATTTATCAGCAGTCTTTGCAGAGAAGCTAAGGCTTTTACGGGATGATGGAGACTGAGCTACCCTCTTATCCCTAAAACCTGTTCCTCCAGGTCGGGGTTGAAGCACATTGCAGTGCAATGCTGAGAAGCTTGTTCTACTGCTGTCTGTGCTCCTATCTTTAATCTGGGTAAATAGAGGAATTCAGTCTCCAGAACTGTCCATCTGTTACCAGTGACCAGTGCTAATTCCACTTCTTATTTGAAAGATATTAAATTAAAATATTATCTTTTTTTTTATCCTCACTAGTGTCATTTTGAGGCGGGCATAATCTGTCCAGTTTTCAAGGAGACCTTTTTTTTTGGCAGCCATTTAATGTTGAAAACGTAGACCGTTTCAAAACTTAGGCCCTGAAACTTGACCCTGAGTTTCATACAAAGGCTAAAAATTTCATCCTGAAAGCAACTTTGTGTAAATACTTCATATGAGTAGCTAATACTGAATGAAAGCATATTCCTTTAATCCTTTTTCTTTTTAAAGCTGGGAAATGTTATATCTTTATGGAAATATAACTAAGGTTGTTACAGCTTTTCAAGTTGTTTCTAGTGGGTCAAAGGTTCACATCCTAAAAAGAGGAACACTCCAGAGTATTTGATATGGAAAATCAGACTTGTCACTTACTTGCAGCATTGCTCAGGGAAATGTTCTATCGCAATGCATGCCCTCAGAGATTAAAATCTGGCTCTAACAGTGTTACTCTTTTAAACTGAGTTATCTACTTCTGTGAATAGTGGAAAAAAAGAAAATGAAATTCAAATTTGCCTGCTTGCTGTAGATAACCCAGGCATTCCTCCTTTGTCAACCACTTTTGGTGCTTCAAAAAGTTGTCAGGAAAGACTGACTTTTGTTGTATTTCACTCTTGTATCAATGCTTATTCTTTTGTGTGACTTTTCCCTTTGCTAGCATATCAGTGACACCAAAGTTGTCTGGCATTCTCACTGCAGCAGGAAAGAATAATTAAACATGAAAGATGTATTCTTCCATAGAGTTCTCTGTTTTGAGACACTAAAATATGTTGTGCTGTTCTTTTCCAAAGGCATGTATTCCCGTTATCCAGCTGTCCTATTTCATTATTAGAAAATGGATCAAATTAATATAATTATAAGTACGTGTATTTCTCAACCAAAAGTACATGGCAAACCCTGACCATAAGAGGCTATCATAACACACACAATGCCTAACGGGTGTTTTGTGTCTGAGTTTAACTCTTGAATACTAGTGAATTAGGTTTGGAAATGTACCTCTCTTTTTTAGCCCTTATGTATTGCTTATCCATACACCACCGTAACAGTCACAGGTATGTTGTACGGTATACCTGGCTTTACAATCTGCTCCCTATTGAGCTGAGACAAAAAAAAGAGCTTTCATAACAAGATCTAGATTGAACCTCTGCTGCTGAAGAAGGTGTGCAAATTCCCTCTGCAATGCAGTGAGCCTTCAAACTTGAGCCTATTACCAGATCCAGGGCTCCCAGATGGTAGGAATGTATTATTGCCATATGATTTGGACAGGCTTCTGGGCTTCTAGCTTCTGCTTTCTCATTGAACTGATTGAACTTGGAAGTAAGGTTCCTCAGAAGTCAGAGCAATATGTTTTGATCCAAAACATTTCTGAAGTATTCTCTTTAACCTGACTTCTATTTTTAAGCTGACCGCTCGTGAATTTTAAACTTGATAACCTTACATGAAGCAAAGATTTTTATCTTATGCAGAAGTAAAAACCAAACACTTTTAGGGTTTTCCAAGGTGACTTTTCTGAGCTGATTCTGAGAGATGCTTTTCCTTTCACCAAGCTGGCATCAAGATAACTTTTTTATTTATTATTATTTTTTATTATTTGCCATGGCTCCTGGGAGCCCAGGTCATGAGCCAAGACCGCATTGTACAAACGCAGAACAAAAAGACAGTCTCTGTTCCAAAGAGCTTACAGACTAAATATAAAACAGGAGACAGCAAGTGGACACAGATTGATGGGAGAATACAAAAAAACCCAATGGTGTTGCCTTTTCAACTACTGTGATTAAAAACATTCCTAGGAAAAATGGGCCAATTGTATTCCTGCTATAATTGTACTGAAATCAGTGAACCTGATTCTCCACTGTCTTGCACTTAGTGGGAGCAAAATGCTACTTCATCATAGCATTTTATACTCATGTTACGTTCCTATTGTAGAAGTGTAAATGACTAGAGCTGGGCATAATTTTTTAGCTGAAACTATTTTCAACAAAAAACGCTCTTCAGTGACACTGAAATGTGCCCCAAGTTTGACAAATTGGGTCGAAAAAACAAAAAATATATGAAAAAGTCAGTGTTTTGTTTTTACATTTCTTAAAAGAAATGTTTCGAATTTTTGATTCAAAATGACTTTTTGTTTCAGAATGTCCTTCAGTATTATTTTTTAAAAAGTTAAAAACGGCTTAAAAAACAAAACAATATTTTTTCCATTTTTTTATTTGCTAAAGATTTCAGTTTTGCGTGGAGC
Organism: Chrysemys picta bellii; assembly: GCF_011386835.1. NCBI lineage: Eukaryota > Metazoa > Chordata > Testudines > Emydidae > Chrysemys > Chrysemys picta. Next base: position 14,006,904 of record NC_088797.1, read on the forward strand.
TGAAACAATTTTTTTTTATTTTTAGATTGCCAGCAAACTTAAAAATCAGTTATTAGCAAGCTCTATAAATGACAGAAGTCTAAGTATATTACACCAATGCTATTGCCTTTGGTGGATACAGATAATAGTGCTGACGTAATATACTTAGACTTCCACATCGCATGACATTTTGATTAAACAACTAGACACAGCTCCAGTTGAGGCTTCACTAGTGCTGAGTAGAGAAGAACAATAACTTCCCATGTTTTTGATATGACTCTCCCATTAATACACTGCAGCTTGAGTTTTCTCTTTTTTGGCACTGCATCACATTGTTGGCTCATATTCAAGTTGTGATCCACTGGAACCCCCAGATCTTTTTCTACAGTACTATCACTTAGTGAATTATTCCCCCTTTTGTATTTCTGACCAGTTCTCCATGTTATCAAGGTCATTTTGAATTCTAATCCTGTCCTCCAAAGTGCTTGCAATCCTGCCCACTTGGTGCCATCCACAAATTTTGTAAGCATACTCTTTACTCCATTACCCAAGTCATTAATGAATATATTGAGGAGTACAGCACCCTGGACAGAACCTTGAGGAAACCTACTGGATAGAGCCTCCTAGTTTGATAGTAAACTGTTGGTAACTACTCTTTGAATCTTTGATTCAAGGAACTGAATCTATTTAAATTAACAAAGGTAAGGTTAGGGGATGAATATCAAATATTTGTAATTACCTACAAATATTTGCTAATGGGCTCTTCAGTCTATCAGACAAAGTTATTACACAATCCGATGTCTGGAAGTTGAAGTTAGACAATTTCCGACTAGTTATAAGGTGTAATATTTTAACAGTGAGGGTAATTAACCATTGGAACAATTTACTAAGAGTCATGATGGATGCTTTAGCACTAGCAATCTTAAAATGAAGATTGAATGTTTTTTAAAATCAGATACTCTAGTTCAAAGGGAAGTATTTGGGGGAAGTTCTATGGCCTATGTTATGCCAGAGATCAGACTAGATATCACAGTGGTCACTTCTGGCCTTGGAATCTATGAAGCTATGACTATTCAAGGTGCAAAACACATTTTCAGCTCTGATTTTTACTTCCACACTGTGGTGTAGTCCTGAATGGACAATTATGAGGATGTCCCCGCCAATATGACCTCAGATGCATGTTGTGTGATGGACACCATTTTTCTCTGCATCCTCCATGTAGTTTGAAGTCACACTGTGTGGAGGACGCTATTTTGAGAACAAAACGTCATCCTCCACATGGCAAACATCCCAGTAAGCTATTCTAGTGTGAACTGGCCCCACTACAGTGCTCCATGCCAGCTAAGCAAAGGCACTCAGCTTTGCCATGCACCCTCTTTTACAAGTCCCATGTAAAACAAGTTTTCACTGATAGCAAATAATGTCAAGTATACAAAACAAATGGCTACATGATGTCTTTAAAAGGCCTTTTGCAAGTGAAATAAATTTTCAAAAGTGCCAACTCCCATTTTAAAAAAAAGTGATGTAAGCACTTGAGCACCTAAACCCTACTGACGTTTAATGAGACTAAGTGTCTTTTGAAAATTTTACCCCCAAGTAGCACGCTGAATTGCCGCCACGGATGGCGGGGGCAGTCCGTGCGCCGTTAGGGTGGCATGTGTGTTTCCACGGCAGGAGCAATTCGGCGGCGGCTTCTATGTTCAGCTGCCCCCAGTTGAAGACAGAAGCTGCCGCCGAATTGCCGCCACCGCGGAAATGCGTGTGCCGCCCACTGGCACACTGACTGCCCCCGCCGTCCGCGGCGGCAATTCGGCGCACTGCTTGGGGCGGCAAAAACAGTGGAGACCTCACAGCGATGTAGCTGTACTGATGCCACTGCGCTGCTGTAAGATCTCCCATTTTAGCCACTCTATGCCAATGGGAGAGAGCTCTCCCGTTGACATAATTAAACCGTCCCCAAAGAGCGACAGTGGCTATGCTAGTGGGAAAGCGTCTCCCGCCAACATAACGCTGTTCACACCAGCACTTCTGTCGGTGTAACTTACGTCACTCAGAGGGGTGTTTTTTTTCACACCCCTGAGGGACAAAAGTTATACCAACAAAAGTGCTAGTGTAGACATAGCCTTACTATCCTAATTATGCAGATGGGGACCTGAGGAGCAGAGAGATTAATTGGTTTGCCCAATGTCATTCAGAAAGTTAGTGGCAAAGCTGAGAAGTGACCCCAACTCTCCTGAGTGCCAGTATAGTTCCTTAATCCCAAAACCATCCTTCCTCTCTGAGTTTCTTGACTCTGCTGTCAAACTTGCTAGAGCAATGGAGGCTGAGTTTTGGAAACCTTAAAAAAAAAGCATATAAAGTATTCAAATGTCTAAACAAAATAGAGCACTATTAACCAAATAGTAACGGAAAAGTTCCAATAGAGAATACTTTCTACAAACTCATTTATTTCTATATAGTATCTATTTCTACAGTACATGAGCACACCAAACAAATCTTTAGACAAGAAAACCAGGTCAAGCTGAAGGGACATTCAAGGAGTTGCTTAGTTTATATCTCCCTTGAGATAGTGTTCCCTGCAGAGCACTTCCCTGATAAACAAAGATGGGGGAAAATATTAAGGTAGGCATCATGATTTCTAAAAATAGCAGAGTAGAGAAGAGATAGCACTCTTCTGTAATGAATTGCATTTATTTATTTATTTATTTTGTAATAAATACTTAATTGGGACGGTCCATTCAGAGTAAATAGCCGTCCAATTCAGGCCCTAATCCTGCAAAGAATTGTGAATGCTTATCTTTACACACATGAGTAATCCTATTGTAATCTGAAGACGGCTGATTCTCATTTATGCTAAGGCCACTTTATACCATTCTGGCAATGTAAAGCAGCCTTAAATGTAAATTATATTATTCCTGCTTCTCGGTCCCTTTTACACTGCCAGAGAGGTGTACTGAGAACCAGGTTCAATAAGTCTGTGTAGGGCTGGGGCTTGAAATCATAGGCTATTTTTTTAAATTCCAGAAAGACTTAAGGTGAAATAAAATACTGTTCAACTAAAATACAATAAAATCAGTATGATACTTAGTATAGTTCATTTGTTAAAAATAAGAGTTTCAATGATGATCATAAGACCTTCCAACTTCCCACAGTCTCTTGCAGTATCTGCAGTCTGTTTCATAAGTGAGTGAATAGCAAAAACTTCAAGCATACTGCTTCCCTTTATAAATGTATACTGAGTCTGCAACACATGATTATCAGTGCCATTACAAAAGGCAAAAAAGGAAAATACATAATTGTACAAAATGTTTTATGAAAGAGGAAATAGGCTGGTATAACTAGGCAACATAATGTCAAATGAAATTCAACATAGATAAATATAGTGTAAGGCACATTGGAAGGACCAATTTAAATAGTTGTTTTTAACTGTTCTTTTGTTAACTCTTTCAAGTTCTTCTTCTACTACTTCTGTGATATTATAGTATTGACCAAAGGCCCCAGTCAGGATTGTGCTGGTGCTGTACAAACAGAGAAAAGACAATCCCTTCCCAGAATGTGTTACTTTCTCCAGACACAAACAGGTGAAGGGTAGGATGATGAGGATACAGCAGTCAAGCCAATGAACCTGCTGAAGTTGCACAGCTTTGTTAGATGAATGGATTATCATTTGTTTTTTACTGAGGGTAGAGAAAAGGAAACAGCTTGTCACCTGCCTCCACATGGTCACCAAGAATTCTAACAGATTAGGGATGTATGAATTAGTGAGACTGCGTTCATCTTTGTCCCAATATAACATGTGTGCTTAATTGTCCCTCATAGGGGGCAAACATCATTCACTGTGTAAATGCTTCAGAACAAACAAATGCTTTATTGTTAATTATTTTGTTCAGCTGTTTTAGTTAGTACTAGTGTTTGGCTCTCTGGTCTGATTCCCAGGTTCACTTTCAGCGTTTTCATAAAGGATAGATACAACAATAGGCAGTCTTCTAGCCCTTCAATAGAGTATCTGCTGTTAATGATGAATTACACAGCCTGGGCCAGGTCCTCTGCTGCTATAAATTGCCTTAGCTCCACTGAAGTCTATATACAGCAATTGTGAATCTAACAATATGTGTATTAGTTGCTCTGGCTCCAGACACATTTTTGCTAGTTTTGTCTATTTCATCTTCAAACTTGCTTTTAACCCTTTTAGTGCAGGATTTCAGGTCCAGCCTTACCTGTGTCTCCTTTTTGGCAATTTGTGCAATAATGGCAACACAGCTTAGGTTATTTCGACATATAAGTGCCAGACTATATTTGCACTTATTTGGGTTAGGGTGGCCAGGTGCCTGGATTATGACCAGAAAGTCTGGTCGAAAAGGGGACCTGACAGTGTCCGGTCAGCTCTACTGACAGAACACCCAGAGTCCAGTTACCGTGGGCGGGGGAGGCAGGGTGGCACTGGGTCATCACCCACTCCAGCCCCTATTCCGCCAAGGCCACCTCCTACCTGCGTCAGGCAGCTGCAGCTCCCAACCCCGGCAAAGCAGGCAAGTCCCTCCTGACCCGGGCGGGGGCTGGGGGGTGGGAGGGGGAAAGCAGTGAGTGAGGAGAAGGAGGGGGAAAGAGGCATGGATAGGAGTGGAGCCTTGGGAGAAGAGCCCGGGCCGGGACAGGGCCTTGGAGGAAGAGGCAGGGTAGGGGTGGGGACTCATGGGGAAGAGGCGGGGCAAGGGAGGTTCTCGCACTCCTAGTGGAGTGGCTGGTTTTTAAATATTACCAAATTGGTAACCCTAATCTGAGTATAGTTACTCACTTAGCTCTCTACATGTCCTAAACTACACCTTTCAACCTTTGAATGTGGTAAAAGGTGAGCAGGGCTTCGGAAATGTGTCCCGTAATCTCCACTTTACATTGTACCTGCCAGAGACTGAGATCCAGGCCCTGATTCCATCACTTAAGATGGATTTCTTTTCTTTCAAGAATACTCGTATCCATCCATTCAACCATTTTTGTATTTTTTTCTTGCCTTTTTTTTCCCTTTCTCTCATAGATGTGACATATGCTAATTTCTTGCGATGTTAATATAATTCTTAAATTAGCTTCCACGCTGCTTTTATGATTTCGAATGACCTAGCTTTTCCCTTCAGGAGTTTTCAGGGGTCTGGAAGGAGCTCTACTAACAATGGTGCAGTTTTTTCAATATAGCTGCCTTTAAACTAGCAGCTGTTGCCAGCACAGCCATGTCAATCACAAATCGCACCTCTTCACACCCCAGACCTACATCGCTCTGGCATTAAAAGTTTGTAGTGTACACCTGGCCTTACACCCTTATTCTGTTTTTTAAAATTAGCCTGCTTGAAGCTTTGTATCACTTTACTGCTTCTTTGTATGACCCCCAATGGGAGGATGTCAACATTTCATTAGATTATGGCGGCTGGTCCTGGTGGCTCAAACACACCTATTTCATGAACCAGCCTCGGCGTTTTACATAAGACTAAATTCGGAGAATGTCTTGTATTCTCTAGAACAAGTGGTTCAATGGAGAGTTTGACCTAATTAGGAATGTCTCCCAAAGAGAAGCACAGAACTGCATTCCTGTGAAACAAAGGGCCCTGCTGTTGTCACTGAGATTTATTATTGACCTACTAAGCTTTCACTATAGCTGTCTGCATCATAAATAGCATTAGGATAAAAAGTTTAACCAGTTCACATAACTAGAATGGATGAACACTGGAGTATGGTTCAAGCCTGTGGCTCACAGGTGCTGCACAAGAGATTGAAATAAATAGCTTCTGTAGCTGCTTGGATCATTTCCAGCATCAGAAGTGTGAGTCTCGATGCAATTACTTGCATTAAGATTTAAGATTTGGTAACCTGAATAAAATAAAGAATGGAACGTTCTAAAAGTAGGGATCTGATTTCTCCTTCCAGTTAATAAACACTGGCTCAGTCCTTCAATCCAGGACTGGACAAGCAAAAAGCTGCCATTTGCATGGGTGAAATCTTTGCTTATGCAAGGAATGTAAGATTGATAGCCACAAAAGGACAAAGAAAGATCTAAAATCTCACCTATTATAGAATATGAGTTCTTATATTTCACCTGAGACCTTTATATGTGACATTCCAATATAACTATGCCACAGAGCACACTGTACAGATGATGTAGATTTTCTTCATAATGTGAGAGCTGCTTTTGATTATTTTGTCTATTTTTTTCAAAAGCGCAACTTGTTTTATTGGGAAATGGGAAATGAACAAAACAAAAAGGAGGTTTTTATAGAGCACCTTTCATAACAAAGGGTATCTTAAGGTTTTCTTCAAAGTTATGAGTTAGATGCTAACAGTAACAGTAGCCCTGTAAACAAATTGTGCAGTCACCTGTAACTTGTAAATAGCATTAACTCTTGGAACCTGTTGCACTGAAAGAAGGAATGTATGCTGGAACTCATTACTTCATGTCTTATTCAATACAGTGCTAAACAGTTGCCACCCATCTTGCTATGTTTCACGGCCTCCCCTTTTTATGTCTCTTGGGATGCATGTTATGAACAAGCCTTAAGTCACAGGTGGGCAAACTACAGCCCGCGGGCCACATCTGGCCTGCAGAACCCTGCTGTCTGGCCCCTGAACTCCTGACCTGGGAGGCTAGCCCCCAGCCCCTCCCTTGCTGTCTCCCCTCCCCCGCAGCCGGCGCAATCCTCTGGGTAGCGGGGATGCCTGACCTGGTGCTCTGAGCTGCACGGTGGCGTGGCTGGCTCCAGCCAGGCGACACGGCTGCCTGTCCTGGTGCTCTGGGCAGTGCGGCTGTAGAGCCACCAGTGCTCCAGGCAGTGCAGTAAGGGGGCAGGGAGCGGGTGGGGGTTGGATAGAGGGCAAGAGAGTTCGGGGTGGTGATTGGGGGCAGGGGTATGGATAGGGGTTGGTCAGAGGGGGGTTGAATGGGGGCGCAGGGGTCCCGGGGGGCAGTCAGGAAGGAGGGGGGGTTGGATGGGGTGGCGGAGGGCAGTCAGGGGCAAGGGTTCTGGCAGAGGTCAGGGAGAAGGGGTGGTTGGATGGGGCAGGGGTCCTGGGGGAGTCCATCAGGGCAAGAAGCGGGGAGGGTCGGATTCGGATGTGGGCAGGAGCCGGGCCACGCCTGGCTGTTTGGAGAGGCACAGCCTAACAGGCCCTCCATACAATTTCAGAAACCTGATGTGGCCCTCAAGCCAAAAAATTTTCCCGCCCCGCCTTAAGTATAACAGTAGGAAAGGTGGGAACGGGTAAACCTTGTCTACCTCTCCATTTTTGGTTGTGAGGTCTGTTTAAATTCGACATTAACATTGTTTCACCATATTAAGTTTGCCTTTCTGCTTTTGTAATCCCCACTGAGTATTTCTGTGGTGTATTTAAGATTCTATGCAAATTTCTGTATTTTTCCCCTTTGGTTTGTTGTTTATAGGCACAGTGGGAGGGGAAATATTCAATGTGGCATATGTGGAATTAGGTGCATATCTGTCATGAACAGCAACATCAGTTGCGACTAATTCCCCAGACAGAACATTAAAAAAGTATCCCAGCTCTTTGAGGTTTCTTGGGTCTATCAGCAGGAACATATAAAGACAGACACAGCGGTAAAGTGTAGTGATGTCAACTTTCCATTCGACTTAACGTTTGCTGTTTGTTAGCAAGTTTGTTTTTTTCATCTATTCTGTCAAACCTTTCTCTGATCCCTCATCTCAGTCTAAACGGGATTTATAAAGCTGTTGTCTTTTGTTTGAGAAATCCTAATTGTTTTATCTGATTATCGAGGGAAAGTATAGAAAAATATTATCCAGGTTCTTGGAGACCTCTGCTGGTAATATTTTTTTTTTAAATTCTTTCAGGTTGTGTTTGTTATTTTAAAATAGGACAAATCTATCTTTAAGAAAAACCTGAAACACATCTGACTTTAGTACAGTCCTGAAGCTCAGACTGAGTTTTTTTGAAAGGGTCATTGGGGTTTTGTGCCGTGAACTAGAGACAAACTTGCACCAATGTGGCTTTGTGGGGACAACATAAACTCAGGTTTTTTTCAAGGTTTCAGCAAAACTTGAGTTACAGCAGACGTTTGCTCTCAGTTTTGAGTATGGATAATCTCAGGGTATGAAAACATACCTGACACAAAACTAGAAAAAGGTTTATAAAGACACCTGCGAACTACAAACGCCAGTTTTCACAGAGATCTATTTAGAAGATTAAGTATGTGAAGTCAGTACTTTAAAAGCTACTATTTTAAGGTCCCAATCCTCTGAACCCTTATTGACATGAGATGCCTTTTTCTGCACATGTATCCTTTCTTCACATGAGTAGCTCAGGTTTTGCAGGATCTGTCCCTAAATTAGCAAGGGGCCAAGATGTGGTATTAGGATCTGCAATTAAATCTAAATACCAACTATCCAAAATTTGAATTTAGGCCCATTACAGACGCATGACTGAGTACAGTGCTTGAATGTAGATCCTAACATTCCCAAAGCTTAAAGGGTTTTGATCAAGAGCTGCAATCCAGCACACCACTTCGGCCCAGTTCGTGAAAACATCAGGAAAGCACTAACTTCAAGCATGCCAGGAGTCCCGTTTATTTCAACGGCACTTCTCATGTGCTGAAGTACTTCATTTCTGAAGATGTGATTTTTTTTTATTAAATACTTATATTAAAAATAAAAGTTGGGAAACTAGGTCCTGATCCTGTTCCCATGGACTTCAAAAGAAGCAGAATTGGACCCCTGGGGAAAAAAATCGTCAAAGCGAATCCAATGGTATTAAATATGTGATTCTTTGAGGAAAGCTATTTGGGGGTTTGCTGGCATCTAGAAAATAGACTCTTGTTTACAAACATGGTTTTATTCATTACTTTCTCCATTGCAGCACCACCTAACTGGATTCAGAAAATAAGTGATGCGCACAAAGCTATAGAAGAAAGCATCTTTTGGGAGTGTAAAGCAAATGGGAGACCAAAGCCTTCATACAGCTGGCTAAAGGATGGTGAACCATTGATACCTCGGGTAAGAACATTGCTGAAGTCTAATGCCTGTGTTCTTTGAACGAGGTGGCCTTTTGCAGAATGTTCTATATGGATTCTGCTGATTTGGCAGCTTTTTCATGTCTGCATAGTTCACTGCCTTTGAAATAGAAGTGAAAACAGTGGTGGACCCTTAAAATTCAAGCTAGAGCATATTTTCTACCCTCGTGAGTCACTGCCATTGTATGATATTGAGTTCCTGTATTGAAGAAAAATAGTCCTTTACTTTCTGTAGGATGATGAGGAAGGCTTCAGGACAGGTTCAGAAGAGATTTATATTAGGGCAAACAGGTTACATGAAACAATTATACTATTACAAGTATCTATAGCTCTGTGGAAAGAGTAATTCATAATACTAATCTGATGGTCGAGAGGCCCAGTAAAATCAGGTACCGTGGGGTTTTAGGACATAAAATGATTTTCATTCGATAGTTTTCAGCTGAACTTCAAATGTTAATGAAACTTTGGCATTTCCTCCAGTCTCTAAACAATAATCCAATTCCTCTTGTTCAGATTTGTTCCTGTACAGGCAACCAGAGACTTGACCTGCCATTAGCAGTGCCATGAAGAACTGCCTACAGATTAGCAATCCATAGAAGTGTGGGATAAAGCTCACTCTCCCCCCGCCCCACTCCTTCTCTCACTAGAGGGCAACTTTGAGTCCCAGGATTGTCTCAATTATACAGCAAAACTAAAGCAAATTACTAAAGGGTTATCAGGGTAGCCTGCATTTTTCTCCCTCCACTTAATGTGAAAGGACATGGCTGCCTAGATTTGATCAAATTCTAATAAAGATTGCACAAACATTAAATTGCCACCCTGCAGCCAAGTAGAAAGCCAATAGCTCTTTATATTCCTTATTTTTTTTAAATGGCAGAACTCCCAGGGGGGGAGGGAACATTTTGCTGTACTTATTAAAATTGATAACATGAGTTCCATATCCTTAGGCTGACAAATGATACCATAGTCTTTTGTTCCACACGCTAATTTTACTTCATGCTGGTCACTAGCAGATGGTCTTGTTCTTAAATCACGTTAGTGGCAGAAATAAAGTAAAGGATCATTAAATTATTAACATCTACATTTTTCCCCCAGTAAACTGCAGCTGATTTTAAATGTTTCTCCCTGCACCACCTAAGATGATTATTATTCCTATTAACCTTCAGAGGCCTACAGGCTAATAACTCAACTGTTTTAAATGCTCGCAAGAATGTATTTGACCATGATACACTACCTTAAAACAGAAGTGCATTTTTAGATTCGAGTTTATCTCTTTGAAGGGGATATTAATCTGAATGGTTTAGGTATTAAATCAATGAGAACTCAAGGGAGAGTCCTCCAATTTAAATTGCATTTACCAACTACGATATTGGTTTTTCCATTTAACGTCTAACCTGATATAAATTTAGTTGACAGACAAATAGATTGTAGCATGTAAATTTTTCATATTACTATTTTTTTCTTGTCCCCTGTGATATCAGATATGACACAGCTGCTGTAACATATAAATTCTAAGGTGGGGTTTCCTTATTTATTTTGTTGTTCTACAGGACAGAATTCAGATAGAACATGGAGCACTTACAATAACAAATGTGAATCTGTCAGATGCAGGCATGTATCAGTGTGTAGCAGAAAACAGACATGGAGTCATTTTCACCAGTGCGGAGTTGACTGTAATTGGTGAGTTTCCTTTCCTAGAAACCGAAAATCTCTTGTAACCTATACCAATGTTGTGAAGCTTAAATGTCTCTGCCAAGAGTACATCACTATACCTCCGGCACCAAGGAAACAAGTATACTAAATATTATTGAGACAGGTGGAGATACACGGAATAAAGAATTCCCTATATCACTCCATCTTGTTGTTAATACAGGTACCTGAGCATGGATAGTTGGTGGCGTACCACACACCTCTTGGTGTTTAAAAGCCCCTATATCAGCCTTTTAATAAGACAGTAGGAACCAGTGATAGTGCAGTTGAGACTTGATCCATGTTGAACTCAGTAAATCTGTCTATTGAATACAGAGTCTGAATTGAATCCTCTTTAGGAAACACTGCAAAACTTTCCTCTTTGAATAGCCTTTTCACCCTAAGAATGACACTCACAACGCTGACACCCTCTTCAACCCCTAAATCCCTAAAAGACCTCTACCTTAAGCAGAGTTTTGACACCACAAAAAGGGAAGTGCCGGAGACTCCGTAACATCCCATAGGGACTTCATTATTGCTACTGATTTTATGTGGAAAGCAATATAAAACCCTAAGACAGAGAGACAGACTGACTTCAGTGGGTCATGCCCATGTTATAGATCCATATTAGTGATCATAATGACAGCTATAAATTGTGTCAATGTATTGCAATAGTAAAACTGCAGTTCGTCCTATATATCTGCTTATAGTCAAATTGTTCTATGACTACACTACAAGAGGGTTCCATTGTATGCATTGTATGAGCAGCTCATTTGTCAAGTGATTGTCAATCCACACATGGGAATTTAAAAAGTGTTATGCACTCTGAGGCCCATTCAGCAAGTAAACACTTTGGGGCTGGTATATTGGCCTCTATTGCACTGGAGTACATTAAGAGTAAGTCACTAGTTACACCTGGTAAAATTGGTGTAAGCAAGAAGAAAATTGGGGTCAATTTGTGTAGCACTAGAGCAAGTCCAGAATGGAGACAGGCTGTTTGCTGGTCTTGCATACTGTACAATTCCGTTTAACCCGGGGTTTTGGCTATCCCTTCATACCATAAGATAAAAAGAGTTTCAGATAATGAGGAGCCAACCAGACAGTTTTACAAGGATCCATGGACTGAGCCTCAGACCAGCACTTTGAACTAGAAATCTCGTCTCCTTATCTTATCTGCAGAGGGGGAAGCTGGAGCACAGAGAGACTAATTCTGATTCTCCTCTCACTTATTCTGGTGAGAATCAGGAGTAGCTCCACAGTATTCATTGGCAGCATAAAACTGGTGTGAGATCAGAATCAAACCTAAAGGGATTTCCAGGAGGTGTATGTCAGAGTCAGGGATAGAACTCATGTCTCCAGACAACTAGTTCTGCACTGAATTAGAAAGCTGCCCTTCCTTCCTTCAGCATAAGCTTGTGAGTAGCTAATATGCTCGCTTACAATGCTGGGAAGGTTCTTTCCATCAGAGAGAAAAGAGGGAACCAATAAAGAGGTCAGATTACATGCAGCATTTCCAAGGGGAAGCTAGAGTTTCTGATTTAAACAATCTAGTCTTAAGAGTTTTCAAAGAGAATGTTCAGTACCATTGTTTGCTTTGTCCTTAAGAACAAGGCATGAGGTGTGTTCTGCACATCACATTTCAATGTAGGTCATCCTTTTATCAACCTGAGAGATGCCTACATAGAAAAAAACATTTTCATCTAGAAGTTTGCTGCTCGAGGAAAGTACAATCGTGTTCTACAAATTAGGCTTCTCAGTGATAAGATTTATTGGGCATGTTGCCTACTGTATAAAAGAAATCCAGATAAACCACTGATGCTTTTCCAGTCTATTCAGAACTGTTATACAAATGCGCCTTGTAAGGTAGGCAGAACCTAGCATGAGATAAAGACCCAGATTCTTCGCTGCATTCAGGCTGCTCTTGGTATAGGGGGCAGGTCCAGCGCTTACCTGTGCCCTAATAATCTCTGGATGGTAGAATGGCCTCTTGGAGCTGTTGGCAGCTGATGTCATTTAGAGTAGCCCTGAGACTGCTCTCTCATTCCTGTGGACTGGACCAACTCACAACAGCCCTAAGATCAGGAGTACAAAAACATGGCTGAAAGTCACTTTTACTTTTCCAGTGTTTGGCTGCAGCCAAGGCTCTAGGCCAGTATATTGTGGAGTTGGTGGGTGATCCTAACAATAGCCCCCAGAGAACACAGAGAGGAAAGAGTATAGTGCAATAGCTTCCCATATCCACACAGGAAACCGGGATGGATTTTAGATGGCTTTTACCCTGATACTTCATCTCTAAGGGTACGTCTATACTTACCTCCGGGTTCAGCGGTAAGCAATCGATCTTCTGGGATCGATTTATCGCGTCTTGTCTAGACGTGATAAATTGATCCCGGAAGTGCTCGCTGTCGATGCCAGTACTCCTGCTCTGCAAGAGGAGTACGCGGAGTCGACGGGGGAGCCTGCCTGCCGCCTGTGGACCCACAGTAAGTACTTTGTAGTTCGAGCTAAGGTACTTCGACGTCAGCTATGTTATTCACGTAGCTGAAGTTGCGTATCTTAGTTTGAACTGGGGGGGTTAGTGTGGACCAGCCCTAAGAAAACCCAACTCTTCAAGGTCAGCATCTCTTAAAGCAGCAAACAAAATCCCTGTTTCTCTATTCTGTCTGCCACTTCAATAAATCCCTGTGCTAGTATGACACTCTGCCTGTCTGACAGCAGTCCTATTCTGCATTATACCGCATTTCATCAGGGCCTGTGCAAAAATGTAATGGGTAAGCAAGGAGTGCCTGGGGTCTTTACATATAGTATTTTCCATCTTCATCAAGCTCAAATGTAGAACAAGTCTAAGAGAACTGCCCCATGCATAACTAGCAAGGACCTTAAAGAGTTAGTCTTAAAAACCTGCAGATCGAGAGAAGGATATGGTTAATTCTATATTTGCTTTGTTCACATTAAGGTTGCAATGACTCTGTGCTGTTGAGGAACTGATCCTTCTTCTATATTAAGATCAGTTCTTTGTTCCAAATAAATGCTTGAAATAAAAGAACTAGTAGAATACCAAACAACCTGCTTTACAAATATATTGGTAAATCCAAGACCTGAGTTCAATTTTCTGTGATTCCTAGGGTTATGTTATCTGTTCACAAATATTTAGGCTGTTGCTGAGTATTCAATATCTTATATGTAAATCATAGTAGGCTCTGTGTGGTTCCCCCCCCACACACACACACACACAGAAAATGACAAGAATGATGATTCTGCAATAAATGTGGTGTTCATTATTTTCCAGTTTAAAAAGTTACAGCCATCTCATACCATCAGGGAGCAAAAACAATAGTCCTGTGTGACTCAGGCTACTATACGTAGAACACATGTATACAAGTAACAAAAGTGAATAGTCAATGCAAACACTTTGCAAGCAAACCATACTCTGAGAACTAGTTGTCTAAACTGTTCAGTAAACATTTAAAAGTAACTGATCTATTCAACAATTGATTTCCAAATTATTTTTCAATAGAAAAAAGTGGCACATTTTATTTTAAAATTGGTAATTAATATTGTTCTCAACGAGCAATGTGACCAACTCTGATATATATAGTATATTAATATGTAGAGGTCCTCACTGTGTGTCTTCTATTTTGAAAGGTTTTTTGGCTCCACTGTTGTTTTTCTGGTACTTTGATAATCTCCTATATAACATATGTACTTTCCTCTATGCCAAAATGAAATTATCCATCTATGATTACACATAAAAGGCAAGACAGCCCAGACATTAGTTGACTCACAGATTCACAGAAATTGGAGATAGAAGAATTCTCTTAGGTCATATAGTCCATCCCCTAGTCAGCATGAGGTTATTCCTTACCCTATGTTCTTTTTGTATTGGAGGCAGAATGGATGGCAGAAAATTAAGTGGCAGAATAGATGCTTCAAGAAAACTGAATTTCTCATGGGTTCCACTCTCCAGTTTTGTGCCACCCTGCTGCTTCAGGGGCATTTTAGACATAGGCCTAGTTTGACTTCTATATTTGGGGGGGGGGCATCACCAATGCAGACAATGGGGCTATGCATGGAGGGGGGGACAAAATCCGTGCCTACCTGAGTTTGCAGTTGAGCGGGAGGGAGGAATACCCCCCACACACACCATCCCTCCCCAAACTACGGTCATGATTTTAGCTCATTATGTGTAACATCTACTTGATCTATAAACAGTGAATTAAAACTCTCCTGAAGTAGCAGTGTAACACAAAACTGGAGAGCCAAGCCAAATCTTTGGGCTCACTTCTAAAATTATATGCCATAACATGAAAAAGTTTTTAATTTTTGCCACAAAGCATTTTGGCAACCAAGTTCGATATATTATCAAGCAGAAATTATTTGCCAAAACAAACAAGCAAACAAAAGACCTGCATCCTAGAAGGGAGTTGTGAGGACAATCATGCATTGGAACAACAGTAGTAGATTTGAAAATAGAATGCAAAATGAATGTCATAACTCATAAAAGCCAAACATGGTACCAAAGCATTGTATTCAAAAGTATAGCTGTATGAAATGTACTGTGAAATGAGCTCTGCTATGATTAGTACCCATGTAAAATAATCATATTGAATTAGTATATTGCATCGTATCTTAGCTAATAGGACATGTAAGATGTAAAGATAACTTTTTTGTAGTTACAAAAGTAGCAAATTTAGTGTTATCAGTTGTGGGGGAGATGAGGTCTTTTCTAATTTGTCCCAGTTTGTAGGTGTCACATTTATAGGGCTGGCCATTTTTTAAACTTGGATTTGTGCATACATGTTAATTATAGTAAATACAGTATGTACTCCATAATTCAGTTTAATTCTGGAAGTTGTTGAAGACTTTTTAGCAAACAAAATTTACTGTATGCTTAAAGATAATTCAAATCACAAACTCTTGGCTTGACACTCTTTGTTAAGTCCTGCTACTTTCCGTTATACTGCACAA
Organism: Chrysemys picta bellii; assembly: GCF_011386835.1. Lineage (NCBI taxonomy): Eukaryota > Metazoa > Chordata > Testudines > Emydidae > Chrysemys > Chrysemys picta. Next base: position 14,022,559 of record NC_088797.1, read on the forward strand.
ACCTTCCAGGTTAGCCACAGCTGACAAACTATACAGTGAGCATGGAGAGAATTGATCATTGTTCCAGGTGGTCTGTGGGTTTGTGAATGAAGTCTTCAGGGGACACCTACAAAATGTGTTGTTTGGTTTGGTTTGGTTTTTCCACACCTGTGGTTTGAATTATAAAACATATTTTTTAAATAAAACTTGAATGTCTACTGAAATGGACCAAACTTTCAGCAGGCTTCCTCGCATCTTCCAAATGTCCAGGCACTTCTGTTTGCACATGCCTGTGTAGGCAATTGTCCATGCAAATGGGCATCTGTAAAATGTGCAGATGTATTTAAGGAGCCCTGAAGTAAATGTTGCTGTGTAACAAGATTTTTGTTCCCAAAATCCTGGAACACTTACAGATCGAGGGAGAGGGGGAAAGTGGGAGCACCAAGTTCAATCAAAAAGCCTCATTTTGGGTTTGGAACAGGTAGACAAAGATGTATGTGGTCAGCTGAAAAATATTTATCAAATCCTTTAACTGTCACTACGTGTGTTAAGTTTGATTCTGAACACAATGAACATATTTATATATTATGGGGCTTATTTTGACCTAAAATTGGTTTTATACAAATATAATTCCACTGACTTCATAGTACTTCTAATTTATTTACACTAGTGTGAAAGGAGAATCAGTTCTTGTATCTATACAAAACTGTGCAGCTTATTTGAATATAAATGTTACTTTTTCTGACTCTTTAAATTGTAGATACTATTAGCATGTCAACATCTGCCAAGAGCTCCAACATGATGGAAACCGAGATATCACTTTTATTCGGCACTCTAAGTATAAAATAAATTGTGCTATCTCAGAAACCACTCTGGAGTAATTGTTTGCAAATGCTGACAGTTCAATGCTGATCACTGTCCCTACAGTAAAAAGTGTTAGAACAAGAAACATTTATGTTATTAAAAAAAAAAAAAGCTGAGAACCTAAATGTCCCACTAAATTCCCTGAGTCACTCAACCTCTCTTCAAATCACAGCCTTTATTGTCCTATATTATGTGTTCCATTCCATAATTATGGCCACAAACACCTCCCTGCATACTGTTGTGTTACGCACACACAGTACTGGGGAAGAGATCTGTAATCGCCTGTGTACTGTTAGGCATTTTAGCATATTTTCATCATCACCACACACTGTTATGTTATGAACATGGAAGAATGACCCCCACTGCACATATAAGTATTTCTGATGTGAGCTTCTCCAAATTGCACTGTATAAATGGAGCCTGATCCCTAGATGGAGTAAATCAGCAAGGGTCCATTGACTTTATTAGGGCTACACTGCTTTACACCAGCTGAATATTTGGTCCATGATCTTAAGGTTTCATTACCAATACGTTTTGCTATTAAATACATCTTTCCAAATAAATTAAGCTTTTAAGCACAGAAGTATCTATTTTCCTAATCAATCTGCATGTGTAGCTCCTGATGCTGATAATTACGGAAGTTACAAATGTAAATTGGTGAGCGGATACACCAGAATATTCTAATGTTAAAAAAAAAAAAACGATTGGTTCTTTCCAGAGTGAATTCTAAGCTTCTACTTTTCTTTTTCAGCTTTGGGTCCAGACTTTTCCAAAACCCTCTTGAAAAGATTAACTCTTGTTAAAGTGGGCGGTGAAGTAATCATAGAGTGTAAGCCAAAAGCTTCCCCCAGGCCTACTTATACTTGGAAGAAAGGAAAAGAGATCCTGAGAGAAAACGAGAGGTAAACTCTTAAAGTAACCGTTACTTTTGTTAGCTTGCTCCAACCCAAGGGCTTTCAGCAATGAAAGCTAAAATGGTCATTAATAGCGTCCTGGAAATGACTTGCAAATAAATGTGAAAACAGCTAGTGTTCAATCTGTGGTATTGGGGGGTGGGAGAGCTGCTCCTCTTGTGTTCATCCCAGGCTCTGTAGAGTGTTAAAAAAAAACTGCCAAGAAGCTTATTCACTAAAGGTATAATCTAGAGCAAATATTTTTGCCTTTGGATTGCTCCAAATAGCCATAGTTCTTCAAAAAGATTTCCCAGGAGATCCTCTCCCTGAAAAACTCTACTGCAGATTACTGTCCCTTGTAAATTATTCCGTCTCCCAGCAAACAGCAGTTATTTGGGGTCAGTAACTAGTTTGGCAATTGTAATGTGTGACTTGGAGACAGTATTTTCTGAGTGGCCAAGTCACATTTATTTTATACCAAGGATGATATTTGCAACCAGCCTCAACGTGGCCTCTAAATTTGCACCTGCACATTTTGCACATACAGTCAGGTGTTGGTACTGAATATTTTGATATCTGATGGCTTTATCTACCCAATTTGTGCAACAGTTGTGCTTGTAATTATGCACAGGAAAACAATGGAAACCATTCTTTGAAAATTTGTCACAAGGAATTTATGAGATAGTGTTACATGCCAATTTTGGTGGCATTAGATCAGTGAGCAGAATCCTGTACTGCTAGCAGATAGCTGACATTTTACAGTTCTTCAAATTAATGCATGTAGCTCTATGTGTTTATTAAAATATTGTCAATGGAAATTGTCAAGATTTCTGGTACTGTTGGCTTTCCCCTGCCCACAAGGATGACTTTAGCCTTCATCCTTCAATCAGTCATGCACGAAATCAGCAAATGCAGAAGTGCCCAAATACTACTTTTAAAATATGTACCAACCGTTTTCAGTGCTTAGACTGGCTCAGGTTTGATTCACCTGAAATTCTAGCCTCATGCTTTGTTTTATCTGAACTGCTTACCTGTAATAACCCCATTCTCATTGCAAACATTAGAACGGGTATGTCAAAATTTAGGCTCATTTATGGCCAGATGCTAAAACATGATGAAGACAAGGGTGCTCATTGCCTTGCAATATCTGACATTTATTTATTAAGCTATTGCCTTATGTGCTGTTTGCTTTGAACTCTCAAGATGCCATTTTCAATTGACCAGTCATTTTGCCCCACTCCCTCTTTAAAGTGGGCTACACCGTGCAATGAACCCATTGAAGTAAGTACAAGTTGTGCTTGGATGAGCACTGCAGAGTTTTGTTCAGTCTTATCCTGTGGATGAAGTATAGAGCTACCTCTGCCAACTAGAATATGAGGCAAGTCTAGATGAAAGTTATAAAAAAGTGTTTGGGACTCAGGATGTATTGGGTTTTAAAACTGAGATCTCTTGTTCTTCAGACAAAAGACTGTAAAGAGAATAAAAAATGTTGAACATTTAAGCCTTTACTGTCTCAGAATTGTGAGCTTACTGTTCTACTTGCATTCTCCACTAGTCAAACTCAGTATCTGGAGTTTGTATAAGCATCACCTGTGCACATTTTCTCATGTGCAGTGGTGGTGGGGTGACTGAGGCTTGGTTTATTTGGACAAAGGGCTATCTAGAAGGAAAAGTATACGAATATATATTTCTCATCTAAATATTTACTCTGACTGTGATACAATGCTGACCAAGCACAATTCTTTGGACTTTAACCTTATCCTCCCAGAAGAAAATATGAACTAAAACATGAAAACTCTACTTTAACTCCTATAGTTACTATTAGAAAAGATTTCGATACAGAAGGGGTTGGAGTTGGAAAGTAATAGATACCATTTGAATTTAAGGAAGTGTGGTTCACCAAAATAGTTCATGAAGATGGGATCATTTTGGCTTCTAATGGGGGGAAAATAATCAAATAAATGAATGGTTCAACAGGACACAGATTAACTACGATATATTAACTACTCATTCATAAAAATCTTAGCAATTTGCAGTATCACATCTGTTCCATATTCACTGGAGAGAGCCAGGCAAGAGCCAGATGCAGTTGTGGAAAAAATAGCAAAGAAGATAATGATGACTAATGCAAGATCTGAAGCATGACATCAATACATTCTTTCATATGGACCCAAATAGAATTACTGTTCTTCCAATTATTTCTCCTAGCCCTAATGCCTTAATAAGACAATTTTCCTTCTAAGTTTCCCATACTGTATTTATTACTACAAATCCATGATAGCCTACCCGCCCAGATGTAAAACTGGGTACCATTGGGGTTCCTGGCTGCTTGGAAATATAAAAAACTCTCTCATCTGCTACATTTCATTTATTGTTAGAATGAAATTCAAACTCAAACTTTTTAAAGGCACCAAATACTGAGAGGGGTTTTTTTCCATGCACCCCGCCCCCTCCACTTTTCGTTTTTCCATACCATGGAAATGTCTCTGAATGCACCTAGCTCAGATCTAGAGTCTTGCAATTACTTGCTTTGGGGTGGAAATATGCAGTTCTCTCACTCTTAGGGCTTCTCTACCCAGTGAATTAGTGTGCAAGCCAGAGTGTGAATCTACAGTGCACTGTGTGCTCTGCTGTGTGCTCACTGACCATGTGAACTGTGCACTAAAAATTCTGTCGTATGCTTTGACATACTAGCCATGTAGACAAGCCCTTAGACCAGGTCCTGAGTTCACTATCCCATATATACTAACCACTTATCACTCTGCAGGTCCAAATAGATTTGTGGACATCTGCTTGATCCTCCCTTCAGGAATCCATGGCCAGCAATATTGAACAACAGCCTTCTTCATACAAAGTACTCTTATTTAGCAGCTGGAACAATGTGTCAGAGAAAAATGGATCTTAAAACAACAAACAGCCTGTATGCGTATTTAGTCTTATGCTTCCCTTCAAGCTATGTTAGACAGGCTTTCCCTGTAAGTTACAGGAATAGAGACAATCCAGCTTTCATTCTTCTAACAAAGCTCAGATCCTCCAGTGTGTCTGTGGGTCTCCCAGTCTCTCTCTGACTGGTTCAAGAAAGCTCCACCCCCTTTCTGTGTAGGGTTCTGAGTCCACTTACCATATTGGTCAATAGTTTCTCTGCTTACAGGCCAAGATGTGGCATCTTCTGGTGTTTAAACCTGGGTTCTTCTAGTCAGTGGGATCTCACACTGAAAGGCCACCTCCAGTTCACCCAGCTGCAAAATGGGTACCTTATGCATCAGGTTACGGCAGTCAAAGGCAGTTGGATGAGATGCTGGCCACATCAGTCCCTTGTGTACTATTGGCTGTGAAACTGATGTGCCTTAATCCTGTCAGCTCGATGAGCCATTGGTTCAGGGATCATTCAGCAGGGCCTATGCAGGAGAATGCCCCTGCAATGGCTTCTGCTCCATTGTTTGGGAAATTAAAACCATTCATTCTCAATGGGGTATAATCAGAGGCCTGATTGCTGTCTCCCCCTTGTGGGAGGGTGTTGAAACTGCCTGATCCCCTTGCTTAGTCTAACATTCCATTTTAGCGGTCAAGCACACGGACTGCATTTTAGATACAGATCAAAATAGGCAATTTAATACAGAAGCCTTATGATCATACTTGATCCCACCAGGGCACACCAAGGTTGAGATTGTTTGTTTGTTTTGCCTCTAAGAGACTCAGCCCAGAACTTGCAGACCCAGAGGAGGGGGAGGCTCTTCCCCCCTATGTAATTTAGACAGCTTTAGAGGCCTAAGTTACAGCAGCCATCTTGGCTGCCCTCTGGGCAGCAGCAGTGCTCAGACTCTGTACAGCCCTGCCATGCCCATCCTGCCCCAGCTCATCCCTATGCCAGGGCTTGCAAGGGGATCCTCACAGCACAGTCTTATGGATATCTTCTGCAGCGCCTGTGCCAAGAGAATCCTTTGGCAGGAACCAGGACACCTTAAACCCCTTTATGCCGCTGCAGCTCTCTTACCAGGCACAAAGGGGCAAGAGCAGGAATGAGTCCCTGGGGTCAGACTGAAAATGCTAAAGGTCCAAAGGCTTGTGGTAAATCTTGCATCAACTAGAGCCTTTAAATCCAGGATGGATGTCTTTCTCAAAGATCTGTTCCTGTTCAACCACAATTTATTGGACTTGATGCAGGACTCATTGGGTGAAATTCTCTGACCTGTGTTATGCAGGTCAAAGTAGTTGATCATGACGGTCCCTTCTGGTCTTAAGTATATTGAAATCTATGGAAAGAAGAGCATAAAGAATAGCTGTTGCTGGGATATTTTCATCTGGGCTGGGAGCAGAAGTTTTGGGTAGCACGTGAGAAAAGTTGTTCCCACGAAATTTCCAGCCTAGCCAACTCTGCAAATGTGGGAACTTTGAACGAGCATCTGAACTTCTGGATACTTCTCCTAACTGAACCTCAGCTCTGATACTGTGGAGGTTAATTGATGTGGATAGTCCTTCCAATTCCAAGAGGAATTAAAAGCAATGTTAATGTGCCAATGAGATGCTTTGAATTCTGCCATATCATGGCAATTGTTCAAGTTCCTACCTTGGGGCTCTTGTGACTTTGCAGACAGAGTGTAATATCAGGGAATAACGTCTAGAGGCAGAAATAACATGTATCATGTGCTGCTGGGAATCCTGCTCTGGGGGCTACTGCTATCCAGGAGGCAGAACTAAATGTGATGCTCAATGTTTGCCTAGAAGGCACAGCCTATCTTGGAAAAGAGAGCTTTATTGCTTTAGGTTTTGTATTCTTCTCTGGAGGCAGAACTACTGTGTACTGTGCCCTTAATGAACAACCTGCCCTGGAGGTATTGCTGACTGGTGTTTGAGAGCTCTACCATTGTGTTATTAGGAATTCTGCCCTGGGGTACAATTATATTATTGCAATCATTAAAGGCAGTTCATCTCCATAATAATGGAAATCCTGCCTTGGAGGCATAACTGCATCAAAGTAATGTTAGCAGCCTGGCTCCAGAAGCTAAATTATATATAGCTATAGCATAGATATAGACATGCTGCAAAATCAGCTCTGGAAATAAAGACCGCTCCTACATAGCTATGGATCCAGAGTTCATTACCCGTTCTTGGTGCTACATGAACATCCAAACACATTATTCACTGCCAAGACCCTGTTGTGTCCTATGGGCAACATAGAACATAATCCTTGTGCAAAACCACATTACATATGGCTGAAGCAGCCCAGTAGAGGATTTCCCTGAACTGGGGTAACTCTTAGTAATACAGTGCTACCACAGCAGCTCCCATCCTCCAAGCTTTCAGCATAAGGGTTAAGGCCAGACATCCTAGATTCTGGCAATTTGTGGGTCTCAGAGTAGACCCTTGAGACTCTGAGCACCTGGTAAAATGTAGAGTAGACTTGCTGCTCTGCCTTATGCCAGATAGGCGTGTGGATCAGGAAGAGGAGGTTGCAAACTTTTGCACCATCAACTTCCTCAGTTCTGCCAAGCAATTTGGACCTATACTGAAAGTACTAGTAGACTAGCAGCAGGGTCTGAACCAGATCCAGAGATCCCAATACCATGTGGAGGAGAGAGAAGATATGGGCCCTACCGTCAGGGCCGGCTCCAGCATTTCTGCCGCCCCAAGCAACAACAACAACAAAAAAGCCGGGATCGCAATCGCGACCGGCGCGGCAATTAGGGGGGAAAAAAAAAAGCCGCGATCGGCAGTTCGGCAGCAGGTCCTTCGCTCCTAGAGGGAGTGAGGGACCTGCCGCCCCCGAATTGCCACACATGCCGCCCCTCTCCCTTGGCCGCTCCAAGCACCTGCTTGTTAAGCTGGTGCCTGGAGCCAGGGCCAGCTCTAGGATTTTTGCCGCCCAAAGCAAAAACAATTTTGGCCGCCCCCCCCCCTTATTTAATTGCCCCACCCCTGGCCCTGCCTCAACTCCGCCCCTTCCCCAAATCCCCAGCCCTGCCTCCTCCCCCAGGCTCTCAAGCCTAGGAGGGAGGGAGGGGGAGAAGCGGCGCCGCGGCGCGGCCACTCGGAGTCTCCCCCTCCCTCCCAGGTTTGAGAGCCTGGGAGGGAGGGGGAGACCCCGAGCCGCCGCTGCGCGCGAAACAGCTGATTCGCACGCCGCTGCTCCCCTCCCTCCCAGGCTTGAGAGCCTGGGAGGGAGGGCGAGTAGCGGCGCGCGAATCAGCTGTTTCGCGCGCCGTGACAGCAGCAGCGGAGGTGAGCTAAGGCGGCTGGGGCACACTTTTAGGGGTGGCATTCTGGCGCCGGCCATGCCGCCCCTAAAAATGTGCCACCCCAAGCACCAGCTTGTTTTGCTGGTGCCTAGAGCCGGCCCTGCCTGGAGCCGGCCCTGCCTACCGTTCTTCTCCCTTCCCCACCCTTTTGGAAACAGAGCTGGGGCTCTAAATATCGAACAGTTAATGCGAGCTTTGGTCAGAAGAAAATGCTAATTGAATCATGGTAACAATGGACACTGAGCCATGTTCAGTCACAGGGCCTGATACTGCTCTCAGTTACACCACTGTAAATCAGGAACAACTTCACTGGACTGAATAGTTACCCCAGTGGGAGGCTGGTATAAATGAGAGGAGATTCATATTCTCCCTCTTCTCTTAAACTCTTGCACCTTTAATGCAAGTTTTTGATCAAGCATTTTATGTTTCACCATATTCCCTATTTGTGACAATAATTTCTTAGCATCAAATGCCATATACTGTTGGTCAGGAAGACTGGGTTGGGGGAATCATGACAGACTTGTTCCTACAGGGTTTGTGAATCCTGTCATAATAATTCAATTACAATGTTAGATAGATTTGTTACCTAAACTTGTGTTTTAAAGCCTTTATTTTTCAGGTGATCTTATTATAGAAAGCTTTACATTTCTTTATAATTACAGTATGGTTCCTGCAGGGAACTTACTCTGTTATAGATAGAATGTCTGATTCGTCTCTAGCGTACATGGGTGTAAATCAGAAATAACTTCACTAAAGTCAGTGACTATAGTGGTTACTCTTGGTTTACAATATAAGTGAGAGAGAATCAGGCCCTGGGTGACTACAGATAAATACAGGTGGTACATAGAGCATTGTCAACTAAAGCTATGATGTTCACGCACAACCATGCTCATATTCCAAATTGAGTAAGAAATACCCTATAATTTAGGTAACTATCCACCCGGAACTATGTAATTATATCAGAAAACATATTTTTAAATATTTATAAATATATATTCCCCTTCATTTTAGCATAATCCTCCATAGTCCAAATAATTATAACATTACACAATCCAAAAAGCTTGCAAGCAGTAGAATATACGCTAAATGGATAAAGTTTGGCACGTTCAGCCAAAGCAGCATTGCACTTAGTACAATATGATTTATTAATCTGCATTACCAAACTCACTGAAGCCTCAAGGTTGGGTTTTCTGTAAATATCTTATTGCATTTTTGTGTGTTTGTAATATATGGAAAGAATATTTCTGTCTGAACTGATCTTATTCCACAGAATGTACCTCACCTTTGATGTGAAATCATGTCGCTGTTGAGGAGTGTTGGGCAAGGATTAGACCATAAGTCTTGCATCCAGAAGTTATAGGATCCTTTTCTTGCTCCATCATGGATGGCCTGTCTCTCTCCCTCTCTCTCTTTCCCCCTTAATTTACACCCTTATATATTGGGGATAATCACACTTATGTACTTCACACGGGGGCGGGGGGGTTAACGAAGCTAAATGAATGTTTGCAAAGCACGGACAGTCTTCAGATGAAAAGCGCTGTTTTAAGTGGTAGGTATTCATTTTAGAATATCGGTCTCCCTGTACACACATCAAAGCTTGTTACTTTTCCATGACCAGTCACAAAAAAAAAAACAGAATGTTTAGTAACTGTCTAAAATGCCAAATGCTACTCCCCAAACATTTCTGCATAGCTCCAGTGAGTAGCCTTTGCAGGGATGATCCAAGAAGGGTTTAGTTGAAGGAAATCTTCCCCAAAGCCCCAGAGCTTGTTGTGGGGGTGCTGTGCAGCCATTCCACTGATGTTTCTATAGCCTAAGGACAATAATGGCACATGGGAGCCCTGTACACCCCCTTATCTGAAAGAATTTAGGACTATGGAACTGCATAATGATGAATCCGCTCACTGCTCTCCCCCTCCTAACTCCTGCTGTGTACTGCTTCTGAAGACAGGCTCTGAAGATAGGCACTGTAGTAGAGTAAATCTCCATAGCACAACGGGTATACTCAATCTGCTTTCATGGCAGCTCACAGCTAGGTCCTCCTCCACCCCAGCTGCAGAACCACAGTGATTCAGTTGTGATTTAATGCCGTCCAGCCCCATGAAGGGGATGACCGCATTTGGCCCTTACGCAGGCTAAGCTTTGGACATGCTCTCTCTCTCTCCACGTGTAGGTAAGTGAGAAATCTTATCTTCCCGTTTCAGACTTAGAGCTGTGCAATATGCAAAGATGACAAGAGACCCTATGCTATGTCTTGCCTTCAGATTCAGTCATTCATCCTTTTCCCCTTCCATCACACATTGAGCCCCGCAGTCTATTGTCAGTTATCCAGTTTGCCAGCTCATGTCAAAACCAGAGCTTGAGCGTTTCCAAACCAGTTAATTTTCTGTTAAAACAATTAATATTTAAAATTCACAAATGAGGGGCTCTTGTTCCTAATGTTTCCCTGAAAGACACTGAATATTAAACTGACGCTGCTACCAGACACACAGTGGAACAGAAAACTAACTTTTCTTTTATGCCAAAAAAGATTACTCTCCTCCCACTCTGGCTCATGTTAAGCTCCTGTACCATTAGAATTCTCTCCTTTGTATGAACATACAGTGTGTGAATTGTTTATTCAGTTCATTTGTAAGGGGAAAAAATCATAAAAAGTAAATGATGTTCAGGACTGCTAGCAAAGAATGTGAAAGTGTCCAATTAAACAGCCGCTCACAAGGACTTGTATAATAGCAACATCTGTTATCTTAATTAAACAAGTTTCTTTATAAAGGGGCCTGCACGGTGCGCTTTGTTACAGCACGATCTGACCTAGATACTCTAGGCGTGCTTGCTATCTTCATGGGAATTTTCCCAGTTGGTCCCATTTATGTTGCAGCCTTGACAAGCTTTGTGATATATGAGTGCACAGACACATGCACAGACACAAAGCCGAATTGTTTAAGTCCAGAAGGGTTTCTTTTTTATGAAAACCAGTAAAAACAAAGAAATGCAACATTCAAACTGATCTTCTTCTATTTAATTCACTGAGCATAGGTACTGCAGTGCTTGGAGGTTTGGCGCATCGCTCCTTAAATTTATACTTCTGCCATATGAAGGCTTGAGGGGACAAGCTAAGGGGATATAGTAGTATTTTCAAATGTGCCTGAGGGCCAGATTTTGAAAGATATTGCGAGTTAGGCATCTATCCCTAAATCCAATTTTCAAAAGTAACTAAGAAGGCTACATCTCACTGAAAGTCACTTAGGCCTGGTCTACACTGGGTGGGGGGATCGATCTAAGATTCGCAACTTCAGCTACGAGAACAGTGTAGCTGAAGTCTACATATCTTAGGTCGACTTACCTTGCGTCCTCACGGCGTGGAGTCAACTGCTGCCGCTCCCCCGTCGACTCCGCTTCCGCCTCTCGCTGCAGTGGAGTACAGGAGTCGACAGCAGAGCAATCAGGGATAGATTTATCGCGTCTAATGTAGACAAAATAAATCGATCCCCGATAGATCGATCACTACCTGCCGATCCGGGTAGTGTAGACGTACCCTTAGGCTCCTAACTCGCTTAGCTTGGCTTTTGGAAATTTTACCCATAGTGTCAGCACGAACGTTTGGATTTCTTTGCATTGACTTCTTGGTGTCACAGACCATCTTTACTTAAACACAGAAGACCACAAATTGTATATGAGTCAACACTGTGATGCAGTGGCAAAAAAGGCAAATGTCATTGTGGGATGTATTAACAGGAGTGCCATATGTAAGACATGGGATGGTGACTGTTCCACTGTACTCTGCAATAGTGAGGCCTCAGCTGGAGTCAGCCCCAATGCAGCCTTCCCAAAAATAGGGGGCCAGGGGCCCTGCCCCCTCCATGTCCCTACCCCTGCCCCTCCACTTCTGCCCGAGGACCTGCCCCCAGCCGAGCCAAAAGCTGGAGCAGGCTGGGAGCCGCAGACCCTCCACCTGCCTCGGGAGGCCCACAGCAGCCCCCAGACTGTGTCCCCGCCCTGCAGGCCCCCCACCCAGGGCAGGTGGAGGGTTCATGGCTCCCAACAGCTGTCTGCATGGCTCTTACCCCGACCGAGCCCTGGCTGGGGTACGGGGCCTTGGAGCCGCAACCCAGCCATGGTAAGAGCCGGGCAGCCAGGCAGCTGTGAGGAGCCACGGACCTTCCACCTACCCTGGGCAGAGGGCCCAGGGGTGGGGACATGGGCTGGGGACTGCTCTTGGCCCCCACCCCAGGCAGGCGGAGGGTGTGTGGTGGGGTGCCCCCTGCTGTCCGGGCTCCCCAGCCGGGCTCCAGCTGCCAACCTGGCCGGGGGGGCTTTAAGGGGAAGAGTAGGAACAGGGATGGGGGGGCCCATGGCAAAAAGTGAACAAGCCAGGCACTGTACTCTGCAAAAACGCTTTCAAAAAGTGGGAGTGCCAGGGCCCCCAGGACTCCCCTCTTCCAGCGCTGAGGACTGGAGTACTGTATCCAGTTTTATATCACACTTTAAGAAAGATGTGAACGAATTGGAGAGTCAGAGGAAGAGCCACAAAAAAAGGTTTAGAAAACCTGACCTATGAGGAAAAATTGAAAGAACTGGGCATAGAGTGGGTATGTTTAATCTAACGAAGACTAAGGTGACATAAGTCTTCAAATAAGTAAAAGATCATTATAAAGAGGACGGTGATCAATTGTTCTGCTTTTCCTCTGAGAGTAAGAAAAGAAGCAATTGGCTTAGTTTGCAGCAAGGGTAATTTAGGTTGGATATTACAAAAAACTTTCTAGCTATAAGGATAGTTACACCCTGGAACAGATTACCTAGGAAGGTTGGATGGTTGTAAGAACAGGTTAGACAAATACTGTCAGATCTAGGTATCCTTTATGCTGCCTCAGCATGAGGTGACGGGCTTAGAGGACTTTTTGAGGTCCCTTCCAGGCCTACATTTCTGAGATTCTGTAGTTGTTTCAAGGCATCCTACTCTCTGCTATAGTTACAGGGTTGGAGTAAAAAGGCTGGCGTTTATTGAGCCCTTCAAATAAACAAGAATCCCATCACTTTAAATCATTTAGCATTTCATTTCACCAACACCATTAATTGCACATCAATCACATGAGGATGAAGTAGTATTGGATATTTCACCTCTCTCTTGGTATCCTTACTTCATTGATTCACCAATGAAATGGCTTGCCCAGATTACCTCATCAGCTAGGAGCTGGGAAAGGAATTCAGTCCTTCTGCATAACCCCAGAGCAACCCTGAGAATACTGCATAGTCAAAACCGGACGGAGACTCTCTTTGACACTTAGCTGGAGTTTTTCTGTAAAGAAAAATATTGCTTATTGCAATACATAAAAATGACACAGTATCATGTAAATTAAAGTTATCTTGTCGAAGCATGTATTAAGCCATTTCTGATTTCTAAAAATACATGGCTGATTTCTCTGGCCCTGATTCAGGAAAGTGCTGAAGCACATGCTTACATCCATGCTTAATCATATAGCACTTAAGCCTGTGACTAATTGCTGATCCTGAAAGAGGCTATTCTAAATTTGGGCTTCTAATTGTGTCAGTTTCACTAATGTAGCATGAAATCCAGACCCTATTGAAGTCACTGGGGCCAGGATTTCATCCTTGATATATGTGCACTTAGGTCCTAATTCTGCAAATGTAGTGGTCTGCCATGTGGACCTCCTTGCAAGATCATGGCCTCAGTGCACTCAGATCTGTGACAGGAGGAGAGAACGCAAAAGCACCAGAAGAATCCATTCATCTTGGCACCACTACAACCCCAGGAGGTGTCGTCCAGAAGTTAGGTGTTCAAACTGAGAATTTCAAAGTAGTGTGTGCAATTCAGACACACGTTTTGCTACTAAAATGATATAATGTGAATCAGACTCCCCTATTCTACTTTGAAAATCTCAACCTACATGCTCAGTTGTCACTCTTCTAACTAAAGTGAGTTTGTGGAGAATTAGCCATAAGATATGTTTGTGATTTTTAAATGATAGCAGTTCTTGGGCTCACTAGCATTACTTAACCGTCATATTGGACTTTTAGAATTGTATCTGAATAGCCTGGATGTGATGGACTTAATTCATCCCCACTGTGCTACTTAACACTTTTATCCTACTGCAATTCACCTTATTCACAACAATGGCCATATTGACTACTTATATTACTAGAGTAAGAAGAATTTGGCCTGTTATTTGAAATCTAACTTATTTTTATTTTGACAGTGTAATGTATACAATCCTCTTTAAAAAAAAAATAGATCTTCTAAAAGCTCTCAGATAACTAGCAGCACTACTCCAAAATATGAAGTTACCTGCCAGTTAGCCAAACTATTGTTTTTTATGTTCGTTACTTTGCTTACTCAATTGAGTGTATTTTCTTCGCAAAATTGGATATTTTAAGTTAAGCCAGTAGGTCCATATTCCATAGTGATTTACCAAAGAGGTTAAAATTTGGCCCATAACTTTAAATAAACGTGTGTGTGTGTGTGTGTGTGTGTGTGTGTGTGTGTGTGTGTGTGTGTGTGTGTGTACACCGCTTTCTACTTTCTCTGCAAGGGGTAAGCTGAATTGAGTGATAGAAAGGTAGAGATTTTTCTGTTCAACTTTTATTTTTTGCAACTTTTGATCCTTAAAGAGGTTTAACAACTTTGCTTTTCTAGGGGAAAAAAATATATTAATCGCTGTTTGCTCCCAGGCTGTCATTTTGCATGCCAAGAACCGTGTTTAAAAAATAAAATTTTTGGACTTACTCACAAGCCACTAAAACTAGAAGGATTTTGCGTAATGGAAATTCTGACATTATATTAACTATAGTTCTATATAACTGTACCATTTTAAAAACAACGAGTAAGGAAAAATTGCAAAGCCAGATAAGAAAGAGAATGCAAATTGGCTTTCCCTAGCATTTTAGATGTGTCTCGAGTTAAAGAGTATTAATACAGATTTGGGGGAGATGGATTGGTTGCCTTGAACTTACTTAATTATTTCTTAACTGTTCTGAACATCAAAAAGAAAATGACAATAGGATAGAAAACACATATTAGCCACATGGTGCCTGTGTGCAAACAGAGATATTAGTTTCATATTGATAACTTGACAGATGTAGTGTAAGAATTTGTTTTGGACATGTAGTCTAGTGGCATTCCAGAGAAGACCAAAACCCCAAAGGAAGCTTCCAACCATTGTCTTGCATTGATTGTGTTGGCTATTTTTTTTTAATAAAGCACCTATGCAATTTCTTTTAGGCAGGCAGGTAGCCAAATCATCAATAACTTGTCGGTTTTTCATTACATCCTGCCTTAGTAGAGTGAAAAATGACACTGTGTAAATAGCTTTCTGAGGTTTGAATTGACATTACAGCATTTATCTTAGTTCTCAAAGAGGTGGCTTTACCTTGTTTGAACATGTGAAATAACTGGCCTGTCAACTTATTTTAACCCATTTACTGCAAAAGAGAGCTAAAATGAAGAAGTTAACTACTTGATTGGACAGAGAGAGGTCCAAAATCACTGGGTATCCTGTCCTTAAAAGGAATCATTTTAATTGATTATTTCTCAGCAGAACCTGTGCTTCTCTGTATTTTGTTCAGGGAAGGATCAAAGTGTGATGTCGCACAAGCTCGTGGATATGTTCAACGCTTTCAATCTAATTTGTGGCTTTGCGGAGTTTCTTTGATAAAGCACCTTGGCTGCCTTTTGTACAGGCTTAGCTCAGTTGGCATTTGGAGGTGACTCTGAACCACACACTGTTCTTTTATGCTCTGATGAGCAGCCAAAAGTGAGCCACGTGGGCTGATCCGTGAGATTCCTGGCCTTGGCTTTTGCCAAGGCCGCTCAGAGTTCTGAGGAATAGTAACTTGTCCAAGTCTAGTCCTGCAGCTCCACACGAGACATTTGTGACACTGTAGCTGCCCATTCCAAAGGGAAGATACCATAGGCCAAATTCTGCCGTCAGTTACAGCCGTGCAATTGTACTGAGTCAAATGGAACTCCATGCATTTAACTTAAGGGCAGTATTCAGACCTCTCATTCCACTTTGCCTTATCGTTATTATGACAATTGAACCATTGTAAAGGATATCAAGAGGCGACAGCTGTAACTAACTGAATATTTGGGTCCGCCATAGGTCTGGGAAAAAATGTTTTGGGTCAACCCAAAATGAAAATGTTTCCAAATTGTTGTGAACTACGTCAACAAAATTGTGTTGATTTGGGGGTTTTAAAAACATTTAAAAAGTTTTTGAAATAAAATTAGGGGAAAAGCCAAAACAAAATGTTTCAGGAATGTGGAAATAAACTGCTCTGACATTTCCAAATTTCTTATTTTTTTTTTTACCAAAACAATTCATCAAAACCAACCCAATTTTGCAAATTGTTTCAGTGGACCGTTATCTGCATTTTTCAGCCAACGAAAGGGTTTTGCATGAAGAATTTCACTGAGCTCTACAAGAGTCTGAGCGCACTTTGTTAGTGAATTGAATGAGTTCCTAGATTTCCTAACATGGAATCAGGTTTTGCTTCCCAAGCTGACTAAAGATCACTGGTTTATGGAATTACTTGAAAGAGGTTAGAGTCCAGACTCTCCCCGGGTGTAAACCAGCCTAGCTCCATTGAAGTCAGTGGAGCTACGCTGGTTACATCAGCTAAGAATTTGGCTCTAGATGTAGCGTGCTCTTTTTGATTGACAGCTCCCTCATAACACCCCCAAGGCTCAGGAGATGGGCAGGAATCCACCCCCACTTACAGAAATATAGTATGTTGTATTGGTTTTAAAGATTCAGTTTTAATCCTCAGATTCAATCCATTTCACTCACCTGAAGCAGCACATGATTATTCTCTAAGCTTAGGACAGGGAGCCTACAATTCAGTGCTTTATTTGTGCAATTGTTTGCACTTATCACAGTATAAATCTTCATTACATTGAGCTCTCACTGGACAGGTTGGATGGTGTGCAGAGAATGAGGCAGAAAATGAGGTGGTGGGTGCATCACCTCCATGGACCACTTGTGGGGGAGACACGTTTCTCTGTGCTTTAGTCTTCGTTGCAAGTATTCAAAAAAAATGTAACCATTTTGTTCTAGGATTTGATTCAGTGAAGTCTTGAGCACTTCCTAAGAGGTGGCTCAGCAGCCTTCACTCTCGGTCAATGCTTCAGTTCAGCAAGTTACTAAGAACATGCCTAACTTTAAACGTGTTTTTGCTTCAATACCTTACTGATTTGGGGCCCAAGGCAATGAGAATTGAAGGTGCTTAACGCCTCTTGAGAGGAGCTCACAGAATCAGGCACCTAATGACTTGCACTTGGAGGATCATAGAAACATGGAATCCTGTTTTGAAATGATGAGTCTGTCCTATAGTCCACTATAAAACCAACACCAGGTGTTGCGTCCACTGGAACCTTAAAGTATTACAATACCAATTTCACTTTCCCCTGTGAAGGGCACCTCCACAAAGATTAGAATTTGAAAAGCAGATAAAAATTCAATGCATTAAAAGTCGTCAAGATTTGTGTTTCACTATAGGTAGGGTTCCTGTGAAACATAGGGTGTGGCACTCTCCTATCCGTTATTTAAGCTTGCCATAGTGCACTTGCTACAATGAAGGTCTCCTTCTACTCTTAAACAAACTAATTTCCCAGTGAAGCCTCTTCCTAGAATTAGTATAACATTATCTGAACTCTTCATTTAGTGCCATTCTCTCCTCCCTCCCCACTTTGTAAAATAGCTGCAGTGGTGACAAAAATGAGCTAGGTCTGTCACCTCGTCTCACCTAGCACTAGGAAATGGTTTATCATAATCATCCACAAATTCCATAGAGGATTATGAACACGATCAATTTCTATGAGGGGACTGAGGTCTAGACCTCCCCATATTAAATTGTCACAATGTCAGAAGTCTGATCATCAAAAAGGATATTGCAAAGAAATTTCAATTATATTTATCAGGTTTTTTTCATTGACCCTTGAATTCAGTTCTCCATCCCCATGGTACAATATCAGAACGTGCTATCAAAATCAATCTGACTGAAAGAGGCTTACTTCATACCCTCATAATAAGGGCTTGTCTATGGGGGGGACACGCAGGAAAGTTAATCCTAACTAACCAAGGGCTGGACTACACTGGGAATTTACCTCAGCATACCTTCATCTCTCAGGGGGGTGAAATGAATGAAGTCCTCAGTTTATCCCCAGAAGAATTATAACACTAGCAATAGCAGTACAACCTTCACTAGCTAGTGCTCCTTGACTGCTCAACTGGAAGGACCATCAGTAAGTGCCATGAAAAAGTTCAATGTCCAGGCCTCTAAAGTCTAGTGAGAACATAAGAACAGTCATACCGGATCAGACCAGTGGTCCATTTACCCCAGTATCCTGTCTTCTGACAGTGGCCAGTGGCAGATGCTTCAGAAGGAATGACTAGAATACGGCAATTATCGAGTGATCCATCCCCTGTTGTCCAGTTGGAGTTTAGGGACATCCAAAGCATGAGTTCCATCCTTAACCATCTTGGCTAATAGCCATTGATGGACTCTCTGGTTTCCAACTAATGTTTATTTAGGGACAGATTGTAATTATACAGTTTATCCCGAGTAACAGGCAGTGCGTGGTTCCACACAAACAAGTCTGAGTCGCAGTTCAGTCTTTGGCGCCACCTTGCTCCATGGAGGAAGTAATCTACCCCAGTCCTTTGCCAGGCGAATGTCAGCTAAATCAATATTTGCACACTTCCCACTCCTGCCTGTGCCTTCTGTATGAGAGGAAGAGTGGCAGCCACAAGGAAGGTGCTTTCCTCTGGGTATCACACCTACTGGAGTAAGCAAGCATCTTCTACCCTCTTATTCCTCTGTGCAAGTGCACAGGGCAAGCCATGATCTTGTCCTTAGTACGATCATTTATTGACTAGGAATGGAACTCCTCAGTTCATTTTACAGAGGTCACCTAGCACATTCAGACGATAATGAATTTGTTAATACCAACCTAAGCCATATTTCAACCAGTGACCCGTAGCTGACAGGCTCCATAGATCCTTGACCAATGCAGTGCTCTGTATTGTCAGAGATGTTTTAGTATTGAGCGTTTCATGCATATTATTCTCATGGAATGAGAGGGGAAAGTACTAAAACAGTGGTCTCCAACCTTTTTACACACAAGATCACTTTTTGAATTTAAGATCAACCCAGGACCTACCCCGCCCCTTCCCTGAGTGCCTGCCTCCGCTCACTCCATTCCCCTGTCCCTCTGTCGCTCACTTCCCCCTACTTTCACTCACTTTCACCGGGCAAGGGTTTGGGGTGCAGTAGAGGGTTCAGGTTCTAGGCTGGGGCTAAGGGGTTCAGGGTGTGGGAGGGAGCTCCAGGCTGAGCCTGGGGCAGGAGGTTAGGGTGTAGGAGTGAGGGGTGCAAGCTCTGGGAAGGAGTTTGGGTGCAGGGGTCATATGGTCACACTGCACCTAATCTCATAGACTCCACTGGACATTTGATGGATTTTACTTTTTATTAGTGTCATTTGTGGTTTATAGATCCAAAATCCTAAAGGAACTGTCACAAATCAGTGTAACACTCTCCACTGTGGGGTGTACATTGGTGAGCCAGGGGCAGGGGGTTGGGGTGCAGGAGTGAGGAGTTTGGTGCAGGAGGGGGCTCTGGGCTGGGGCAGAGTGTTGGGGTGCAGGAGAGGGTGATGGGTGTGGGTTCTGGGAGGGAGTTTTCTGCAGGAGGGGGCTCTGGGCTGGTGCAGGGGATTGGGGTGCAAGAGGGGGTGAGAGGTGCAGGCTCTGGGCTGGGAGGCGCTTACCACAAGTGGCTCCCAGACGGCGGCACAGCAGGTCTCAGGCAGGCTGCCTGCCTGCCGTGGTCCCACACTGCTCCCAGAAGCGGCCGGCTGCTGGCACGTCTCTGCAGTCCCTGGTGGGAGGGTGGCAACGGGTCTCCATGCGCTGCCCGTGCTTGCAAGCGCTGCCCCCGCAGCTCCCACTGGCCGGTTGCCTCCGCCCCCCAGGGGTCGCAGAAACATGCCAGCAGCCAGCCACTTCCGGGAGTGGCGTGGGACCAGGGCGGCAGGCAGCCTGCCTGAGCCCCGCTGCGCCACCAGACTTTAGCGTCCCAGAGATCGCGATCGACTGGCAAAGGCTCCAGGTTGGTGACCACTGTACTAAAATATTTGCTCATTATGCAAGTGTTGAGCATTCTGTCCTCCTCCTCCTCATCATCGTTACCCCCACACATACACACACTCTCACACACACAAAAGCTGGATGCTAGTTAAGTCTGCTTAGTCAAAGTAATGACCAACCTTCCAGCAGCAGTTTCACCTAAAGAACCCAAAGCTGTCAACAGACTTCTTAACCTTGGTCTCAGTTGTGACTTTTCTCAGGTGGCGTTTGGTGGGTCACCAGGGAGTGGAGGGCAGCGGAGGAACTGGTGCCTACAGACAGCATTGCCTCTGACAGGCAGCATGCCTCCTGTATGCAGTGAGAGGCCCTATGTGCTTACACCTTCCTAAGAAATAGTGTCATTTGCTCTGGGCTGTTAAACAGCTGTTGCTTTTCACACTGGAGATGGCCACATTTCAGTGACTATTAAAGTTATCCCAGTGTACTGTACATAGGCTAAATTATTACTCTCACCCTGTGAGTGCATTATAGCGAAAGATAGAGCTATTCCCTGCAGTGAAACTATGCAGGAGACGGGTGTAATCTGTCTCCAAGTAGCAGGGAACTTTTCTTAGGGGAGGGTCTAACACCCCCACACAGACACACACACCCCCAAATTTTCAAAAATGCTAAAATTAGATTCCTAAATGCAAGAGTAGATTCATTCATTCACACACACACAGTATTCCCCTAATCCAAAGAAACTGATTTCAGTAATTTTTATGCATTTTAAAGGAAAACATTATTTATTGACAAGTATTTCTTTTACATGAGCTTTTCATAATTTAAAAAAACAAGATCCTGATACTACATTCAAGGCTAAGCTTTAAGAAATTCATGTAATGAGTTTAAAATCTGAGGAAATAATTATCTGTCTGGGAGGGAGGGGGAGAAAAGGATTTCTAAAGTACTTTTCTCAGATATTCTAGCATGTTCTCATAGTATTTTTGATGAGTAATTAAATACTATGTTTATGTAGTTTAAAATGTGTCTTTGGAACTTTAAAATCCATGTTAATGTCAATTATAAGTGAAGTGGGTAATCTATCTTTGTACCATGGACATTTTTCATTGAAACTAACAAAAAGAATGTCTTGTATTTGAAAGACTATGCCTTTGGGCTTCTGTTCAGATGGTATCAGCTGGAACATTAAGCTGAGAATGCATTTACTGCTTCTTTTCTAATCTCATGAATGGTTCCAAAAATGGTTTGTGTCAGCAGCTGATTCACATAGAAAATCTGTATGAATGTACATAGTTTTCCACATTAGAAAATAAGTTGTTTTTTTACAAGGATCTGAAGAGTTTTAGTTTAATGTTTCTGTCCTTCAGCACACCCAAGTGCCTAATGTAAATAGAGAGGACTAGCGCTTGTCATTCCAATTGGTAGAACTGTTAGAGTAGGAGGCTGGAAGTCACAATTCTTGGGGTCTCCTTAGTGCTTCCACTGAATCTGAGTCACCTTGGGAAAGTCACTTAACCACTGTGACTCTAGTTACAAATTACTCTTGTGTAAGAATGGGCTTCCTGATACCTAAAGTACCCGCACTGGACTTCAGATAGGCTGAATGAATTCGTTTTTGTAAAGCACCTTGAGATTCTTGTGTGGAATTCACTTCACTTGTATAAATCTTGAGGTTATTGGGCTTATATAGTAACAGTGTGATATGTGTGAGCCCTTCTCCCCAAACCATGGCCTGTCCCCTGCTCCTGCTAAAAGCTAAAGTAGCAACTGTAGCTCCTCCTCCCCATTTAAAATGTGTTTTGTGGTGACTGGGGTATCTGGGGAACTGATGGGGTTGGAAAGAGGTCAGTCAGGGCAGCTGAGAGACAAACAGAGGAAGTTAATACGACTCCAAGCTGTATTTATTTTTGCTGGTGTGGGTACTCAGCACTGTGGAAGTCTCTGGGGGCGGGGGGGTGTGAATTTGTGCACCTTGTACCTCTAGTGCGATCTGTGTGATTCTCTGGGGATCTGTGGCTTCTGGCCTGGTCCCTCCCAATGGAAAAACTTCTATGAGGTGAAGGACTTTTTTAAACTGTTTTGTAAAATTCGACCAATTCCCTGATGCATCTGAGTGACAATGAGGGGTGTCTTTCACCCTGAACCAAGGGCATTTTCAGTGGGGAGGGGAATCTAAATTTGAAATTTTATTTTGACTAATATTAGCTTTCGCAGCAAAACAAGAAATGTCATGCTTTATGGGGGAAGCTGCATTTGGCAACATATTGAGGAAGAGTGTTTTGTACAGTTTGTACTTGTGAATTACAATCACCTGGAACATCGATTCAGTTATGTAGGTGGTAAATTGGTTAGAAAACTCTGAGGTAAACTGAATCCTGCATGATTCAGTGGAGCTGGCTTTGGGAGTGCTCTGAGACCACAGAAGGAAACCAAAGTTAAAATAAAATGAAACTTCCAGGAGGTCTTTCTAATTAACAATCACATAGGGCTGCATTTACCCTATTGCGTTTAAAAAATAGGCAATCAGACTTTTTTAATATAATCAGTTCATAGCTAATTCCTGATACTTATCTCCTCCAGAACACAAAATGGACTTCCTTCAATGAAGTGAATTGCGATTTAGGAACTTATTTCCACTTCAATTATACTATTGTCAGTAAAGATAGTATAGTTAAGACTGAGGAAGATATAAGCTGTAATTTTTCCAGGTTACTGTTAAGAAGAATTGCAAGTATTATTCTAAAAGGAAAAGAAAACATTTTTACCGAGAGGGATAAATCAGCATAGCGTCATAGACAAACTACGTCAATTTACACCTGGCCTCTTATGTTTTTTTACAATGAAAATAACAAATGGTTAAGCCACTATTACAGAATACTTTAGCATGGTTTGTAACTTGAACCTGAGAAAAGTTACAGGTGAATACTCCCAATGATTTCACAGAGTACTCTCCCTGATTTCATGTGTGCTTTTCGGTTATTGGGAATATAAAAAGCTCTTCATTATCATCATCTCCTTAGAATTATGGAAAGGCCTTTGTCATTCCGGAATATTTAAATTTTCCAGAAAATGCAATTCTTTAGCAAAATATCCTGTCAACTGATTTAATTAGTCATTATAGCCAATTACTTGGGTGATTTCACAGCTCTTTCCAGATTGGTTGCCCATCAGGGTCTGAGATTCTACAGTAAAAAAAATAACTGTCACCTGGGAAGGAGATGATAAGAGATGACCAGTTAAACCTTGGATTTTTCACATGATGGTTGGTTTGTCTTCTGTTTACAAAATAGCAGATATCCATTTCACTGCGAACAACTATACAGGTAATTCCCTAAGGGAAAAGCACATACTTTTTTTGCATCTATCAGACTCAGATGAGAAGTGAAATCCTGACCCCACTGAAGTCAATGGCTGTTTTTCTGTTGACCTCGATAGGGTCAGCATTTTACCTGATTTTTTTTTTTTTTTTTAGCAAATGTAAATCTTTCCTGAGATTTAGTTACAATGGTCACTACTAAAAGACCTGCTACTCTGAAACTAAAAGACCTGTCAATTATCATAGACAAGTAAGTGCAACATCCAGTGCCCACTGAAATCAATGGAAAAATTACCAGTGACTTAAATGGTTTTTGATCAGTCCCTAAATAACATTACCTTAGTATTTGCAGTAATCCCTGAATATTTCCCATACTATGTATAGGGAAGTATGTGCTGAGGTAACTATCTGCTTAACTAAAGCAAAACTAATAAGAGAAGCAATTGTGTGTGCACAATGCAGGACTTAGCCATCTATTGCCTAGTTTTTCATTCAATTCTGAGTTTAGTTTGATAATGAAATTAAAATACATTCTAATGCAGTGGTAACAAAAACTGCCTGTCTTCCCTGTGGTCCTATCTAATGTAATGACTGGATTACATAACTGTGAATATTGTTCAGGTCCCTCATTTCTGTTTCTCAGTTAATGATTATTATGATCTTCAAGCAGTGCTCAGTCACTCCCACAACTGTAGTAGCATGGATTTTCCCCATACCACAGATTTTAAAATGGACAGAAATATCATATGGTACCCAATCATCCCATCAGAATGATTTGATCAGACCAGTCTATAAGAATATTTTCTTCCCATGCTTTCCCTATCTTAGGTTTTTATATTGCCATCGGTGTCTGAGCCCTCTTCCATGTAAAACCAGTAGCAATAGTGAAGTTTTTAGTGGAATTCATGGAGTCTCTAGCATTTGTCCCTTTATGGGGTAAAAACCTTGCTTGAGGTATTTGTTTGTTTGTTTTGGGTGGAGAACTATTGTGGTGACAATTTTTTACCCCTGTTCTGCAATATACAGTTTTGCATCAATGTCTTATCTGCCACTTGGTAGGATCTGATCTGAGAGATGGTGATCACTGCCTGTGAGATGGTGAGCACTTTAAACTTCCATTGATTTAGGGTGTGATTCAGTTTCCATAAAAGTAAATGGAACTGAGGTAAATTGGGATCTAGACTGGGCCATTAGGGCAAAACTCTGCCTTCACTTTGTTAGTGATTAATTTCACAACCGTGGTAAAGAATGGGCTTAAATGCAATAGTTGATCATTGTTGCTTGTTTATTTATATAGAATGCAGGGTGCTAGGACCTTTACACTCAAGTAAGAAGACAAGATCCCTGTTCCAAAGCATTTTACAGTATGTGGGTCATATTCTGAACCAACCCCTTTCACAATATGTTGAGCAGTCACTCACAATCTCACTGAGTTCAGTAGCAACACATTTGTGAGTCATTACTCATCATCGTGAGTGAGGGATTCACAATCTGCCCTGTAAGCATTTTGTTTATTTTACTGAAATAGATTAATGGCTAATACTTGTGTTATGGGATCACTTTAATAATCTCAACCTTCTGCTTAGTTCAATGGCAAGAAATAGAAAAGGATAACAAACTTCAACAAGGTAACAAACTTCGACAACTCCTAAGAGGAGATGCTGAGCACCTCGGGTGCTCAACACCCTCACCCTTCCATTGAATTCATGGCAGGATTGGGTCTGCATTAGGTTAAATAAGCTCTTAAAATGCTTTAGGGCCTGATTCTGTCTGTAGAATTGTGGCTAGAGGCTGAACAAATAAATTGCTAGGAATACAGTGTGGTCTGTCTGATCAGTGCTCCTTTTTTTCTCCCATAAGGTTCAGAGGACGGCCAGTGAGCCATTTATCATACAGGCTGAAACACAGGTGCATTTAACCTAAATCTTCCCAGAGAAGACAGATTGCCTTTTAGAAGAACTCTGTCACCACAGTCTCTTTTCAATAGCCGTGTCAACCACTGCCACAAAGGCTGTACATGAAGGGATCAATGGTAGTTTTATCTGAAATTGCACTCAGTGTGTGTTTCTTCCAGCTGACATTCATTTAAATTCTTGCTCTAAGACATCTTTTCTCCTCGTAATAAAAAAAGGATCAGACATCCTAAAAATTGTTTCTTGGGGAACTAAAATTTAAAACATTCACTTGGCTAAGCATGATATATTTCTGATTTATCTGTTTAATCAACAGCCAAAGCAAGTAAAGATCTGCTTGTAATTCATAAATCTCAGTACTAATATTATCACATAAGCAGCAACATAACTGATTTCATTGCAGAAGAACTAATATGCCCAATTTGGAGAAAAGCCACCATATAATTGTGAGTAGTTTGCTCTAAAGAAACCATCCTACAAGTCAATACTGATAGCCCAAAAGTCCTATAGCCTGTGTCCATATCACTTTTTTATGGAAGGTAAAAATGTTAATGTTGCACACTTAGCCCACCATATGTACTGCCTTCTCCACCCCCCTCATCCTATCCCCCAACCCATTCATATCCCAGAGCAGTAAAAAGAGGCATGTTGAGAATTGTATAAACATAAATACCTGCAATATCATCACTCTGGCTCAAATCTAATTTTTCAAATATCGATGCAGTCGCATGTACTTTGCAGGTTAGTAAATAAATCAAAATGAAATATATTAGGATTTTGCATGCCAGCAGAGCTCCTACATGCACATGTACAAGGGCATCTTTCTCCCTGATCGTTGCAAGGTAGGGATGATGCTGTCAATCCCTGGCCAGCAAAGATGTTAGATTTAGTGCTTGGATCCCTTATAGATTTTTTTTAATTGAACATGCTGCTTGGGACAGGTTTTTACAGTAAATAATGCAAGGTTTGGGATTTCTAAGTGAATACCAGATTGAAATAGGCGTTTGAAACTGAAGAACGGATCAATGGCATGTTTTGGTCGAAAGGCGTATCTTCAGACACACAAAAGATCTGTCAGATTTCCTCTGAGGTTTGGTAAGGGGTTATCACTGATATCCAGGTTCGTGATGAGTTCAGGAGATCCTTTTCCTGTGTAACTTTGGGTCATCAGACAAATGATGCCAGAGAGCCACCCCTGGTGGTGAGGAGGCAGGCTACCCATTTATATAGCCTGATCCTGTTTCCATAAAGTCAATGATAAAAACTCTCATGGACTTCAGTGGGGCAGAATCTGGTCCTAAATTTGTTACTCATTGAAAAATATAACTCCTACTCAAAATTCTGCTTTCAAGATTTACATTTTTCTTTCATAAGAGAGGCTTTGACCTGTAATTCTCCTTTGTGTGTTATTTCCAAGGTCCATGCCAGCCAAATGAACAAATGCCTTAAGACACTTTCTCCTCTTGCTTCAAAGACAGTTAAGGGCATTCTCTATCACAAGGTCTCTACAGCATCAATGAGGCGCTGTCATGAAAACTGTGTATGTATCAGTTTTGGGATAAACCTCTTCCTTAGGGTGACAGGAAGTGTGCAGCTTTTGTCATTTGCCGCTGCTGCAGGGGAAGAAAAATCAGCATTTTTACCATCTCCCCAGACTGGTTTTGATTTACATGAAGAACAAGGTCAACTCTTCAATGGTTAGAACCCAAAGCCTCATTTTAAGAAACAGAAATTCAATTTATCTCATAAGTCCAGATATGTTCCTACTCTCAATGGATCTGAAGTTGACAGCCAAGACCAGCAGCTTCTGTACGTTACAGATAATGTAATATGTTACAGATAAGATGTCCTGTCTTTATAAAGGGGTGCTGAAGTACTTGTCTCTTCTTTATTTTTCCACCTTAATACTTTTATCTTCTTTGACTTTTCTATGATATTGTCAGTGATTAAAAGGCAGCCTACAGGTCGGTCAGTTTCACTAGCCTATGCAAGAGTAGAAGCAGATATATATTTTCAGTTCTTATCTAATGTTATCAGGATTCATGGGAATTAATAGGGAACCCGATGCTCAGTATCACATTAATAGTTGCAAGTCAGTCAGTTGTTTAAAATTTGAAGACCTTGAATTATATCAACCCCAGAACCTGGAAAATCCAACCTGGACAACTAACTGACTTCAAAAGAACAAATCATATGTGCATGAACAAGGACAGTTTAATTAGCCTCAGTGGAATCTTTCAATCTCCCTGATACTCATGGAAAGAGCAAGTAAATGTGGTTAATCTGCCTAACCAATTATTTATGTATAGTCGTTATCCTTTAATCAAATAATATTCTATTATTTACACAGATAGTAAGCATCTTGCAATCCTAAATATTGGGTTAAGGCATGATTGAAGTAGATTCTAAGGGTCCAATTCTGAAAACACGTTAGATCAATGGGAGTACTCTGTGAAATCATTGGGAGTATTCACATGTAACTCTTCTCAGGTTCAAGTTACAAACCATGCTAAAGTATTCTGTAATAGTGGCTTAAGCCGTTACTTAAAAAAATTACTATGTCCAGCCCTTTTTAAGAAGACACTTAAGCCACTCAATGTGAGTATTTCAGATATGAATTATTCATGGTTAGGATGAAAGTGCTCTGCAGCCTGCTTCCCGTGATGGTTACCTTCACAAACCTCTCTGCATGGGCCTGGTTTCACTGAGCGTATGAATGTCTTCTACCAGAGGCGTTAGAAATACAGTTTTAACAAATATGGGGCATTTGAAAAAAGTTCATAATTGAAATGCTTATCTCAATGGGCTAGACCTGACTTTAAAGGGTGCTGAATTCTTTGTTGTAGAAAACCCAAAAAATCAGCTTCAACTCTGACAAGCTCAACCTATTTTTGGTTGAATCAGGCCCAAAGTTACCAATTTTTGTCTTTAATTTTGCAGTCATGGGCGGTGGGTAGCATAGACAGGGGAAGGTTGGGCCTCTCCAAACAGCCTGGCGTGGCCTTGCCAACACTCCACCCCTAGCCCTCCTCCTGCCTGCTTCCAGTTCCCCTCCCTTCCCACTCTTCTGTGGCTGAGAGGCTGGGGCAGGCAGGCGGGGCCAGTGCACAAAAGACCCCAGGGCTGGGGCCATGCCACGCCATGCCACCCATCCATCCGCCCAGTGCTGGGACCGTGCTGCCACTCAGTGCAGGGCTGGGGGCACTCCAGGGCTTGTGGGTGCTCCAGGCTCCAGCGCAGGAAATGGGGAATGGAAGGGGAGGATAGGGACCTCAGGCAAAGGGGGAGGAGCCTGAGGGCTAGCATCCTCCATGGACGCGTTCGCCCGCCACCCATGTTAGCAGTTATATAGAGACAGACTTTCTAATACTCTTGATCCTGCTCAACGTAAGATACCATTCTAATAGCTACCTTAAAGATTCAGAGTTTCATGGCATCTCTATAGAATTGCAAGTGGCAGACACTTTCCAGTTCAGTGCTCTCTTATGGATGTAAATAACTAGCCATGCAAGCGGAAAGTCCGATGTATAATCCTACAGCATGTTGTAATCTCCAGAATGTTATATTTAAGCGCTATGTGCCAGATCCAAAGCCCACTGAAGTCAATAAAAAAGATCTCTTTGATTTGAAGGGTTATGGATCCATTTTAAAGATTCTTTATTATTCTGAGCCTACATAGCATCTTAATGTATGTTTTGGCTTTGCCTAAAAACTTTTGCTCAGTATATAAATAAAACTTCAGCTTTTGCCACTCAGCTGTCCAGTATCACTGCTGCCAGGTTGCCCTGCTGCTGCTGAAGTATTCTTCTTAAATTCATTCTTCTTAAAGATCTGGCTTCTGCTGACTTTAGATGCTGTGGGGAATTACACGTTTCATAAATACCTGCTTAGCACTTTGGAGATGATGGGAGAAAAGGATAGGAGAAGAGAGTGAAATGAAGAATGGTGAAAAAGATAAGTCTGGCAGGCCTTTCCAAGAGGTGAAGTTATGGTGAGCCTCGTGGTTTCAATAGCATTAGACTTGCTTGATGTCAGCAAAGTGATTATTGCCTGTTGAGTCTGGATAGATATTTCTATATCTATCCAGACTCAACAGGCAATAGCCTTAATCTGTCCCTTGTGGATCTTTAGGATAACAGTAACTCTTAGAGGCCTAATCCAGAGCCTATTGAAGTCAATGGAAGTCTATTACAGAATAATATTTAGATAATACAGTGCTTGTATGGCTCTATATAAATAATAATGATCGACAGAGACTGAAAAATCATTTGCATTGAGTTGCAATAAACAAGGCAAAAGTTTGTGGAAACTTTTTACATTTTCTAACCATGTGGCCAGACACCTATAATTGTAAATTAATTGCAAATGGTAGTACTGTTAACACACTCTCCAGGGAAAAGTACTGTTTTTTTCTTATTTTCAAGTTTGAAGCAGTTTTAAAGGACTATTTAATTTGAAAAAAAAATGTACTCGGCAATTGACATTTGATTCTCCACTAAAGTAATACATGCATTTATGGAAAATGTTGCTTTAGTTAACATCGTTCCTTGCAACTAATTAGAAAATGTGTTGGTGGGTATATTTTAGAACAAAAAGTATGCTGAGCAAAGCTTCATTTAATTTGAACTTCTCATCATGAAAGAACATCTTTAACCAAACTGCTGAAAGTGGTTGATGAGGACCTGTTTTCTTTCAACCCAATTAGCAGTTAGAGAGCCTTCAATGGCCTACAATGAGCCTTTTCCCTTGTTTTAATGTGGCTACATCTACAAAGAAAACTTGTGAAGCAGTGGAAGTCATTCCTACTTTTTGAACTCTCTCTTGCAAATTTTAAAGTGCTGAAAAAATTGTTCCTGTTAACTTCTACCATGTGAGCTTCATATTAAGGGGCAAAATGTACAGGTTAGAAGAGTACTTTCAGCAAGATGGACCATGATGCCCACTTAATCAATGAGTCACAGTTTAAACAGTAAGCTTAAGGATCTGATTTATTTTAAAAAATACATTTGTCTTACATAGGTATTTGTTTCAGAGTAGCAGCCGTGTTAGTCTGTATCCGCAAAAAGAACAGGAGTACTTGTGGCACCTTAGAGACTAACAAATTTATTAGAGCATAAGCTTTCGTGGACTACAGCCCACTTCTTCGGATATATATATGCATCCGAAGAAGTGGGCTGTAGTCCACAAAAGCTTATGCTCTAATAAATTTGTTAGTCTCTAAGGTGCCACAAGTACTCCTGTTCTTTTTATAGGTATTTGTCAGTTTTAACGTAAATCCTTAGCATGAAAGTAAGAGGGATTACTTACTGGAGTGTGGTTTTAGAATTAAGAAGGGTGTATTCACAGTTATTAGAATGCAGGTGGAGAGGTTTATGTAGGTACTTAGTGGACTGCTGGCAATCTCATATCATCATTAAGAGACACCCACCTGTCAATTTTGAGAACCACCCACATGAACCTCAAAATTGGAAACAGAAGTGACATAGATCCTCATTCAGTAAAGCAGCACTAACCCTCCCCGTTACCCCCTTGAAGTGTGCACAAAGCTGATATTAGACTCACTGGCATCATCCAAAGGTCACTTCTTTGGAAGCTGAAATCCAAAATTCTTTTCAAGTGATCAGCAAACTACATTTATGCTGTGAAGGAAGTTCATACAAAAAGAGAAAGGGTAGCATTTGGAAGCTAGAGAGAGAGGGAATTAGACAAAACTCAAAATTAGAGCTATTTGAACACTGGATAAAATTAAAATGCATTATTCATGAAATACATGATCTGATAAATAGCTTCCAACTAGCTCTACGCGAAATAAAGATCTATGATCCATCCCCTTAGGAGCATTGTGCCAGTACTTAATAGCACTTATCTAGTACTTTTCATCCACAGACCTCAAAGGGTTTTCCAACATACATATGGGGAAACAGATACTGAGAGGGTAATTGACTTACCAACCGTAACAAAGTAGGTCAGTAGCAAAGCTAGGAGGAAAACCCAGGTTTCCTGACATACTGTTTGGGCGCTATGGACTAGGCAGCACTGCCTCCTGAATTCTGCACATAAAGGAGTCCCATCAGACTCTCTTGTTCACCCTGGAACTTGCCTCATGCCTTTTTAAAATCAAATAATCACCTTTTAAATAAATCTGCTCCATCTGTTCTTCCCCCTGAACCACACTGGGCTCTTTTCAGCCACGGTCTCATTTCACGTTGCCCCCAGACTCCTTTTCCAGCAGACCCAAGAGCTTCATTCTCCTGTCTGTACAGCTTTGGCTTCTGCTGAAAAAGTGAAACGGTAAACACTGACACACAAGGGGTATATTTTTTCCAAACATTTTTTTTTAATTCTAAAAAAATTAATTAAAATACACAATAATTTTCCCTTTTTGGTTTCAAAAATGTGATTTTTTTAATAATGTTCCTTTCGTCCCTTTCTTTAAGTTCTGAAAACCAAAAATAAAATATAAAATTATCACCTTTCTTGGGCTTTTGTGTAGAGCAGGGGTGCTGAGGGCTGGCTTAGGTTGGGGGTGGGGGGAATGTATGCTGTGGATGGAGAGAGTGGGTGGGATTCTCTTTTGGGGGCTGAGGAATATTTTTTGTTCTTGCATTTGTTGTTTATGTCAATTTGAATTTTTAATGCATGTCCAGGGCATCTTCAGCTTTCAGAAAAATGCTTTTAGGTCTGTTCTCAAGACTTGTCGTGAATAATAGCACCAACTGTTTCCTTTGAAACAGCTGGTGCTGGCCTCTGCTGGATTTAGGATACTGCACAAGATGGACCATTGGTCTGCTCCAGTAGGGCAATCTCTATGTTCCAATATACAGTTCACGTCACACATACATTGATATGTGGCAGTCTACGGGTAAAGACAAGTAAAAACATAACAGTCTCCTCTAATTATTAGGGAGGTAGCACAGAATCTAATATGGGGCACTAGATTTCTGCAACAAAGTAAAAATATTAAAGCTGACTGCAATGACCTGATGCAAATCCCTAAGCTATTCAAACTGCACACACTAATGAAATACACGCAATGTATTCTCTCAACAGGGGCGGCTCTGTGTTTCTTGCCGCCCCAAGCACGGCAGGCAGGTGGCTTTTGGCGGCGCACCTGTGGACGGTCCGCTGGTCACGCGGATTCGATGGCATGCCTGCGGGAGGTCCGCCGGTGCCGTGCCATCGGCGTCCCTGCCGCCGAATTGCTGCCGAATCCACGGGACCGGCGGACCTCCCGCAGGCACGTCGCCGAAAGCCGCCTGCCTGCCGCCCTCACAGCAACTGGCAGGCCGCCCCAGGCATGCGCTTGCTGCACTGGTGCCTGGAGCCGCCCCTGCCTGCCAAGTACCACTTAGACTACCCATAGCCTGCTTTCTAGCCTCCACGTGATGGCACAGCTACCATTGTGGATGCATCGTGCAGCAAGCTCAGAGTCTCTGCCGCTGCATTAGCCAGCTCCATGCATTGACAGTGGACATGTCAGGCAGTGTCTGTCTCCTCATTGTGCACGTTGACAGAGCACACAAGTGGCACAAGGGCTGGACTAGCACTGGCTCTTGCGACTGAAACATCTCCTTGGTCAGAACAGTGATTGTTGGTAGCTGTCACATTCAACTCTGCATGCGCCTGAGAAGGTTCCGTAAATGGCTCAGACAGATGTGCTTTGACCTCATCTTGAGCCCCGTGGAAGAAATATTTCCCAATATTTCACCTGGGAAGGGGCCAGATGAATATGCACACATGATAAATGGCAAGAAACTCACATTTGTAGATGACATGACAGAAGGTTTGATGATGACGGAAATGGTGGATTATAGTTAAAAATACATTACAGGACTTTTCTGCTGCTTTTGAACACAACTGTCCTTTTCCTTGAACATGTGCAGCTCTGTTCTTTTCCTTACTTTTAATATCTAGTTTTGCTGGCGTACATTCAGCTCCTCCAATGCCAACTTCTCAGTCTTCCTCCAGAAAATGTCTCTGGTACTCCATGCACTGGGGGTTATAGTGGATCACAAATTGAACATGAGTCAAAAATGTAATGCAGTCAATAAAAAGGCTAATGTCATTCTGGGGTGTATTAACGGAGTATTGTATCTAAAACATGAGAGGTAATTGCCCCACTCTACTCAGCACTGGTGAGGCCTCAGCTGGAGTATTATCTAATTTGGGTTGCCACACTTTAAGAAAGATGTGGACAAATTGGAGAGTCCAGAGAAAAGCAACAAAAATGATTAAAGGTTTAGAAAAGTTGACCTGTAAGGACAGATTTTTTTTTAAATGGGTATGTTTTGAAAAAAGAAAATTGAGGAAGGAATTAAGTCTTCAAATAAAGAGGATAGTGATCAGTTGTTCTCCATCTCTCTTGAAGATAGAACAAGACATAACTGGCTTAGTTTGCAGCAAGGGAAATTTGGGTTGGATATTAGAAAAAACTTTCTAACTATAAGGATATTTAATCTTCCAAGGGAAAATATGGAATCCCCATCCTTCTTTAAGAACAGGTTAAAGAAATACCTGTCAGGGGTAATCTAGGTTTACTTGTTCTTGCCTCAGCACAGGGGGCTGGACTAGATGACCTCTTGAGGTCCCTTCCAGCCCTACATTTCCTTGATTCTATGATCATATGTTGTACAAGGAAAAAGTTAATTCAGCTCTGAGAATTCCTCTTAAATTCTATTGGCTCACAAAGTGGAGAATATTTCAGAAGTTTCTGAACAAACAGAGAAAGGGAAAAGCAACATGTTGCTAAAGAGAATCAATAGTGTTGGTGTGAGATTTCCCCTGGAAAGGGTTCGGAGAGAGTGAAACTCTCAGGGACCCCCAAACCCAGGATTTACTGGGTCTTGACAGATTTACCACCCCATGGAAAGCTGGTTATATTTGAATGGATATGATGTCAGCTCCATAACATGAGTGTGGATGCCGGGTGTCGGGAGAGTTAACGGCACAAATAGGCTTCGATGAGGAATACATGAGCATTATCACAGAAGCGTAAGTAAGGCACTGAGTGGGAAAGTGAATCACTTTAATGGAAGCTGGGCTGTGATAACCCCACAGCATGTGAGAAAGTGCCAAGTGTGGGCAGGGTTATCACACAATCGGTGATTGGGCTTTAGCATGCTGAATTAGATATAAGCCAGACAGCACCCAAGCATGCGTACCTGCCACCCTAATGGTATAGGGATCAACATTCTAAGCACTTTTTGGTGCTCCCATTTATGTACATAGCCTATGATGCAGGGAATTTCAGCAGTCGGAATGGAGATATTCTGTGTCCTTATTGAGAGTTGCAGCAGTGAAAAAGAAAAGGATTAGCACAGAAAAAAAGTAAAATGACACTGTAAGATGAACAAGCCCTTAAACAGGGCCGGCTCCAGGCACCAGCTTGCCAAGCAGGTGCTTGGGGCGGCCACTCCAGAGAGGGGCGGCAGGTCCAACTATTCGGCGGCAATTCGGCGGACGGGCCCTCACTCCCGTTCAGAGCCAAGGACCTCCCACCGAATTGCCGCCACAGATCGCGATCACGGCTTTTTTTTTTTTTTTTTTTTGCGCCGCTTGGGGCGGCAAAAACCCTGGAGCCAGCCCTGCCCTTAAAGCCAGTCCTGGCCTAAATCTAATGTATAGAAGAGAATGGACCAAGTATCTATTCCCCCATGCTATATGTTAACATTCAGTTATCCAGCTGCCCCCTGCTGTGCAAGCAAGGTATAACACTGCATGTTGCAGGAATTCTATTGCAAAGGAGAGAAAGTTTACAGGACTTCTCAAACCATGATTGTATAGGCCAGTGCTGTCAGACATGCCATGGAATGACAGTGCAATTAAAACATCCAGGTGCTAGGTGTTCAATAAGCAGAAAATGCACCCTGAATTTGGTAAATTTTGTACACTTATTTTAGAAGCCACAAAGTGTCTTACAGAAAAATCAAAGAGAGCAAGTCTAATTTTGTAAGAACTCGGTTTTGCAGTATTAAGTAATTGACTCTAGATTTTTAGGTGTAGCATGTGCACCATATGTTGCAAGAGTTGTTCCAGTGAGCACTGACTATCAAAGTGCAGATTCACATAAAACCTACACATGCTGCTACTGTGTAAATTAAAGTTGCCCTCAGGTAAAGACACAGAAAACTCATGTAAATGATGCATGCAGCATTTATGAATTGGGCCCTCTGTAATTGGCAATGGACTGTGTACTGTTCAAAATGAAAATAATTGATACAAACTCAAAATAATTTTATGCTATCTTAAAAAAAACCTTCATGCCTGATTGTCTTTCCAGAATCAATATTATGGATGATGGAAGCCTCCGAATTGTCAATGTCACTAAGGCAGATGCTGGAAGTTATTCCTGTGTAGCAACAAACCATTTTGGTACAGCTAGCAGCACTGGAAGTTTGGTGGTGAAAGGTAACAACAGCCCTTATTACACATCGCTGATATCTCTGTCTTAATCTCTAATAGAGAAAGAAGAAGCCACACATGTTCCACGCTTTTTAATTTCTCTGAACCTGAGTGGTACTGAATCTCAGCAGCTCCCGGTGAAGTCAATGGGAGCTGTTGCCAAACATCCCCTTCTGCTGAAAGGCTCTATGGAGTATACAGAGATTGCTGATTCTCAAATATCAAAGCTTACCTAATGCCGTTAAGTATCACTGAGGCCAAAGATATGTTAACAGTAAAATCTGTTTGATGTCTTGAATAATATTTATAGCGAGTTGGTACTATGTTTTGTAATATATATAAGATTCAACTGAATGAAATATAGGAACATAAGAATTGCTGCACTGGATCAGATGAATGGTCCATTAAGTCCACTGTCCTGCCTCTGACAGTCACCAGCACTAGACCCTTCAGAAGAAGTTGCCTCCCTAATGACTAATTATGAACAGTTATGCACTGTGGCCCTGATCCAGCAAAGTTTTTGAACTACATGCTTAACTTAAAATCCATTAAAGTCAGACTATCCATGGAGGAATTTTTTTTACCCTAGGCAGTTAATGGCTAGTTTATGTCCTTTAAAAATGTTTATCTAATTTAATGCATCTGCAGATGTCTAATCCTTTTAAAAGTCCTGGTAAACTCTTAATACATGCAGGTTTACAAAATAATATGCAACTTTTGCCCTTGCAATACAGCTTTTTATTTTCCAAAATATAATCAGTATGTTATTTAACACTATTTAATAATTCTTGCCACTGGGTGATCTTCTTTATACATCCCATGAATCCCAAGTGTATGCCCAGAAATTCTGTCTCAACAATTTTTTTTTAAAAAGTAAACATAAAATGTTTGACCAAGGATTTAAAGTTCAAATCTGTTAAATGCGGTGACAGTGACAAATGTTTTAAAGTTATGCACTGTTATGAGAAGTTGCGTGTCTGATGAATTATTATAGGCAACAGACATATAGATTATTACACTGATAAACACTCTCCATCTCTCTCTTATTTGTGGAAAATCAGATCAGGAGAGATTGATTTATTATTTTGTAATCAATCACAGAGCTCTAATGCTGTCAGTTTTAATTCTCCCATATATTGGCATTGATGGACAATATTGGTTTAGAGGATCTCCCTATCAATTATTTCTATAGTATACAGAGACTTCTTAAAAATGCTTTTAATGCAAGTTTAAATGGGTGCTTTTTATAATCCGAGTTGAAGCAATGAATCTCAGGACAGCTGGCCCTGAAAAACAGTGATCCCCCATGACACTTTACGTGTGTGTGTGTGTGTGTGTGTGTGTGTGTGTGTGTGTGTGTGTGTGTGTGTGTGTGTGTGTGTGTGTGTGTGATGAAGCACCAGCACGTTCGTGGAGCCCAATCTTCCCTAAAATATTGGGTGTGCACTTGTGTCTGAGGACAGGAACTGTCCCAATGATATTATTAGATCTTCTCTCTCTCTCTAATTTCACATGCTTCTCTTTATATTAGAAACGTTTATAAGCATATTGGGGCAATCTTCAGCTGCTGTAAATTGACGTGGCTCCAGTGAAGTCAATGGAGCTTCATGGAATAACACCAGCTGACGATCTGGCCCTTTGTGTTTTGTGCTTGATTACCCCGACTCTCTCCCCTTGGGATCTTCTGCAATACCATCTGAAAATGTAGCAGTCCTTTCCCAGGTAGAACTTCCATCAATGAGGCTGGTACATGTGTAGGAATTGAAGGGTCAGTCCCTACAGTAAGACTGCACTGGGCAAATACACCTGCATAATGCATATTTCTTTTTGTTCGTACATGTATCTTTGTGCAATTTTTATTTTAAAATTAAGGCTATAGGGGGACTATATTACGTCTTAGAAATAAATTGGACTTAACATAGTCACTTCCAGTTTGTGCAGTTTGTACAGCATGTGCCTCAGCAGATATTAGTCTCTTTGAACAGGAAGTCCCTAAGGTTAGCAGTAGGTCTGTGTTTAAGATGACTCTGGTTGCCAGAATCATCTTAAACATTAATCCCTGTTATCCTCAAGCAGAGGCATAACAAATAAGTGTGAGTGAAATTCTGGACATTCCTGAGAACAGGACAGCAGGAAAAGTCTTGCCCGAGGTTCTGAGCACCTCCTGTAAGGGGCAGAAGGCTTTGTGCCCCACCACTGAAGTCAGCGGGAGCTTTGGACTTCAGCAGGCACAGGAGATCGCCCTGAGTGACCGCTGCTCCTGTTGATTTTAGTAGCAGCTGAGGGTGCTCAGCCCCTTGAAGATTTGGATCTCAGTAGTCTCTCCTTAGGGAAAAGTCTAATTGTGAATCCTTTGTAAATTAAGGTACTAATTTAAATACATTAGTATTGCATGGAAAACATAAACAGCAGAATATAACAATAGACCTTGTTGACACAGAAGGATACAGTTCTTAGCCCGCTATGTTAGTAGAAGAAAGCAGATAGGCTAGGAATGTGACTGGGTGGTGCAATGGCCCTTCCATGGACTATGATGAAGTTGCACTCACTTATGTCAGCGGTGAAATTGACTCTGGGCTCAGATCTTGAAGATGGAAGCACCAAATGAGTGAATCCCAATGTGCGAACCCTCATTTATGGACATCTCAAAACCACCATACAACTAACCCTGCTTGTCAATCTCAAGTCAGAAGAGCGCCAGGGCTAGACTTGAGACATTTGTCAGGCATTAGGTGCAGTATGTGAGAAGAACGCTTACCCAAAACATAGCCAGGTCAAGTGGGACACAGAAATTTTCTTGGGGGCCAGTCCAAGACTATGGAATGAACTCTTCCAGGAACAAAGGACCATCATAAACCTCACTGCTTCTGCTCCAAGTGCAAGGTTCCTTTCTTTGACTTTGCCTTCTCTAACAAAAAAAAGTTGCCCCTTTTCAACCAAGCACCTGGTCAAAGTTCAGGGCCCTAAAGATGTTTCAGTTGGAAGTAGAAATTGATGGAAATCTGATATTTTCTTTGATGCAGTTTTGGTTATTTATAAGGAAGGTACAAAGTCCTGTGTCTCTGAATGCAGAAGGAACCAAGAACAAAAGAAGCAGTTTCTTGGTTTACAGTGCCACACTAGATCTTAGCTTTGTCCATAGTCACACTGTGCTTACACGCTCCTGCTTGGCTTTCTTGCCTCTTCTGTCTCTGTTCTTGTCTGGTCTTAGTTTATGTGTGATACTTTTTCCCCCTCCTCTCCCACCAGACATCCCCACCCAAAACAATACTCGGCCAAAAGCTCCTGGGTGGGTTCACACATGTCTTTTGTCTGACACAGGGACTTATGCTAATAGTGATGCTATTTGAAGGGTGGTTTCACACCTATCCGTCTCAGTGGGGTTTTAATTCGACCCATAACAATAAACAGCAACGTGTATATTTATCAAAAACAACCAAAACCCCTAGCAAACAAGACACTCCACTGTACGTGCTTCACCGCCTGGGGAGCAGATGAGAGAATAATCCATGACAGATGTCAGTCACGTTGCTCAATACTAGAAGGTGCCCAGATACTATGGTAATGAGAGTGGTATTAGAACCTATCTACATAGGGGCTGGAACTAGCGCTGCTGGGGGCGCTACCACACTCCCTGGCTTGAACTGGTTTTCATGATCTACAGGGTTCCCAGTTTGGTTCAATGGCTCTCAGCAGCCCCATTATACAAATTGTTTCAGCACTCCTGCCTCTATAGATATAGAAGCACACTTTTCTCACCTTTGTGTGAATTGTAACTGTTTTAAATAATAATAATTAAGAGCTCCGTGTCTGAGGACAAATTTGATTCTAGTCAGCCCTAGTGAGGGGTTACAATGGAGGCAGAATTTGCCCCTAAGTTATGTCTACACTGCAGCTGCGCACATACCTCTCAGTATGGGTAGACAGACACGAGCTAGCATGCTAAAAACTAGCAGTGTGGATGCAGCGGCATGTGCTGTCATTTGGACTAGCTACCCAAGTTCAAACCCGCCCAACCCACTGAGTACATACTTGGTGGATAGCCCAAGCCACTTGCAATGGGCCATACTGCTATTGTTAGCATGAGCTAGCAGAGCTAGCACATGTCTGTCTGCCTGCACTGGGAAGCATGCTCCCAGATGGTGTCCAGGCAAACCCTTAGGGACTGATTCTGATCTCACTTGATGTAAATCAAAACTAACTCTATTGAAGTGAAGAGGGTTACACAGATGTAAAACCAGCATAAGTAAGATGAGACCCATACCCTGGGTCTACAGGGTCTGATTTTCAAAAATGCTAAGACCCACATCTCCAATTGAAGTCAGATGCACCTCCACAAATCAGGCCCTGACTGTACATTCATAAAAGGTTAATATTTAAAAATATTACTTTGTTTAGCTGATGCTGTTGAAAAGTAGTAATTTTGTAATTTAAGAATTATCTAATTCTTCCTTATTATTATTATTAGAGGCAGCCTGTTTGCTACTTAATGCAAAAGTATATATTGCATCTGGTCATTCTTTATTGATCACATGGTTTAAGTATCACTTCACATTGTGTTGAGGTTATAAGAGATTAGCAAGTATTATTTTTTCATCTTCAATGCTCAGTAGGAACTTGATCCCATTAACATTAATAGGACCTACACATATGTGTGAAGCGGAGAATATACCCTGAGGTCTGAGACATGGATATTAACAGTGAACACAATTTTAGAATCTAGCCCACAAAAAGTATAAAAGCACATAAAACTGTTCTGAACTCTAAATGACTGAGTAAAGTATTGTATTTTTACATTGAAATATCTGAGTTTCTATGCCTTAAGTAACACATGTAATAGTTGGGGTGAAATATTTCTGAATGCCATATTTTAATTCAATTTTGTGGTCTACAAAAGGACTAATTTATCAGCTGATGTGTTCTCTGACCTTAAGATATGTTTTTATTCTTTTTGATCTCATCATATGTCATTGATTACAAAACGGTGAAGGTCATACATCAGGAGACATCTTTTCTAACCTTTCTGTGTTCTTCCATTAACAATAAGCATTTCTCTTTCTTAAATCCTATTGCCCTCTTTCCCCCTCCCTCACGAATTTGAAGAGGGATGCCAATAGTGTCACATATAGGGTGATCAAGGACGGAGGATTTGGAGGGGGAGGAGAGGAAGGATAATATCTGTTACACCAGATCCAGGGAGGCTTAAAATAATCTCTGGCAAACAACCAGAGAGATGAATAAATATTCGTATTATGCATGAGTAGATGTCTTAAAAATATAACTTTCTGACAGGTGCCCACAGGGCTGTTTATTAACATGCCATTGTCAGAAATTCTGAACTTCAGTGGTTTTCCAAACCAATCAGAATACATTTTTGGTTTGTTCTGTTAGTTCTAAGTGAAAACTGTCCTGGCCTTTGAGACCCAAATTCTTGCAAACCTTGCATGTATGGTTTGACCTTTACATTAAAAAGCAGGGGTTGCATCTGTATGGATAGGGAACAATTCAGCAGATATTATTAGGAGATGTGTAGAACACAGGATGTGTTTACATGCAGCATATACATATTAATTTTCAGTCATTTTTCCATTTTTGCTGTACCTGAGGCTAAATGTTCCAATTCTTCCATGACATAAAAAGACTTAGTACTGGAGTGTTTACATGACAAATAGAGTAAACAGTGTTAGGCATATACTGTCGAATGCTGGCTTATTTGTACTTTAATGTAGTCACATAAGTGGCTTTTTATAGTGGCAGCTCTGAGCTGCTGGAGGACTAATTCAGATTTTAATAGCAAAGCTGAATACATTAACTATAGAGAGACTCTGGGAAAGGGAACTTCTTTAGTTACTGCAGAAGCAACTTATTTCCAACCAGGTACCTCCTCTGCACACCACAACTGCCAATCCTGACTCCTGTCTTCTGCCTCTTTCAACTCCACATTCTCAGAGTGGGCGCACGCAGCCTGCTGGAATGGTTCCCCTGAGCCTTGCATTGTCAATGGCTAAGGGAGGACCAGCTTCCTTCATCTTCCCTGATGTGTTATTTTGTGTTTTGTTTACGTGCACAAGTCGGATACCATTTGCTTGCAGAACGGCTTAATTACCAACAGTTCCCTTCTCACTCGGATAGCAATGACTAATACACAAATGAAGTTTCTCTGGCACGCAGGGGTTCAGGAAGGAGCTGTGTACACAAGCTAATAATGACATTAATGCAAATGATCTTGCTACTGCTCCCTTCCCAAAATAAGATAATCCTTCTGGTACATCTTGGTGCCTGTGAGTTACACTAAATACTTTCATGAGTTTGTGGCAAAATTACTTTGACATACATGATCCTCTTAATATGATTTAGTCCTGTAGCTTTGGAGAAATGGAATGATCATATCAGTTCTTAACACTCAAACTATGTAAACAGGTGCAGTGTATACCTGTTTTGGTATAGCCCTCTGTATCATATAAAACAGCTTCTAAATCTGAAACAATATTGGTTTAATTGTTCGGCCAAGTGAGTATATGGCTTCACACCAGAGGCCTTTGCACTATCCTAACAGGAAATAGTGATGGTGCAAGTATTATTGCTCTAATGGTTCGTAAACTGTAATTACATTGGAGGGATAGGGTCAGGTTCCTCACTGTACTGCACCTTGTACTACTCAGTGTATGGAAAACACTACACATTCCGAATGGTAATGATTTGCAACCCCTTTTCCCTGGTGAAAATAGCTAGATGAAGTTCAGGACAAGGGAGAATCTATGGGGTTTGTAAGTAACAGTCTGGTGGGAGTGGCTTTATTACTTTCTGGTGTCCTATACCACAGTAGGTAGGGATAGAGTCAGTATGTTTTGTAGACTGATTTTTCTGCTCTCCAGAGCAGATTATAACAATGGTTCCAGTACTTACATGCAACTAGGGCAAGGACAAGTTCTAATTACATTATTTACCTGTTTCATTTTGGGAGAAGGTTTCCAGCTACCGTTGGGCCAGCATTCAAAGCAGTGAATGGCTTAACAGATTTAAATAGTTGTTTACTTTTATTTTTGTTTGTGTCTCAGACTAGCTTGCATCCATCTCAGATTGGCTGCTTTGGTTTTCAGCTCTTTATCTCCACGCAGGAGTAATGTGCAAAGATATACACCCTGGAATAGACTGAGATAGAGGTCTTTGCTAACAGCCTCCACTTTCTCCAGCAGCTCGGGTTTGGATTCTTTTCTCCCACCCCCAGTGAGCACGTTACTTTGTGGATACACTGATTTAATGAACTGTTTTTAAAATCCTGTGGTTTGGCAAAATTCAGCAAATTCCTCTGAGGAATATTTACCTCCATTGTCTGAGAGCTTTTCAGGGATTCCATATCTGACAATTCATGGATTATTGTAATACCTTTGATAATGTTCAGGCTTGTAGTTCAAAGAGTATTGTATTAATCAGTATTGATACAGGCTTTATTGTCCCACATAAACCACATCCCTGGTCTGGAATGGTCTTGCAAATGTTAGCTTGCAATCTATGGCTCTTTTGCATTTCACATACATCTTTTGTTTGGACACTTTGAAATAAGTGGTCTACTTGCTGCCACGTGCCAGGCCGAGACAATATGTCCCTGCCTTGTGTTTTGTATTATACCCATAGAACCAGTGTGGATTTGCACTCTTGTATCTTGTTTTAGTGGATGTGAAATAACTATTTTCTCACCTTCAACAATTAAGATTATGCCATCCAAGACAGAGCTGAAAAGAACTTAAGTGTCTTGTTCCAAAACTTTGCTGCATTAGAAAAATATTACTTTCTAATGTCTGGCCATCTATCCAATATTGCATGTTTCAGAAGTTTTGTTCTGAAAGTGATTGGTGCTGGAGAATTTAGTGTTTCTTCAAGTGATTTAATTTTTCTATAATAGGGTGATCGAGCCAATACTAATGATCACACTTGCAATCAGACGGAATTGCTTTTCTGCTTGTGCATAATGCTCTTCAGATTGGTCTGAGTGACTTTGTTACATTCAGTATTAGTCAGCCTTTCTGAGGGTCTACTGCACCAATGCCATTCATAGAAGCATCTGCTTGGCAAGGTCAAGATTTCAAATAAAAACGCAGGAAAACACTGAATCGGGTTGGGTTGCAAAAAGGTCCATCATATTATGGAAAGCAGTGTCATGTTCTTTATCTTAAATGAAATTCATTGACTTGTTTTAGTATGGCCATGGTGGTGCATTAATTTCAAACAGTTTGGTGCAAACTTTGCCAGCTACAGTAGTTAACTACAAGAACCTTTATATG
This sequence comes from Chrysemys picta bellii, assembly GCF_011386835.1. Taxonomy (NCBI): domain Eukaryota; kingdom Metazoa; phylum Chordata; order Testudines; family Emydidae; genus Chrysemys; species Chrysemys picta. The sequence goes on from NC_088797.1 coordinate 14,066,547, forward strand.
GTTGTTTCATGTTCTTTATTGGAATGATTTAAACTGGATTGGTTTGATCCCATTTCCATCAAACAATGTTCCAACTAGTTTACCTCCAGTACACACAGCAATCTTTTTTCCCTAGGTTCAGACATATCACTAAGGCTGCTTAAAAGAAGGAGCCTCTTTTGTATTGCATTGCAGTAGTGTTTTCAGACCCTTGCAACTCTTTCATAGGTCTCATCATTCTTGCATTGTAATTCTTCTCATGGTGGGATGATGCTTAGAGTGTCAGATTTCATGTTGTCAACTGGATCTGCAGATCACCCCAGTTTAATAACTGCAAGATTTAAACATGAAGCAGTGGGCTCAAGTTGGGGAAGTCTAGGTTGGATATTAGGAAAAACTATTTCACTAGGAGGGTAGTGAAGCACTGGAATGGTTACCTAGGGAGGTGGTGGAATCTCCTTCCTTAGCAGTTTTTAAGGTCAGGCTTGACAAAGCCCTGGCTGGGATGATTTAGTTGGGGTTGGTCCGGCTTTGAGCAGGGGGTTGGACTAGATGACCTCCTGAGATCTCTTCCAACCCTAATCTTCTATGATTCTATGACTCCAGGTCCATAACTGAAGATGCTTGAGTGTTCATAACAAAAATCTCAGTCCTCAGCATGTCTGCATTTCTGCTTATATTTGTACCTTATACTTTGTCATTTAGTTCCATAGCCATAGAAACTCTTGCTTGTACAATGCAATGGAACCAGAAGGCTGAATTTGCTGAATACAGCATGTGCTTTGGTATAATGTTTCTTTGGGCTCTCCAGTGTCAAGTTTAAATCTAACATTATGAGATCAGCAAATGTTTGGCTTGTGCATGACTGATCTATTTCTCAAACATTAATGCTGACTATATCAAAACAAATGTGTTGTGTTCAGCAACTTTGTCCTTTATCATGTGTTGGTCAAAAATCTACGTGGCTTAATTTGAGTCATATCTACATGCCTCTCCCAAGTTTTGTTGACAATTTATTAAGTTTAGTACAGTGACCACCATTTTCTGGGTATATTATTTCATTTGCAGGTCTTTAACTACAACATTTCTGTGCCCTATGGATATACAAAGTACAGATTTTCTGCAAGTGTTTGGGCTGTCTTTTTGTAGCCCCTTTTTTTTCCCATCACTGACTGCACATGCATTTTATCACCATGCATTTCACCAGCTATTGATCAAGAAGATATTCCCTAGGAGAGAATTTGCATCGAATACTTTACTACCTCTAACCATTTCATCACTGTCTGCATAGTATTAGCCACAATGTCTGACTTAAGAATTCTAAATCACTGGTCAAATGTCTCTTTGCATTATTCCCCATAGAATTTTTGTCTAAAAAAGTCTGAATTTGCTCCAGACATAAGGTATATTTCATATTTGCCAGAATAAGATTTTAGAACCTTGGCATCCTCTTCACAGATACTCTGTGAGTTATGACCCAGTCTTTCACCATATAAATATAATAAATTGCTGCTTTTTTTCTTCTCTCTGAGATTTGTTTTGAGGTGGTGGTGCTTTGTGACATGCAGTTGCTTTACATTTCTTTCCCAGCTGACTGATGTACATCATCCAATTTTAAACTCCTAAAAAGTTCATCCTGGCACCAGCCAGGAAGTCTGCTTTGAACTCTGAAAGTTAGTATGATCAGGCTGTCATTTCCAGGAGCCCTGATAGTTCTCTCTGACTCTGCCATTGAGAAGAGAGCAAGTTTCAATGGCAACTTAATGTTGAACTAGAGGGGGATATACCTGTCATGCTGCCTGGTATGGGTCACCCCTGAGAATGCCACATTCAGGGCAGTCACCTCAAAACTGGTAGTTATTCCAACATTAGAGTTCACCAAGCTTACCACCCAGACAACTGGACTTCTGCGATTATTAAAACCAGAAATCACATATAAAGTTCTTCCAATCCAAAAAGGTCAGACACGCATCCCAGGTCAAAATATACTTGAGATCTTACCCCAAAAATCACACATAGCCAACCCTTTAGGAACTAAAAACTTTAATAATATAAAAGAAAAGGAAAGATTGTTATTAAGAGGGTAAATGAATCATGTACATTACAGTTGATTTCAGAGTTTGTAGATCAGGATAATACCAGTGATGTTAAATCTGGTAGTTGGCAAATAAATGTCTTTAGATCATCCAAAAGCCCAAATGATAGCTTAGCTGTAGTCTGTTAGAGTCCTTGCATGAATTATCCAGGGCAATCCAAGAAGTTACTTGGACATCTCTGTCCAATGGCTTAAACTTTCCCTGTTTAAAGTTCAACAGACTAGAGATGGCAGGATTTTGCCCAAGGTCCAGTATTTATAACTCTCCGGCAGGCTGACAAGCCTCCTTACAGAAATTGTCACAGCAAGTTGGATCTTCATTGTTAAACTTCTTTGAAGTTAACCTTCTGCTTCCCATGCATAAACAAACAAACCAGATACTGTACATTGATTTACATAAGGTAATTGCTGGCCATGCATTATAACAGGGATGGATAATTGACGACCATCAGTTATTATCATTAGTCTCATGCATTATATACGCATCTTTGGTTTTAAGGCTGGTTGAGTACGGTCACATACATCATCTAAAGAGACTTGAAAAGGATTTAGCATCTACAAGCTGATTTGGTGACATTGGTAAACTTCTAACAGGATATAGGTAAACACGGACAAATACATTTAGCAATTATTCTTGATTCTTATCACTACACGTGAACAAATTAGTGATTGCTAGTCTAATTAACATTTCTTTGATACCCACACACAAGAGAATTGTCCTGATTACAACCATCTAAGGGTCATACTGGTTTGCCAGTGTCACAATACCCAGTAAGAAAAAGGCATAGCTTCCGTAGACCAGCAATCAAAGAGAGGCAATTTGGGCTGCCTATGGCTTGGTTTTTGGTAATTATATTTGATGGCACACTATGTATTGTCAACTAATATCAGGGCCAAAACTATTCAGTTACCCATCATCAAGAACTTTAAAAAGGTCAAAAGGCGGGGGGGAGAGACAATTTTAAAATATTTTATTAAGTAGTGGAGGACCATTTTTATGGGGACTCATCGTATATATGTAAGATGTGAGCATTCTATAAAAAATAATACTAGTTTAAAGAAATAATTTTGGGTAAAGAAATCCCAATTTTGGCTTAATAATGTTTTTTTTTTTAAACCCACTATTGATCTCATGCTTCAACAAATCCAGATTTTTTTAGGTACAATTCTATGGGGAAAATACAGGGGATATAGAGACATTTGACCTCTGATTTATTCATGGTTTGGTTTTGTGTTTTTCTTGTTTAGTTTTGGAGTAGAAAAATAAAATTGATTCCAACTCTGGTTTTCAGTAGAGAGACTATCTCTGTGCATTTCTTTACCACTTTCTAAAGAAAAGTGTGATAATTTTCACATAGTCTGTTAAAACTAACCAATATGTGTAAGTATTGAAAAATGTTTCTGTCTTCTGACTCACAAACAGTTAGAAATCAGTAATGAACACTAAATTTTAGCAATTAACAAAAGCAATAACGTTAGGCCATAAAATTGCAACTGAGTACATTCTTCCTAATTGGACTGTTTCCAATGACACCAATTATTTTCTAGGATACAATTAAGTGTCTTCTAGTAGGATTAAATATGATCCAACGCATACACTGTATGAAAAAAAAAGTTTTTAAATGAGAAAGTTATTCATTTCAGTGATCCTTCTTTGTCACCTTCCCAAACTGTTGTAGCCATGCCCCCTGGGGCTGTCGTGCTGGTAGTGGATCTTCTAAGCCAGTGGTTTTCAACCATTTTTCATTTGCGGACCCCTACAAAATTTTGAATGGAGGTGTGGACCCCTTTGGAAATCTTAGACATACTCTGCGGATCCCCAGGGATCCATGGATAACAGATTGAAAACCACTGTTCTGTGGTAATGACAACCTTTCGTGGACCCTCAGATGTAGTCTGCCTCCCTCCAGGGGTCTGCGGACCACCGGTTGAAAATCACTGTTCTAAGCTAAGCCTGGTCAGTAGTTGGATAGAAGTGAAAGATGTGTTGTTGATGTCCAGTAGGTGTCATTTTGCAAAGCAGTATTACAATTTCAAGCAGAATTCCAGTGTGTTGCCTTACTGCATTTCCCCCATAGTTTTAATTGGGGTGAGTTATTATTCACTTCTTCTCCTAAATACAGTAGTTGAATAGTCTCATTGTAGACCACTTTGGGATCTTCATTTTGAGACACGAGTCATTTCCATTCCAAATCATATATGTAGGGTCAAATGTTCAGAAATCATCTTCAGAAATCAAAATTTGTGGGGTATGCATTTTATGCATGCAAAACTTGCATTTAATAATACTTAGACATTTCCTTTCACCTGTGGATCTGAAAAAGTACTTTGGAAACATTGACTATGGTTCAGAGAACACCCTTTTGAGGTAAAATAAATTGAATTATTTCAGTATCTCCATTTCTCAGATAAGTAAATTAAAGCACAGAGATTGCAAATTGTCCAAGGTCACACAGCAGATCCCAGGATCCATGCTATAACATTTGAACCATATTCCCTTCCCCCCTCAAATTTTGCAGACACTATTAAGGAGGACTGCTGAAAATGTAACCCACAGAGTATAAAATGTGTGCGTGCCATGGAATGTGTGATTTTTACCATCCTCATAGTTCTTGTTAGAATGTCTTTTCCTTTTGGTTTTCTTAATGCCAACATGACAAGCAGTACAGCCATGGACCATTAGCACTGTGTTGTAGTAGAGAAAGGTCAGTAACTTTCCATAACATTTTATAAAGATTATAGCAAGCATAATGGCTTACTGAACATGTCCCTCTTTTAAAGCCCCATCCAACTACTACCGAGTTTTTCCATTGACTTCTCTGGGAGCTGCTTCAGTCCCATAATTGGTTAACTATTATAATTGGTTAACAACTGTATATTGTTATACGGCATTCCTTTAATTTATGATCATTGCTGGACAGAAAGTGCTTTGAGAAAAAATGCTTGTTTCTTGCCTTTTTTACATTTAAATTGAACTCTGATACCTAAAGGATTTAACAAGTGAATACAACACACTCAGGCAGCTGAATTAAAGTGTAAAGTATAATACTTTTCACTTAGGAAAAGCTGCTCAAATGAAATAGATTACTTTTTTTTCTTGTAAACACTTACTGATCATAACAAATAAAACTTGTAAACATAATATGACTGTTTAGCCTCATTAAACTTGTAGCAGACACTTAATTTTTTCAGGCAATTCAAATGGTCTTCTGTAGTACTGATTTAGTTTAATTGAACATATTACCATGAGCAGATAATAAGAAATATATTGAAGATATCCATCTGGCTTGCATTGTAAACCTTGTGCATTTCATTCTCCATGGCTGTCACAGGCCTTACTAATTGCTTCATTTTGGCTGTTTTACAATCAGTATGATTTAGCCATTAATGTGATAAAAGTCTTACTGGAGAAAAGCAAGATATTAAAAAGCATAGATCTCTGACCTACCTTACTTGCCAGTTTTGGACTTATCTCTAGCATTATTAAAGTTATATTTTTAACAGCAGAAATAAAAATATATTGACTCCTTCGGAGCTTCTTTTTTCAGTTCAGTTTCTTATTTTGCCTATCCAACTCTGATTTAAAGAAAGCTGGGTGCTGTGAAATGTCTATTCTATTAAATGTTAAATTCAGAAGGATTTTCCTCCCCCATTTACTCTTTTAGTCAATTAGTGGTTTTAAACCAGATAATTGCACAGATAAATAAGCATGTCAAGACTGGAGCAAGTGTCTTGTTGTTTCTAAATATTTCTGCTTCAGTTGGTAAAACTTATGGGAAAATGACTTTTTAAAAGAGGTCAGCTGTATGTCTACATTCCCTGTAGAAAAGGAGAGGTTTTTCCATTTGTCACCCTGTATTTTCAGCTTACGCCCACAAGGCATAGCTAACAAATTTACACAAGCTCACATGTTAAGACTAAGAATTATTACAACCTCTCCTACCATAAAAAAAAAAACCTTAGAATAATTCATGAAAAGGTTCATGCCTTCCGTTTTAGGAATTTACTTACCCTCACAGAGAAAGGAAGAGGTTCAAGAGGTCTCACTTAATTTCACTGTCAATAGATGATTCAGTCGATTTGCCTGTCGTTGAAGATCAAATCCATACAGCAGTTCAAAAAGGAGATGACCTGTAGGTTAAACACAAATGCTCAATGAGATGAAAGCAGGTTAATTAACACTTTTTCATCAACTTGTTCCAATTTAGTTTAACATGATCCATTTCAGAAAGGTTACAATATTTTGCAGTTTTCTGAATACAAATGAAAGTTCAATGTTATTAAAACAAAAGCATTCTAAAAGCACACGTAGTTGTTTTCTGATATATATCTGATGCCTACTTACGTCTACATCTGAGCGTGTATGTGTACGAGTGCAAAATATCAAGAATAAGTTACTTTGCACATGGCCAGATGGAAGCTGTTTTAATTTCATAGCGAGGGAAGACATGTAAAGAGCAGCAAGGCTGGTTAACTGAAGATTATCAGCCTGGTGAGTGTGTTTACAGTAAAGCGGATACATTTGGTTTATCATCCGACCCACTTTCCTCAGCTATCAGTAATAGAAAGTAGCTCAACTTTTGCTGGACTCTGACTTAGGGAAATGAGAATGTTTGTAACTTGTAGCATATGAGAGAATCTTCGAATCCAGTAAGTCAGGCAGCGACATCGTGGGAAGAAGGCCACAGATGCGTTTGACAGATTAAGTCGGTTGGAGGTAGCTGCAGGGTTAGAACAGGAGTGATGAGCTGACTAACCTTTCCTGCATCACTAAGCTCTGACAGTTAACAATTTGTACGGCTAACGCCAATGTCTGCAACATAAGAATAAAAAGAAGAATCCATTTCTAATTGGATGCAGTAGGCTAGATTCTTAGTAGTGCAAATTTGAGTAGCTTCATGGACTTAATGGATCAATTTACACCTGCTGAAGATCTGGCTCAGTGAATTGTTTGTTCCTTTGACTGTTTTGATTCTTATAAAGTTAAATGTGACAGCTGTGCGGCCATGGCTTAAAATTCCTACTGTCCCAGAACACCCCAGTGCAGAAAAAACCCACATCATAGGGGCTAGTCAAACTAAGTGAGTTTCAACTCTTAGCAGGTCTTTCTACTCATCCACTCTGAGGGGTGGGGTTTGTCCCTTTCCAGAGCAGGCAGGGAATGGACCTCCAAATGCATCACCTCTACAGAAATCCCACAGATCTGGGCAGGGTGGGGGAGAGAGGGCAGGGACTCTGCAGGATTGCCTCATATCTCCTTTGCCTTGGCAGCATGACTTCCGTAGGAGGGAGAAATTGCAGACAGGGTCGCTGTTATCTTCTGCTGTTATTTCCCTGATATTCTAACGGGAAAGGGCACCGCAGAGAACAGCACAATCCCTCCCTGAATATGCAACCCTGTCTTGGAGGAAAGGGAAAGCTTGTCGTCGAGTCAGTGGCTGTCAATGTGTGGGGAGCAATCTGACTCCCCTCCATTCATGTTATTGAAGGAGCATGGAGACCGAAACCTGGATATTACACACATTGAAAATGTGACTGAGTGTCTCAGTGCCTGGTGATAAGCCAAAGGGAGCAATGTGGGGGGAGGGAGTGTGAAATGGACAGCAGTGGCAAGAATTTTTCAGTGCTGAAAATTGTACACAGTAAAATTTGAAAACAATGACTCTGAAATCAGAGTAGCAGGAAGTCTCTTTCTAACATCTAAATTACTGAGCTAATGAAAAGCATTATGTAAGAGCTGGGTATTATTATTATTATTATTATTATTATTATTATTGTATTTACTAGTAAAAAAAATAGAGAAAGATGTGCTATAGTGATTCACTCACATCTCAACATTGGAGGCCTGAATTAATATCCTGACTTAGGTTACAATAGAAAGTTATCTTAATGATTGAAGGCTAGACATAAGTTGTCCAGATAACCAAACTGTCTGATATATTTCAAGATGACTGATCTTCTCCGCTCAAGAGAACCATGAATGTGAATGGCAAAGAGTAGTGTTGGAGATAATGATTAAAGGGCATCAGCAGAGCTAGGTCGGATAGCTACTATGGTAGCTACCAGCACTGGCCAAATTCATCCATGGTTTAACTGCATTGAAGTTGGGATGAATGCCCCAGTATGTCTTGGAGCAGGTACCATCTTTTCTTTATACACCTCTACCCCCATATAACGCTGTCCTCGGGAGCCAAAAAATCTTACCGCGTTATAGGTGAAACCGCTTTATATCGAACTTGCTTTTATCCGCCGGAGTGCGCAGCCCCGCCCCCCTGGAGCGCTGCTTTACCGCGTTATATCCGAATTCATGTTATATCGGGTTGCATTATTTCGGGGTAGGGGTGTATATATATATATACAGTGCCTAGAACAGCTGAGCTCAGGTCCTTTATTATTCTATATACCCAATGCAAATAATAAGTAGTTTCAGCCAAATCTAGCGCTTTTAGTTTCTCACTTTTATGAACACTAAACCCACTCTTTTATTTAACCATTTAAAAAATTCTTGAAACTAAAGTTTGAAATATGAAAATTAGTTTACACGTTGGTATACTATAGTTTGTCTCTCTTTGTATATCTTTATAAGTTAGCTCTTGAGTCTCATTATGAAGTGATCTACATAAGGAAACCTGTGATTGATTTGGAGTAAAAATCTGTGAAAAAAAAAAATTCTTAGGAATGCTTTCTAAGAATGCTTCATATTGTACTATTAGTCAGGAGTGGGAACTGGAGATTTTCAGCCACCTCAGGTTATCAGTAATAGAAGAAAAGCTCAGCTATCGAAATAAAAGTTTGCTGTCTCAAGATCTGTCAATGGGACAAGGAAACATTAATCAGTACTTGCAGGATTCCCAAGTAAATTGAGAAGAGGTTATCATCTTCACCAGAAAACAAATTAGTCTCTTCTGAGCATGGAATTTTTTAAAAAGAGGTTTGTTTTGAAGGGTTTTGTTTGGTTGGGCTTCTTTCAATTCTTGGCATTTGGTCCTTTTAGAAAGATGTGTTTTGTCTTCTGTGTTGGATGCAGTAATAGGGCAAAGGATCAACAGGATATAGGATAAAGATGTATTTTAAAATAAGAATTATCTACACTTATATGATGGTATTTCCCTCTATTATGCGGTCATGTCCCAGGGCCTACTTGCCATTCCCCACTTGGTCCATATACAGGCAGAATTTAACTTTACATGGAAGGCCTGATCCCACACTCCATATCTTTTTGTGCAAGTCCAAAATACGTTGGGTTGGAACCAAACAAAGTGAGCTGTAACAGCCACAGGTTGTGTTATGACCTACACCTCTGCATATATAACAGTAAGTTAATATAGCCTGCAGTCTAGTTTGTTTCTTTATTGTATTGCAAAAGCACAGTGTGGTTTTTAGTGTGGTTTCTAAAAGGCTTAAGGGTCTTAGACTTGACATTTGTGTTATAGAATCATTTCTTTCAGGGAGCTATTTGCTAACACTTCTACTAATTTTCTTCTCATTATAAAATAGTGGCAGCAGATGCTGTTTAGAGGAATACTTTGGTTGAAGTCATCTGTGGGATTGACTCAACAACCCAACCTGCAGAGAAACCATTGTAATAACAACAGGCTGTTGCCATTCATTGCTGAAAACTGAGGTGGTCATTTTTCCGGAGGAGAAATAACTGTAGGTCCCAGTGTGAACCTCTTTGCTTTGTTCTTCTTTTACACTGTCTTTTGTGTTCCTTCACAGATTCCAATATACAATAATAGAGAGAATTTGGTTTCCAGTAAAATCAACTCTGATAGTCCACTTCCTGTCTGATAGTCCATTTCCTGTCCAAAAGCATTTTAAGGTGGGAACAGGGTTTTTCAGACACAAAGATGGGGTGGGGAGAAGGAGAGGGAAATTGTGCATCAACTCAGAGATAAAAGGCCTGATTCTCAGCTAGAGCAGTGTAGCTCTCTTGAAGTCGAAGAAGCTAAGTCAATTTACACCAGCTGAAAATCTGCCTGTGTTTTTACTTTAAATGTACGGCTGTGAGTTTTGTTCAACTTGCTAAATAGAATAAAGACTGGGAGTCCGCCCCAGTGATAGTTCTGTTTAAAAAAATTAATACTTCATGGTATTCAGTTCTCTGCATCACTGAGCGAGTCACAGATAGAGAAAATAAGTGAAAATTGGTTAACTAGTATGAAAACACTTACTGTTCTTTAGTTTTGGAAAGTTTTTCTTCATCCCCTGGTGTCCCAAGTTGCTGAATTGAGGGCCATATTTGCTAATTTTATCCTCAGACATTTACAACACTGAATTTCTGCTGAACATTTTCAGCATATTCCTTTGATGCACATACTATGGTCAAGACTTTCAAAAGTGTCTGGTGATCTTGGATGCCTAGATTGTGACACTGCCTAGGAGTCTGGATTTTAGAAAGGGCTGATAAGACACCCTTTGAAAATCAGGTCCCTCATTGGTACTTCCAGTGGGGCACCCAAAAAGGTGAGTCATTAAGAATTACTAATCACCCCTGTAAATGAAAGACAATATGTAGCTGTATTTAGATATGTTATGTCAGCAGGTGGCACTGTTACATAGTCCTGGATGTTCTTTTTCTCAGTGTGCAAGCACTGTTCAGTCTTGGAAAAAATGATTGTATTATTGTTAGTTTTGTTATGTAGTTTTTTCTTGTGGGACTTATGGCAAGCAATAAGATGGAACTGCTTTCGGCCTTAATCTTGCTAATTAGGGTCGAATTCTTATGGCAGAGTTGCCCCTTGGGAACCAAGCATTGGTGTTCAGAGTGAGATGCCAGAAAGTGGATTGCTTGTGTGCTGTTTGTGCCCATGGCTGTTCAAGGACTGATGTATCTAGTGTAAAATAAAAAAGTTGCACTAAGACTATACCTAGACTCCACATCATTGATTTCTCCTCTACCAGGGAACCAAACTGCAAGGCCCTGATATCCGCTTCTGCTCAACAGAGGATGATAGATAGAATTTTGTCTTTCACATCTTGAAGAAGTTTGTAAAACTTGCAACAAATTGGCATGAAATCAGGAATGTTTTATTTTTTTAAAATGTGCAAGAGGTGTCCTTCAGTAACGCAGTACAGTTCAAATGAAATGTTATGGCCAGTAACTGTGTTATTCTGGGGCAAAACATGAACCTTTGTGAAATAAACATTAGAACTTGACTCTTAGCCAAATGGAAGAAAAAAGAGATGTTTTCCTGTGGCTTTATTTGCAACATGAATTGAGATCTAAAAGGCAGGTGTATGGCGGTTATATGTTTTACTATAACATCTGAGTGACAAAATACTTATCCGTTGAGTATGATCCCCTGAAATAGGATATTGTCACCCCCTAAGACATGTACAATCAAAATAATGGCACCAGGATATGGGCAGCTATATACCAGGATAATGCTCCGCACCCACTCCCAAACACACACATGCACATATGCATGTGTCCATATACTGGTATATGTAGACTGTAAACTCCATGAGGCCGTGGATGTCTGTTCTGTTTTACAGTGTCAAGCACGGTGGGGCTCCAGTCTATGACTGGGGCCTTCTGTGGCTACCACAATACAAATAATAAGTAATAATCACCAACTTTGATTCCAGCAACTTCAGCTTTCTGGGGAGTGGTCATCAGACAAAAGGATAGAGTCCATAAGTGGCTGAGAGTACCATATTCTGTATAGTAAATGTCCTGGAAGGCCTAGATTTTTGCCTAACCCTTGGGACCAATGACCAATTTATGGTATGACATCCATGATACTAGGGATTAGAAACTAATGCTATACCACGTTCATTGGAAATCCTGGTTTTCCATTGATGTCTAATGGTATTCTTTAGCTTTGGTGATCCCAGAGATATTAGACTTTAAAAAAGGTTTATTTTGATCTTACTGTTGCATGTTCACTAAATCCTGAGCTTTAGAATAACGTCTTGGCCTACATCCTGGGTATGGAGATGGCAGAGCAGAGATAAATATGGTGGCATGATGGGCATGTAGAGAAATGTAAGAATACATACAGCTCCATACAAATGCACAAACTATATCAATCACCTTATAGCTGATGTGTCTGAGTGCATGCATATTAGTTATTTTTTATTGCTCGCTTGTAACCCCTCGAAAATTTAAGCCAGCCCTTCTCTATATTTACAATCATTATCATTCCAAAGATATTTTAAAACACCACAAATCAACAATCTCAGCAGGCTACATTGTTCAAAGTGGCAAAATTCTTTTGGATGCTGTGCATGTGATAGTAGAACACACTGCATGTCATCACATTTGTGCAGTAACAATGGCTTGTTGCAAGGGGAACTGATGATTGATCCTTGAGTGACTTGTAATTTATCAAAGACCAGATATGATTGCTCCTGTATCTGATTAACCTTCCTTGTAAGATGGCCATCATTTTTGTAATGACAGTAGATTATTCCATACTTGCAAAGATGGATATCAGCTAGTATTAATCAATAGCCCACAAAAGGTGACACCTTGAATTCACTGGATTATCTATAAAGTCTGTCACAAATGGTACAATCATTTGTCAAATATACCAATTTCATATAAGGTACTTCTGAAGTGAAGGGCCTTTTATTTTAGTGCTAAATACAAAACGATACATGTATAGCAAAATGTATGCTTTGTTTTCCTATTGTAATCAGGCACCAATGCTGACTGCTATAAAAGAGCAAGTAAAAATTTCTCTGAGTGACAGATTTGATTGTCATTTCCAGACCCCATTAGATAGGATTCTCTTTGTCACATTTGTATGGAGAGAGCTTGATTTAATAAGATAGCATTGCACAGGATAAAATGGTGGTTAAAATGAAGTATTGTTCCCTGTTCTTACTTAAGAAACACCCTTTGTGCTCTCTCTCTCTGGACCAGATATATTTTCAATTATTTTGTCTTCATGGTGCTATAATGGTGCATCCCTCCCCGGTATCCTTTGATGCAATTCCATTCTTAATTTGTTTTCAGATTTAAATTAACCTTCATTTACTATTCAGCCACACAAAGAGTGTGTATTTCAGTATGCAGGAATGCTTGTTTGCTGATTGACTGCCTGGTCCTTTTCTGGGAGATGGGAGGTGTTAATTCCTGGGAGGGAGACTCTTACATCATGTTTAGACAGTTTTCAATCTATGGGAAGCCTTTTTTCAATGTCATTTTAAGAAATGTGTTCATAAGTTGTACCAAAACTGCCGTTCAGGTATGAATGGAGCTAAGAAGGAAACTGCCACTCTTAAAAGTGAACAGATGGACAGCTTAGTAGGAAAAGCAATGGAACAGTATTTTGCTCACATTTTACTTTAAAAGAAAAATTGCCCATGTTAAAATGAAATGGATGCTTCCTAACAGAAAATGGCTCAGGAGACACTGTAACATATATCTAAAAAGTATATAAGCTCTCCCTTTATGAAATGTGGTTCTAATGTAGCAAAGACTAAACATGTTAAGTTGCCAGGGTTGAAATCATACGGACACCCACTCAGGAAAGCATTTAAGCATGTGCTTAATTGCTGAATCGGGGATGAATTGGTGAATCAGGACCTTTGCTCCTTCAGAAAAGACCGCTTTTCTCCCCCTCCAAGCCTCACTCCCAATTATATACAGAGCTATAAATCACTGACATCCCTTATTACAGAAAAGTATGGCAGGAGTATATAGTAACACTATGGGTTAACTTTTCAAAAGCACCTAAGTCCTATTTTGAAAAGTGACTCAGGCACTTAGGAGATTAAGTCCATTGACGTGTCATGAGACATTTTACTCTATATCTGGCAATATCATACTACTGCAGAAAATAATCAATAACAGTCAAATGCTATACATTTTCTTATATGGATCATGCCTTACAAAGCAGTTCCTTTGCTTGAGAGTACACACGTACAATGGTTCATTGTACAAAAAACATGGAAACATATACTGGTATATGAAAAGAGCAATCCTGAGTCTTATTTATTATATGTGGAACATTCTGTGCTGTTGCCTTCCTGTAAGATTGACAGCATATAAGTGAAAGCAATGCAGGTGGATGCTGTGATATTGTAAAACAGAAGATTTTGTTTAACCATTCACCTTTGCTCTGACCTTTCCCCGTTCCTTACTCAAATGAATTTTGGCCATGCCCCATAAACTACTCAAACGATCCATTAGGATAGCTGTAGAAATTAGCATAGCAAACTATCACATGTTAGTTTAGCTATTCACCGGTTATTAATCTTCTCAGTTCAGGGTCACATTATCCTGTCTTCAGCATTTTTCACAGTGTCTGATGATGTCTAGAGTGTTAAGAGGTCCCAGAAGTTTGATAGTCACCAAGCTTCAGATGCTTTTGACTTTAAGTCAATTTGCAGTTCTTGTAGAAATGTTGCATTAGCAAATAAAAAAAAAGCAAGGGGGGGGGGGGGAATGTAGCTTGTCTGAATATTTAGTGTATTCCTGTGGGTGATTTCCAGTCTTTGATCACATATCGAAAGCAGAGTGATTTAAATGCTACTGTTGATTTGTATTATCTCTAGTCACTGTCTTGTCCTGCAAGGTCTTTCATAGATTGTCGGGCTAGAAGAGACCATTATGACCATCTAGTCTGACTCATACATAACACAGGCTATAAAATGTCACCCATTAAGAGACCTGCATTATGACCAATAATTCTTGGTTGAGCTAGAACATTCTATTGTAGAAAGTGATCCAGTCTTGATTTAAAGACTCCAAATAATGGAGCACATACCACATCCCTTGCTAAACTGTTCCAATGGTTAATTATCCTCGCTGTTGAGAATTTGCATTTTGTTATGTCTTTGTGGGATGCAGGCATATGCTAGGGGACTGGATGATGATTATAGATTTTTAGAGCCAAATTCAGAGGTAACATAAATGGCATCATAAGTTTACATGTCACCTCATCATTGTAAGTGGGTGAATTTGGTTCAGTCATTGGAATTTACACTTTCATTGTGTTTTCATTGGGTCATTACCCTGGTTCCATTTACCTGGATAGGTAGATATTCTGCCTGCGTTACATGGATGCCTTAGGTTTTTAACACTTCAGTTTAATCTGTATCTGCTAGCTCACATTGCCACTCTTAAGGCAGTCGTTATTTTCTTTAAAAGTTTGACAAATTTTATGACGACACCAAGAGTGTTGTTGAGCATATTTGCATGATAACCCAAGCATTATTTCTGCCTGCTCAAAAACGACAGTGTGGCATTCAATCTTCACTGTCTGCACAGGCAAAAATGTCACTTATTTATGCATGTTTAAAAAAACAAATCAGTGTGTCTTTTTACTCTCTCTTTGCTGTCACAGTGCTGACTGTTATCGGTCTGCTTCTGGGGGCTTTTCCAACCACTTCATGTGGTCCCCCCCCCCCCATCTGCTTAATCTCTCTCCTTGTTTGTCAATATGCCCTTTTGTCACCAGCCTCCTGCTTCTTGACCAAACTACAACTGCAAGTACTTCTGGTTCCATCACATTATCATCTATAGAAACAGAAGAAGAGGTTATTTAATTTATATCCTAGCTAATTTATATCAAAACACTGGCAGACACCCAAATAACCCTTTCCCAGAGAATTAAAGTCAGCCCTAACATGGCAAGGGAAAAGGCCACTGAATTATTTACATAATGCAATAATTTAGTCACAAACCAAGAATGGCCATAAACATCACTCATAAAATAGATCACCACTGACTAAATATTTTCATTTTCTCTCTTTTCCTGCTTTATTCTACAGCCCAGAACTCAGGTGGAGGTGTACCCAAGCTGTTACATCTTTGTAATCCTGTTGTCCTTTTTTGAAAAATTCGGACTTCTTTTTTGCTTAGAACAAACCTTGAAAATATGTTTTGAAATCACACACACACACACACACACACACACACACACACACACACCCTCCATGTTAGGTTTCCTGTTAAACTTACATTCAGGCACCAAGTGTGGTTTAGTACCAATATTATGCCATTAAAATATTCCTGGAAAATGGTGAGATCATCTCTTATCTTACTGGTATTTTGTTACCCTTACAAGACAACCTAGCTTCTTAACCCCTGATGTTGAAGCCAAAAGTCAGCAAGCAAAATTTCAACAACAGTACCAGAATGACCTAAATTTGAAGGTGAGAACATCTGCTCACTCAGGTGAGATACACGTGCTAGGAACACTTTAAAATTCTGCAGCTTACACAAAGGAAGATAAGACTCAGTCTTACGTGAAACCAACATAATGCTCTACAATGCAGGGCAAAATCTAGGGCATACTGCTTTGGTATGCTGCCCATTATCTCCCTTCATAATGGATTTCCAAAGTCGGACACATCCAAGGCCAAAATGAAATGCCTGGGAGCAGTTTCTGCTATATTCATGTAATCACTGGTCCTTGCCAGTTGAAACTAAGTAATGGAGATCTTTGAACAGCTACTTACGGCAAAAATAAATTAATCAAACAAAAATATTTCAAAAATCATCTCCAAAATTCTGGGGTTATAATTTATCTTTAAAAATTGAATTTAAATCTAAATCCTTGTAAAGTTGTATGAGTGCCTAAGCAAAAAATGAACTTTGAAAGTTAACTCTGATGTTTGCATCAGAAAATCAGGTAGTTAAATGGGTGGCGCTTGTATTTGCACTTGAAAATCATTTCAGGTCCACAACTGCAGGCACAATTGTTTGTATCTACAAGAATGGATGCGGAATGGGGGCAATAGAAAAAATATAGCCCTATATCTGCTTTTGCTATGGGTATGCACATCAGGGTCAACTGAGGCCTATGAAATCAGACGCAAAAATGACTCAATGTAATTTATTGAACTAATCTTTCAGTATTGTTAATCAAAGTACATTTCTCCAGAATCAACCATGAATGCACAATCAAAAGTGATAACTTAATGCATTTGAGTGGAATTTAGTAAAAACTGTGGTCTATTATTCTTCCACGGGGGATGGGAGGGAGGGGGAGGTGTTCCTAACATTGTTAAATACCTGAGGCCATAGAATGGCTGGCCTCAAATATATAGCTACTGCATAAATTCCCAGACCCACACAAAGGATGCTAAAACTTTACTGAACCTTTTACCCTGTTGTGTCTTATCTGATCACTGTACATCAACAGCAAAGGCAACATTCTGTGCATTTTCAATAGTGTTGGACTTGACCCTTTGTGCTTGGCATTGCTTTCCTTTGTCTTACTGCTTGTTTGAAGCATCTGGTAATTGAACATAAACTCCTGCACTTGAGCATTCATGCTTGAACCTGAAATTACCTTGTCATCGACATTGGCTTTCATTAAACATCTAACAGACACCCTGGCATGCTCCAATGACAATACGTGGTACAGGAAGTCAGAACCTTGTATGCTGAAATGGCCTTGGCCTATACGGCACCCTCTTTTCCAACTCAGAATGAAATCCTCTTCATTGCTTTCTCCAGCAGCCACTTTGGCCATTCTGTGCCAGAGCTACTCAGGATCTCTAACTCAGGCATCGCCTCCGAATCGATTGCTAATATATGGGTACCAAATGGTACCCAGGAGCTTGAAGAAAATTCCATGAGTTACCTGAGCAAAGACTCACTTTTTTTCTTCCAGGTAAAGAGCCAGACCAGGTTTGTTCTCTCTCCATGAGCTAGCTTCAATTCTTAAGGGGGGAGGGATAGCTCAGTGGTTTGAGCATTGGCCTGCTAAACCCAGGGTTGTGAGTTCAATCCTTGAGGGGGCCACCTAGGGATCTGGGGCAAAATCAGTACTTGGTCCTGCTAGTGAAGGCAGAGGGCTGGACTCTATGACCTTTCAAGGTCCCTTCCAGTTCTATGAGATAGATATATCTCCATATTCCTCATGTACGTAAAACATGGGAGGTAACTGGCCCACTCTGTTCGGCACTGGTGAGGTCTCAGCTGGAGTACTGTGTCCAGTCCACTCTAAGAAACATGTATAAACTGAAGAGTGTTCAGAGGCAAAAATACAAACTGTCTAACTATAAGGGTAATTAAGCACAGCAATAGGCTTCCAGGGAAAGCTGTGGAATCCCCAACACTGCAGGTTTTAAAGAACAGCTTAGACAAACACCTGTCAGGGATACTTGGTCCTGCCTCAGTGCAGGAGGCTGGACTTGATGACCTGTCAAGATCCTTTCTGGCCCTACGTTCTGTGATAATAGTCTAGTCTCCTGAAGGCTATAATACTTCGATGTAAGTTTAGATGGTGGGTTTAGTGTGTGGACACTGGGTGGTGTTGATGGCATGTGATATGCAGAAAGTCAGGCTAGATGATCTCATGGTCCTTTCTGGTCTTAAACTCTGACTCTATGAAGCTCTTTGGGGATCTGGGTCTGGGTCTTCTTATGCTTATACAGTGAGAAGCATAATGCTAATCTTCTGGAGATGTTTAATAATAGTGGAGAGCAAAGAGAGACCAGGTGCCTTATGAACCCTGTCTGTGCCATTCTTTACATCAGTCCAATGGGGCTTTATGATGAGAGCATGAGATCTAGTGCAGCAGTTCTCAAACTGTGGGTCAGGACCCCAAAGTGAGTAGTGATCCTGTTTTAATGGGGTTACCAAGGCTGAATTAGACTTGCTGAAGCCAAAGCCTGAGCCCCACCATTTAGGGCTGAAGCCCAAGCCCGAGGGCTTCAGTCCTGGGTGGCGGGGCTCAGGTTATAGGCCCCCTTCCTTGGGGTTAAGCTGTTGGGCTTCGGTTTTGCCCCCCGCCCACCCCCGCCCGGGACAGTGGGGCCTGGGCTTTGCTTTTGCCCCCTGCCTACCCAGTGCAGTGGGGCACGGGTGGGCTCAGGCTTCAGTCCCCGCTCCTGGGGTCGTGTAGTAATTTTTGTGATTCAAAGGGGGTCGCAGTACAATGAAGTTTGAGAACCCCTGATCTAGTGATTACAATATAGGAAGGGGGGGCAAGGCACCTGGGTTGTTTTTCTGTTGAGCATTTCCAGTGACTGGTAGAACCTTGAGAGAGTCATTTTGGCAAAAAATGTAAACATAGGGACTTGAAGCTAAGCACTTACATATGTATTTAGGCACCTAAATAAGCTCTCTGGTGCTCAGAGGTGCTAAATCAATGGAAATGGTAGGTGCCCATTGTTATGATGATTTTTATTTGTAATATAGTAGTGCATAGGGACTCCAATCAAGATGGGGGACATTTGTACAATGCACCCCACATACAGAGGAGAGAGAGAGAGAGTCCCTGCTCTGAAGAGTTTATAATCTAAATAGACAAGGGTGGGAAAAGGGAAAGTGCTATTATCCCCATTTTACAGATGTGGAATCGAGGCACAGAGAAACTGATTTGTCCAAGGTGTTGCAGAGAGTTTGTAACAAAGCCAGGAACTGAACCCCCATCTCATGGGTCCCAGTCCAGTGTCTATATCACAAGGCTTGCCTTTTTCAGCCCAGTACCTTTGAAAATCAGGTCACTTGTTTAGATGACTAAATACGTATTTTGATCCCTAACTTTAGAGACCCACATATGAAAACATTAGCTTTACGTCTCTTTGGGACCAATCATTTGAGATGCTCAGCTCCCACTGAATCACAACTCCTTTTGTTCGTCTCAAGTTGTATGTTGTAAACAGTATTCAGCCTTTTGGGATTTAAAATACTCTATCCTCCCACCTCATTCAGGACTTAAGAGGTTTCATCCTTTGTTTGCTAAGCACTTTGATGTCCTTGAATGAAAGGCACTGCAGTTATTAACATTATAGCATTCCCATCCCTTCACAGTCTGAGCACACCACATTGCCAGGTTGGAAGTGAACACACTTGAAATGGGACCCTGTGTGGTGCAATGCAATGGACCAGCAAACCAGCCTAGCTCTAGGTAGAAATCACCAATTCATTTGACATCTTTTTGGTCACTAGGGATAAACTGTTATCCACTGTGGTGTCGTTCATTACTCTGTTGTTGCTCACTCGTTTCGTTCAGAAGCTGACACTCTCACATCGGGCACCGACTTTAAAAAAAATGCATCTGTCTCTGACTGTCTGCCTCTGATTTATTTATGTTGCTTATTTTGTGCCACAGCAGATTGTGTCCCACTGTGTCATGTACTCTAGATCAACATGACACAACACAGCACTGCGTGATCTACAACAAGCAAATATGGCAATGCGGAGCTGTTTATTCTAAACAAACAATCCCTCCTAATGGACACAGAATCAATAAAAAAAAATCAGGGCAAGCTGGTTTCTTTTCAAATTGGATAATTTGTTCCCCTCAGACAGTATCGGTGATACATACAGCTAGGCAGTTTGTAACTATAAAATGTGTTGCAACTTCCCAAAATGAGACATGAAAACCAAACAGTGCAAACAGCCAGAGAAGATTTTCTTCTGGTGAAATACAAGTGACAAAAGCAACAGTTACAGCAGGCCCACTGATGACAAATGCTACCCACATCTTCTCACTTTGAAGGTTAACAGGACTACTCTTGCTAAAAATATAGTGCAACATAAGCAGACTAAACTAAACTAATCAGAAATACAGCAGATTTTGGTAGCCTGCAATCAACAGTAAAAGAAACAATGCAGATCAAAAGATAGGTCAGGAAAGCTTGAATTCTCTCAGACGTCCTTTCATATGTATTATGGGCCAAATCCTTAGCTGGTGTCAATTGGCATAGTGGCACTGAAATCAATGGAATAATGCTGATTTACAGTAGCTGAGGATCTGGCCCTGTAAGCATATTCTCTTCTCAAATCACCTAAGCTTTCAAAACACACTGGAAACTCAGCCAGTACATGATCTGTCAGAGATTGTTGGCATGCAAAGAAAAATTGTATGTAAAATAAGAAAACGAAGTTTCCTTTACATGATAAGCACTAAACCTGTGGTCCTGAAAATTGCTGACTTGAGGGCAGCTTTCTTATTCTACTGAGCTTTCAGTGACACCTACAGGCAAGAGTGTTAACTACTCACCGACAGTGTTTGTAGCAGTGAGTCAGATCAAACTGTAAATCTCGTCATTTACTGCCTGTCCTCTCAATACTTAGCTAGGAAAGCCTTTGTATTAATTATGGTTGAAATCCGTCCCTTGGCAATGGGAATTGAACTCTTTCAATGTACACCAGGGCTGCATTTGGCCCTATATATATTAATCTACAATATATACTTACATATATGCATACAAAACATGCTATTTCACTCAATTGCTCTTTTTTCTTAATCTGTCATTAGTTCCTTTTCAAAACTGGAAAGTGGATTTTTTTTTTTTACCCATTTGGTGTTTGAAGAAAATAAAAACCTCTAGAGAAACTGAACATTACCTTTTTCAATTTAATATGCGGCTGTATTTCCAATTGTATCCGTGCAGTAACGCTAGCTGAACTTTCTCAGAACTCACGTTAAACAATTTTGATTGCTCTTATTTTTAAAGCCATACCAAAGTGCACAAGAGGGCTTCCAAAAGCAAATGTTCACTTGAATCGCAAATTAAAAAAACCTTTCAGTTTGACCATTTTTTAAAAACAATTAGCTGCCCTTGGAAGTCTTCCTCTGGGTAAAGGTTACTTAACAAAGATAGCTGAGGAAAATAATCTGTATTTAGGAGAACATCATGGTGGAAGAACAAAAAAAACCCAGCTCTGCTGTAGTATATGGTAAATAGTTCATTCGTCTTTCTTGCATAGTAACTAAGAGCATAGAGAATGAATAAATAAATAGTTATTTCCTGGCAAATTTTTCATAAAAATCCTTGTTGTAGCTAACTTTGAAATATGAAGGCGAATCAGAACAAGTTTGGTGTCATTGAAGCACTCTCTTTGATTAAATAGATGCTTCAAACTATGGATTTTAATAATGCAAATCAAATAACTTTGATTACCATTTGGCCTCATATTGCCAAGGTCTGTCCACTTGACTGTCCTCAACTGGCTTGTGCATAACACTTTCCATTTGCTGCTGCAACTAGAACTATTAAATAGAACTTTTTCTTACTTTTCCAGTCCTTGAAAACAGATTGGTAAGCATTCTGCCCAGAGTGATTTGTAAATTGCATCACAGAGGGCTCACATTCATGCTAAATATGACTAGGGTCAAAGTCTTGCCTGTATTCCACTCAGGTGTCATTTGTCATCAGGCTGTATCAGCCGTTCAGTGCAAAACAGTATGTTAAAATATAACATCACTGTGCTTCTCGACACTAAGGGATTAGGAACCTCAGGCAAGGGCACCTGTAGCTCCTATCGATTTCCACTGGGATTATGCTTAGCATCTCTGAAAGCGTGTGTGTGTGTGTGTGTGTGTGTGTGTGTGTGTGTGTGTGTGTGTGTGTGTGTGTTCGGCAACCAGTCCGTGCCCTTCCCTTTCCTTTTGTAGTGATGACCTCTTGCATTTTTGCAGGATGTCACAGGGAAGTACAGACTAGACTCAGCAAAACTAGCCACTAATATTTGTTTAGGGCACAATCCTGCAAGATAAATTATAGGACTCTAGTAGAAGCTGAAGGTGATCAGGACAAAAGCGGGGTGGGAGGTGTGAGAGGAGGGATTTTTCAGTTTGTTAGCAATTCCAAAAAGTAAAAAAAAATCATTCAGGTCCACTGAAATATTTTGTTTTGACAAAACAAACATTTGATTTTGATTTTGATTATTTGATTTTAAACCTTTTTGATTTTTTTAAAATAAAATTACTGGAAATTTTGAAAAAAAATGGAACTGAAAAATCTAAACATTTTATCTTGAAAATGTCAAAACTGGCCATTTCAACATTTTTGGGAAATTTTATTGACTTTTTTCCAAAATAAAAAATTTCAGCTAAATCAACACGAATTCAAGAAATATTTTGTTGTCACCAAATCAACATTTTTTAAACTCAGTAAAACAATTAGTGTAAAAACATTTGCCCAACTTTGCTCATAAACTTGTAGGAAACACTCATGTTCTTAAACATTTTATAGGGTTTTTGGAGAGGGCTGAGGGACAGGACAGTTCCTGTCTAAATGATTATTGTAATCCTGCTAGGATTTTATTGTAGCATTAAGATGTGTTAGGACATCTAGAGCTTTTGATAGGTGGGTTTTTATTATTATTCTTTGAAATTATTCGGGGGATGGGGGATGGGAAATGCTAAGTGCCCTCAATTTCCATTAACTTTACTTTACAAGATCAGACCCACAGGGAATTTTGCATGAGCGTAGCAACACCAATGAAACCCTCACTGGTACAAACCCTAGGGTAACATGCTGGACTGCTGTAAAGAGTAGCTTGAATCAAGTATCAGAGGGGTAGCCGTGTTAGTCTGAATCTGTAAAAAGCAACAGAGGGTCCTGTGGCACCTTTGAGACTAACAGAAGTACTGGGAGCATAAGCTTTCGTGGGTAAGAACCACACTTGAATCAAGTGTGTCTTAATCCATTCCAGGGGTTGGAGGTGGAAACCAATGTACTCAATCTTTTAGACTCTGAAGCTCTAGCTAACATATAACATTTATAATGAAACACAATAGTCAGTACAGATGTTGTAGGCCAACTTATGGTAATACTATACCTGTGTTGGGAGGTACCATATTGTATTTCCTTACCTGTTCTGCTAGTTTTCCTGCTGCACATTGTGGAAATCCGTATTACCCAAGTCTTCTATTCCTTGTATTTATGTAGTTAGTGAACCAACAACGGTCCAACTTCATTCTAAAGTCCATTTGAAAGCATGATCCAAACCCTAACAAAGTCAGTGGGACTCTTTCTCTTGACTTCAGTGGGGTTTGAATCAAGCTCTAAATGCCCAGATTTTAAACATTTACCTTTGGATTAGATACATCATGTAGGAGATGCCTAAACAATAATTTTATCATCCTACTGCGGGAAGCCAACCCCGGTATCCCAGCAATCTGCCAAGCTACATTGCTCTCAAACACTACCAGATTGGACTCCTCAGGTGAGTTAGGTTGTCAGATGCCTATCTTCCCTGGCTTGTGAATCACTTTGGGGCCTAAGCAGGAGATGAGCATCCAGACGCCCACAGTAAGGCAGCAGTGTGCATGTTCAGAGAGAGAAGCAAAAACAACTTGGGAACGTTTACTGCAAAAACATAGGTGCCAAGTGAGTTTAGGCGCCTACAGGGTTTCAGTGGAAGTTTTGGGCATCCCAGTGGTCCCCGAAACTGGGACTTAGATAACTAAAACAGACAGGTGCATAACTCCTTTTGTACATTTAGGCCCTTGTCCCCTGGCCTTGTCTTTGAACAAGTTGTAAAATATTCAGCAGTGTTTATGCATAACGTTTGCGTCTATGCCATGATGAGAAATACTCCTTAATATCATTACATTAGTGAACTTAGTCTTCGTCAGTAAGACATATGGTGGAATATTTGCTTTGTTGTATCTCTGAGAATGTCACTAGGATCCTGCTGTCTAAGTATTGAAACATCTGATATCTCAAGACAGAATGAGAAAATCTTCATAAAGAGCTGTTTGGGAGGAAGGGTCACTGCTATTTTAAAAATGAAATCATCATTTTGGCTTCAAAGGCATGTAAATCAAGGGGCAGGTGTGGGAGAAGAGGGGTGGCTGAGAGAAAATATCTGTCGAGAGCTACAATATAAGCTTTGAAATTTTAATAATGGTAAAATTCATCCTTGTGCAGGGAGCCAGCATAAGGCTTATGCATCACTTAAAATCTCCCATTTAAGAGGAATGTGGTGCCTAGGCCTCGTGTGGGCCCTCTTCAAAACATAATTTCACCCAAATGGACTTAAGAGCATCAGAATTGGGACGATGGTAAACAGATGTACCAAGGAAACACACAGTTTGCGATAAGAGCCACAGATAAGGGAGGTTCTGACTAGCTTTAGTTTAATTTTAGTATGTTCTTGCTTCACTTTGATTGCTGCTACTTTAGCACACTCTATGATTCAGACAATAAGTGCACGTTAGTCCATGAAGGAATGGTATCGAGGTAATGCTCAGTTTGCAGAATACTCACAACCCTTTTTCTGATAACACTAGTGAATAGGGTTACCATCCGTCCGGGTTTCCCCGGACATGTCTGGCTTTTTTAGCTTTAAATGGCCATCCGGGGGGGATTTCTAATAAAGTAGAAATGTCCGGGATTTCCCCCTTCCCCTAATGCAGAGTGCAGCGCGGCTGATTGGACGGCTGGGCCTGATTGAAAGCCGCTCGCAGCCACTGGGGCCTCTAGCAGCCAGAGTCCCTCCCCCTCCCCCGCTCCCTCCTCCCCCGCAGAGCCGCACCACAGTGTTTGTCTGCATGTGCAGCTCGCAGCTCTCCCTCGGCCTGGTGCGGGGGGGCAGGCAAGGGATCGGGAACGGTTGGGGGTTAGATTGGTCGGGGGTTCTGGGGGGGGCTGTCAGGAGAAGGGGGTGTAGAGAGCAGTTGGGGCAGGCAAGGGACAGGGAACGGTTGGGGGTTAGATTGGTCGGGGGTTCTGGGGGGGGCTGTCAGGAGAAGGGGGTGTAGAGAGCAGTTGGGGCAGGCAAGGGACAGGAAACGGGGGGTTAGATTGGTCAGGGGTTCTGGGGGGGGCTGTCCAGAGAAGGGGGTGTAGAGAGCGGTTGGGGCAGGTAAGGGACAGGGAACGGGGGGGTTACATTGGCCGAGGGTTCGGGGGGGGGGCTGTCGGGAGAAGGGGGTGTAGAGAGCAGTTGGGGCAGTCAGGGGACAGGGAGCAGGGAGACTTAGATAAGGGGTGGGATTCTGGGGGCAGTTAGAGTGGGGGGGGGTCTCAGGAGAGGGCAGTCAGGGGACAGGTAGGGGGTAGGGGGATTCTGAGGGGGGGGCGGGAAGTGGGAGGGGGCAGGGCTAGGGCGGCACCCCGTGTCCTCTTTTTTGATTGTTGAAATATGGTAACCCTACTAGTGAACCAATACATTGGCTGATAAACCTTGCAGCATGTATTCCCACATAAATAGAAGGTGATAAACTGACAACAGGAGGATAGACAGGTTCTGATGAAAGATTCTCTGATCTTTGGCCCCTTCCCTACATTTGAACCAAACCTTTCAAATTTGATTTCCCTTCTCCCCGCCCCCTCTCCACATCTGGTCTTTACCTTTTTATTTTTATACACCTCTCCCTACCCTTCCAGGCTGCGGCTGGAAGCAGACATCCTGAAAGTTTTGCAGGTGGTATTTTCAACTCAGCTGAAAACAGAGAACTCAAGGGCCTGTTCTTACAAAATTCCTCGCCCAGTTTTACAAACTAAATAGTTCAATTGTTCCTTTAAGCATCCTCCTAACTCTTAAGTTCTTGTCCTAATTGAACCTCTTAACCTTTTAAAAGTTCACCCACCAGTAAAGAGGTTGCAACAAGCTGCCTAGTGTTGTAATCAGTTCTTGAAATCTATGTATTTCTAAAGGAGAAGGGATTCATTCTTCTCTTGTGTGTTCTCTGTTTGTTATTTACAGATCCAACACGGGTTGTGGTGCCACCTTCCAGCACGGATGTCACTGTTGGAGAAAGTATTGTCCTGCCTTGCCAGGTATCTCATGATCACTCGCTAGATATTATGTTTACTTGGTCATTTAATGGACACCTGATAGACTTTGAGAAAGACGGGGATCACTTTGAAAGAGTTGGAGGGGTAAGTATTAATATTAACAACCCCCAAAAGCCATTCACATGTTATGCTGAGACACAGTAATGACCACAGATAACTGAGAAAAGGACAGTCTACACAGAACCAGACTTAAAGGGAAAGATAAATTATATCCCTGCTAAGAGTGAGAACTTTATCTTGTGTTTACTGACTACTAAGCAACGCATTAAATAGGTACAGTATCCTAGTTTTGTGGTAATTCATATAGCCCAATATGACTGAGATTTCTCATGGTCTATTTTTCTGTGGATTCTTGGGGAACATATTTTATGCCAATACATCCCACTAATACTAAAGATACCTACAATACATTGGCAATTCCCTTTGCGTATAACAGATTTCTTAATCTGCCCCAAGGTGAATAAATTCCTTAATGTTCTCCTCCTTGCTGAAGCAGCAAAATATAAATTGAATGTAATTGTAAAACTCTGTATTCACATAAAAAATCGAAGGAATTTGGGGAACACCGCTTTTCTGGAGCTCTGTAACCTGTTTGATTAGTCTTTGTCATTGTCAGCATGTTTCTATGCCCTCATAAATCAATGTGTACTCACTCTTGTGCCAGTTTACATCTTCAAAATAAGTATCCCCTCCTCCCACAAACTGCATAATCTGCATAGTATTATGGACAGTGTTGCCTCTGGGATCAGGTTTTCTTTCAATGTTTTACCATCTGATTTTTCTGTCTGTGTGATATGGCTGGCTGGTATTAACGCCACTTAATACTTTTTTGTTTATCTGAATTCTAAACTGTGGCACCAGATAATGCAAATATTTTCAATGACCAAAGAATATGCTACTCGTAGGTTAGAAAGATTGTGCCCATGAAAATATGGTATGGAGTAAAAGAGCAGGTTTGACAAGAGTTGTAACCATTTTGATCACATTCAAAATGTAAAGTTGCTCATTACAGAATAGACTATGGGATTAGGAAAGCATCCATAAAAATCCTCTCTGCCTTGTGAGATACATTATTTCATTTCAAATTCACTTAACTAGTGACCCCACACCTTTCACCTCTAGGACACTAGTTCAAATACAGCAGCTCCCAAAGTTATTACTTTGTCTGATCACTGCCTAGCGGGCCTGTGTGAAACGTATCCACTTTCTTCTAGAGTTGTTTGGAGCCCATCAGAAAACAACTACCGAAATCGGCACTAATTAACACTATTGTTAGCAGCTTCCATGGAGAGTCTACGAGCTAAATGGGCATAAGGCATGAACCACCCTCTCCCATCTGCTGAATGAGGCGTGGTAAATTGATGTGACAGTGTGGGGAAGTTTGCCCGACTGCTACCTGTGCCAAACCTCTTCTGTCTGTCAATAGAGGTCTCCATGGCTGTGAATCTAGTACCCTTGTGGCCATTAAACTCACTGAAAAGACCTCCAGGCCTTAATCTTATAGTTTTCTTTTGTTTTTAAAACAAAAGACGTTGGGCCCATTCCTGGTCCCATTGAAATCAATAGGAATTTTTGCATTTAGTTGAATGGGATCAAGATTTGGCCATTTTTATAGTATTTATGGGTCATATTGTCTTTTCTCTTCAAGGATCCACTGCATGGCAGCAGGAAGAGCACCATGAGGCAGCCAGTCTTTCTGCATGGTACTTTGTCTGTGACAGTATGTTTGAGGTTTGACTTAATAGATGTAGGTTGGTATTTTCAAAGGAACCTAAAGGAGTTAATGCATCCAAATCTCACTGAAATTAAATGGAAGTTGAGTGCTGTTTAGGGATGGGCCCTTTTGAAGATCCCAGCGGCAGTGAATATACCAATTGTCAAAGCCACTAAGTTGAAGTCATTTCTCAAAGTCTAAAGCCTTAAATATACCTTTGCAATCAAGGTCCTCTGTATGAAGATGACAATCTCATGGTGCTTTTGGTGTTCCTGCAGTGTTCACAAGCAGGTTTCCTCATGGGGCCTGTAGGAAAGAAAAATGCCATACTACTTCAGTACAAATTCTTAGAGATGCCTTTGAAAAGAAAACAAGGGAGCGGATCAGGCATAGAGTCTATTTCATTAATCACATCAGTACTTGGCCTCTCTACTGAGATTATTGACATAGATATCTCATTTGAAAGGGGATTTAGTAATGTGAAACCACACCCTATAAGAATGAGATCTCATTACACATGGACTCATGAACAGCCATCCTGAGGTAATAACTTTCAGTCACTACCAACAGTAGTCAGGATCAAACTGTTGACCTAGAGGTGAAAAGAGCCCCTGAGTCATCCAATGCACCTTAACATCTAAGATCTTAACAGTCATTTGAGGCAATCTAAGGCACTATTGTCAGTAGTTTGAAATATGAATAGTACACTTGCTGGTTTAATGTGTTTTCACCTGTAATTGTTTTTAATTTTCACACTTTTTTGTAATACCAACCATCTCTGGGAGTCTTACACATTGGATGCTATAAAATGTATATGATTAAGTCAGGGCCGTCCCTAGGGAGGTGCGGGGCCCGGGGCGGAAGTGACGAATTTATCACTTTCGGGACTGACCCATCACTTCCGGGACTGACCGCAATGGCCAATCGCACCGGCCCGTGGGGTCCCCCAAAGCATGGGGCCTGGAGCAATCACCCCGATTTGCCATACCCAAGGGACAGTTCTGGATTAAGTCATTATAAAGAAGGTTTAAAATAGGAATAACAGATCCATGAGTCTCTCCCCACCAGAGCCAGCTCTAGGTTTTTGGCCGCCCCAAGCAAAAAAAAACCAAATCCTCCAAGAGCGCAACTGCCGAAGCAAAAAAAAAAATGCCGCCCCTGGAATTGTGCCGCCCCAATCACGTGCTTGGTTTGCTGGTGCCTAGAGCTGGTCCTGCTCCCCACAACCAACCAAACTTTTGGATGTTATTCTTCTGATTGAAAAAAATTGATAACACAGATGAAAAGTTTTCACCCCTTAAATTTTCAAAGGGGTAAACCACAGGTTGAGTTGTTGTGTGTGACTTCTTTTGAGGTCACTTGGGCCCAGGACCAAAATCCCTTGCAGTTCACTGAAAATATAAGGTTTAGGTTCACTTCTGTTTCATTTGAATAAAAAGTTTGAAAACTGGGTCGGGTGAAGGTACAGTGCAGTATTTCATACATAGACAAAGTCCATGTATCTTATCATATTACATGCTTATATACCCAACTGTGGTAGAAAAGATGAAATATGATGTGTGATTAAAAAAACATTGTTTCAAACAAAAGCATTAGCTGTCACATAGGTTATACTCATAGCCTGGATGGAAAGTTTGCTTTCGTTTGGAAATTCTATGCTATTTTTCACATTTCCGATTTCATCTAGTTGTACCCACTCCATTTTGTGCAGGTCTGTTGAGGGTTTAATCTCTAACCTAGTTGCAACAGAAAAAAATATTTCATTTCATTTTTTTCCGTTGTCTGCTTGCATTCAATGTAGCTAGCAGAAAAGATGGAAGAAATCAAATATGTATTCACTAGAAGTAGTAGAGGGAGAGAAAAAGGTTTCCATGTGTGGCTTGCATGGACTTTTCACAAAGTTAGAGCCTTTTCTAGACTTTAAACAGAGTGATGGTCTCCATTTACATTTCTCAGGTGTGAAATTTAGTGCTGCAGGGAAAAGCAAATGCAATTTATGAGCCTTGTTGTTATCATTTTGAGGGTGGGGGCGAATAAAATTAATTTGAAGATGCAACATATCACTCAAAGATCTGCACTGTAGGGTACACAGCAACAGAGACAGCTGTTTCTAGTGATTACACTTGATAGGGCTACAAAACTAAAATTGCAAACTTTATTACTATTCTTCACTGAAGATGCCGTAATCACAATCTTACACTGAGATTTCTAATGTACTGAAAGCATTGTGTCTGGTGAAGAGTATAGAAATACTGAGATACATATACATATATAAACATAATTAGTTCTATTCAACTGCTAATCAGACATGCATTAGTGTTGTTCCACTCTAGGTGAAGCAAGATTTCCTTAGAGAGTACTGTTCTCATGATCTTTAATATATGAATTGTGGGCAATCAAAATGCTGGCTGTAAGACAAGGCTGTCAAACTATTGCAGATGCCTCATAATTTAGGCTGGTTTTCACCTATGAAATGACTGTAGGCAGAACATAGATATCTGAATACCAATTAAGTCTATACATTGGATGGCTGGAGAGATAAATAAGGAATCATAGAGAACCTGCCTCACATAAGTTTTGTCACGTCATTTGAATGGTAAACTGTCTAACTGACCCAAACCCGACTCCCCCATCCGTTGTAGAAACTATAATTTTAGAAATGCTACTGCTCTTATCTTCAAGGCAGGTTCACATATTTATAATAGGCCACACAGCTTCCATTACTAATGTTTTCATCAGCCGGTGTAAAATAAATCCATTAGTCACAGTGTCCTTCGTGTGGTAATGATGTTTAGAGCTCATTAAAAAGTAATTGTAACCACTTTTCCCTACTTTATCAGCAGGATTCAGCTGGTGATTTGATGATCAGAAGCATCCAGCTGAAGCATGCTGGGAAATACGTCTGCATGGTGCAAACAACTGTGGACAAGCTATCGGCTACTGCAGACCTGATTGTAAGAGGTATTTGAATTTTGTTGCTGTTGTAAAACTACTTTTTGCACTATCTGCTGTTCTTGGTAATACAATACATGGTCTCAGAGAAATTCATTAAAATCCTAACACCTTATCATTATTGTAAGAAATAAGCTCCAAGGTACCACACAGTACATTTTCCAAACTCTGCACACAAAAATCCTTGTATGTGTGTTTATATATCCATCACAAAATTTTCATAACTTGCAGAAACAAGATTTTATATTGAATTACTTCTGCAACTGAAATACTGTAATGTTAATTCAATAAATTTGTTGCTGTCAATACTGCATTGCTTCTCCAGATTAATCATGATCTAGTAAAACCACCGTCATGGTTAACTTTGAGATCAAATCCTTCGTGTGCTTAGATGATCTGTGAATGTGGCCTTTAATTTGAATGTATTAAATCTTCATTCTGGGTCACAAGCATGAATATAGCCTGGATTCAGTGTATAGTTGCTGTGTTGGAAAAAATAATTGTTAGTTTCAACCAAACATGCCCATTCTGCTCATGCAAGGTGCTGAGCAATCTTAGTTCCTACCAATTTCAGCGGAAGTTGAGGGTGCTCAGTACCTCATAGGAATGGACACTATCCCAACACCCAGACCTGCAACTTGCTCTAGTTGCCTTTGTTAGATTGCCTCAGCAAAGCAGTTATGAATGGGATGGGAACTGAGATCAAATTGGACTCTCACCCCGCTGAAAATGTCCCTCTGGGTCAAGGTAAAGGCAGGTACATTTTGGGCAGTGTGAGGAGAAGCTTGCATACTTATCTGCCAATGGAAGACTAGCAAAAGAATCTGAGTCCTCGCTCCCACTCCCTTTACCCAGAGGCTTCCCTGCCCTTGAGGGCTCCCCTTCCACTCTCCTGTCTGGCAGAATCCTCGTAACCCCAACAAGGCTGATCCCAGGATTCCTGGGGGGGCTCAACCCCCAACCCTGCTGTGGTCACCTAGGACAGGGGCTAGGGTGTCCCCACTCCGGCGTACTCTCTCTGCACTGGGCACCTCCCTGACCCACTGATTATTTCATACAATTTAAAGCAAATACAAGTTGTTTAATTAACAATTAATCTAAAGAAAAGAATAAGGAAGAATGGGGAAAGGTTAAAGGAAAACACATCACCCCGCTCTGTGGCAGGGAACATCACAAACAGTGTCTCTGGACATCAGGGCACTTCGCAGTCTGTTCCTTGTAGGTCCCAGATTTCCTTCTCAGGCCCTGGCTGTGCTGCAGGGATGCTGCGGGTTGGACACTTGCAATGGTGGTGGCCACACACCTCCGGGCTTTGAGTGGTGGGACCCTTCTTCCCAGCGTCAGCCCCCCGTCAGGTTACGGTCCCCCTCCCGGTCTGGCCTGCAAGGACCCTTGGCTAGGGGTGTCTTTCTGTGCTGGGCCCTTTGCCCAAGGTCCCCCCTTGGCTGGCCCCACTTGCTCACCACACCTGGCTCTGTGGCTGCAGCTCTGCTCCCAGCACAGGATCTGCTGTCCCTGGGCTGCGTCTCTGGCTCTGTGGCTGCGTCTCTGCTCCCAGCCTAGGATCTGCTGTCCCTGGGCTGTCTCTGGCTCTGTGGCTGCGTCTCTGGCCCCTCTGGATCTGGCACGGTTCTGCTCTCCAACTCAGCTTGGGCCCCTGCTTTCTCCTTAGCTCGGCCCCACTCAGTCTGACCCAGGCAATTCCAGTTCACACGGAAGACGGGACCCACCCCTGGCCTCCTGTCATGCTGATTAGCCTGCCTGCCCTGTCAATCAGACTGACCTGGAGCATTGGCCTCTCGCCGTTGTTCCTGGGGGCTGTCAGTCTCAGGGTCCTGATTTCCCATCGACCCCTCCCCTTTTAGTGCTGGGAGCTAGCCAACCAAAACACCCCCACTGAATGTTAGTAAGGGGCAACAGTCCCCTTACAAACTCAATGAATGATTTAGGTCTGTTGTTCCTAAACTCTGAATTTCTCTTTATTTAATTAGCAAAATAGTTGAGAAAAGCTACACCTATGGGAGGAATGACTGTAACATTCATGTTTTCTCCTCATGAATCTATCAACACATGCTGATGATAGCTGTTGATGAAATGGCATGTGCCAGATCATCAAATCATTGTTTGTGAGGGCATGTGTGAAGCAAAAACTCATTAATTGCTATATTCGACATCCCCTGTCCAATAAGGAAAGCTGCTACCCCATATCCCCAGAGAGCTCAGCTCCTACAGTTACATTGCTGTTTTTTGTCTTTATTGTTTCAGATAAATATTTTTGCATAAACATTTCAAAACAGTCCACTGATGAGAACATGAGTTAGGTAACTTCCCATAAACCAGCTCTGTAATCAGTCAACAAGAACATGATTCTTACAACAAAATGACCACAATGATATCAGAAATAGTGACCTTGCCACCACAAAAAACACCAGTCTGAAACTTTTCTGACAAAATTGTTGTCCCATGGCGACTACGCACACTCTTGTTGATTCTGCCTCCTCAACTGAAAAGCAGGGCCATTTTTGTTGCTAATTGTACCGATCTTACCAAAATAAAGAAATCATTCAAACATACATGGAGGGGGAAAAAGGGCCAGGGAAACTATGGGAACTTTCTGTGTCAGGATGGGTGAGGAAACAGAAAGCAAGTAACTTATTGATAAGGGTTTATGCATGCCACAAAGGCGGATAAATGTATTGTCAAAACATTAGGGTGTGCGACCAGGAGCCATAGCTCCCAAGCTTCACTTTTGGTTCTGCCACTGACCCTTATGAGTAGTCATTTATGTCCTCA